>NC_051307.1:89702191-90002191 GCF_015220235.1 Choloepus didactylus | reverse complement strand
TGAGAACACAGCCCCATGGTCTTTCTGCCTTTCCCCATCCCTGGTAGGGGCTGCACCCGTCTGACCATGATGTGTCTGCTCGGGGACATGGAAGCACAGCAGACCCCCAGGGACTGGGACAGCTACTGCAGGGCTTGCATGCAAAGTTATTTTAATGATGCCACCTGTAGTTGACCATTTAAAAGAGAATGGGGGGTGGTGGGGCGGTTGGTGTGTGTGTGGATTGAGTGAAGAAAAGAAGCTTACGTCCACTTCTCCATGGAGGACTTCTGCGGCACTCTCAAATTCCGGCTTCATTTTTTTACAGTGTCCACACCCTGTGGGGAGAAATCAAGACAAATCGTTCCCATGGCATGGAGGCTCTGGTCATGTTCCCCTGCTGCCCCCTTTGTAAAACAGGTTGGCCCTGTTCTCAGACAGCAGGGGCACCCGGGAGAAAAGAATGAGCGCTAGGTCCTAGAAAAGAACTCTTTTGCCTAATCTGCTGGGAGGGTGGGGGTGGGGGCAAGAGGCAAAAATGAATTAATGTACATAAGCAATACCAGCCTGTTCTAAGACAGTGTCTTCACAACAGCCCTACAAGGGGGGAACTGATGCTATTCCCATTTTACAGATGAGAAAACTGAGGCACAATGAGGATAGGTGACTTGCCCAAGGCTACATAAGAGCTACAAGTCAGAGAGCTGGGATGACACCTTAAACAATCTGGCTAGAGGCCTCAGCCTTGGGCAGCACGTGCTTCTCAGCACCATACCACTGTCCTACTGTCACCATCACCACCTTCTCTGAGACAGAAGGGAGTCTGGGGCCTTGGACTGGGAGAAAGAATCTACAGAAGCAACAGCATGGTGAAAAACTAAGTTCTAATTGTTCCCACATGGGTGGGAGTATGATATAATAGACACAAGATCTGAGTCGTCATTTCCAAACTAATGACACTTCCTTTGGATAAACACCCATTTGCCCTTTTCCTACAACCACATGAATGCAGTAAGATGTCGCAAATAATGAAATTTGGTATATTACAAAAGAAAAAAAGCACTGTGTGTAGATGTCCTAAAGGGATTTGTACCCTGTTTTCATTTTAATAAGAACACTTGGTCTTCTGACGCTTTAGGGGTTGTGAAGTGAGGTCCAGAATAGCTCAGGTGGGAGCTGCCTCTAAAGATGAACCTGTCTAAGTGGATGACAGGGATGTGATTCAGCCTTCTCGGGAGGGTGCGATGCTGTGTGGGAGCAGAATTTTCCCTGCATGTCTGAGAACACCTCAATTCTACTACTGATTGTTAGAAAAAAGAAAGAAAGGAAGACAGTGACACACCAGTGTTATCAGAGACCTCCCACACTCCAGCAGCCATCTGAGCCACAGAAATGGCTTTCCAGCCTCCATCCAAGCTCCTGGCTGGGATGAAGTTTCTGTCTCCTCCAAGGTCATTCCTGCAGAGCTCAGCTCCAGGTGGCACCAACACAAGATCATATCTCGTTCTTAATCCCTCTATTCCGCTCCTTGCCCGTTCCTGGCTTCCTCGGTCCATCCTCACCCATCCCTCTCAGGGTCAAGAGACCCCACAGCCGCTACCCTCCCACTTACTGATAACAGAAATTGTCAAATATACAACCACCAGGAATCCAGCTGATGGTAGAGCTTCCAGGCCAGTGCTATCAGGTCCCTCTGCACAGAGCACTCAGAGGGAGTCATGAATCCAGCCCAGGGAGCAGCTACATTCTTAGTTGCACAACCAAAATGATGGTTTTTCAAAAAAGACCCAAGGAAGAGGGGTGCCTCTAACCCTAACTCAAGAGGCTCCACAATGCTGAATGGGCAGGAAGAGGAGAAACTGCATAGCACGTAGTAGGCTCCTAGAAAAACCCACCATGCAGGCTGCAGCACCCTGTTCCTGCTGGTTTATGATGCAAAAGAAAGGGGGAGAACAGGAATCAGTCCCTGAGCTCTTCCAGCCTCAAGAAGGAGACCCACGGCCTGTGGTCCAGGGGGAGTACGGTGCACACCCAGTGCCTCTGAGAGATGAACCAAGGGCAGCACCCCACGGGGAGCCAGGGCTCCTCCCTGATTCCGAGTACCAGACTGTGAACTCCTTCAGGGCAGGACTGGGATTTCTTTTATCTTGTGCCCCTTCAGAGGGCAAAAGGATTGCCATTTCATAGATACACAATAAATATTCATTGGTCAGCAATGAAAAGAACAGACCTAATTATGTAATTAGTAGAAAACAACCAGGGTGACCAGAGGTTGAGAAGACTTCCTGGAGGAGGCAAGCGGAAGGACACATGGAGGTCAAGTTCATAAGAGAGAGGGGAGGAAAGGACAGCGAGGAGGGTGAGGGCAGCCGTGGGGCACAAGGGCCGTCCCGGGGATCCCTCAGCAGTGTGGAATTTGCTGCCGAGGACTGAGGAGGGCACGCCGCCTCAGGAGGTGTTCCGAAAGGCTTCTCTGGAACCACATGAGGCCGCTGCCCAGACCAAGAAGGGGCAGCCTGGCTCTGCACAGCCCCACTCCCAGCTGCAGGTGTTCTTAACCCTCCCCGGAGCCAGACAGCTTTGAGATCATGATCAAAGTGGTAAACCTGCCTTCCAGAAAACTGCACCCAGCATTACATCCGACTTCAGGGAGCTCGTGATCTGACTAGAGCCCACTCAGGGACCCCCCATGAACTGCAGGGAGATCAACGTCATTGTTATTTTGAAACACAAGGACACTATTTTCCAGAAATGGACACCTAGCCCCATCACAACCCGTTTGTCATTTTCTAAACAATCAGGATACAAAAGGATGTTTTGTTTTGTTTTGATGTATTGGTTGTTTGAAACTGAAAATGTATTTTCCCCACAGAAACAATTTTATACACAGATTATATACAAATTCCCAGGCGCGACCACAAAAGCCTACTTAACAGAACGTGTCAAATGCATGAAGCGCAGGTGCTGATTCTACTCCACCGAACCGTCACTCGTGAAAAACCTGCAGCCTGCGACCCAGCTCAGCTCTTAGCAGAGGCTGCCTTGGCCGCAAGAACAGGATGGAGGAGAGTGCCCTGAGGGGAAAAGAGAGAGCCGCTCTGTGCCAGCTCAGGGCAGGATTCTGGACCTTTTCAGGGTCACTGACACTCTTGAGGATTTAATGAAAGTTTTTCCTCTCCTTCTGCAGCACTGAGGCACGTACACCCCAGATTTCAGACATAACTTCAGAGAGATTCCAGGTCCCCTGAAATTGTTCACAGACCCCAGTGAAGACGCCAAGGTAGAGAAGACCTGCCCCCAAGTCAATCACCTTCCCGTAGTGGTAGGGGCAGATGAAGAAGGCGAGTTGTCCCCTCACAGGGCTCCAGCTCGGATAACCTTCCCCAATCCACTTGTCGGGAGTAAATGGAACTATTCTGGGGCAGGTTCTACTGACTTCTTAGTCATTAACACGTTGCCAGGCTGACTGCCCTGACTGGGTGGCGTGAGGAGGCCCACCCTGCATGAAGAGACTTCAAGAAAGGAGGCTCCGAGGCACTCCTGCCAGCGGTGGGCCCATCACCCATGAGTTCGGCCTAGCCCGGAGAGGAAGAAGGAAGTGCCCGCGAAAGCCCTCTTCTACCCACTGCCAGAGACAGGCCCATTCAGCCCAGCGGTGCTCAATGGGGGACACCTATGCGAGCCTCAGGGGACCCCGGGCTTGAGTGGAAGGCAGCAGGGGCAGGAAGGCGATGCTTCCTTGACTATCCTCTCCCCACAACGTGGTTTGAAAGGTGCTGTAAGGCCAGCTCCCAGCAGGGCCCAAGGGCAGTGTGGACAGTAGGATTGGAGTGGGGATGGCAGAGGGAAGACAAAGAAAAGCTGGCCATTGCCATTTGTGGAAAACTGCTGTTTCTTTTCATAACGTCCCTGTCAATGAGGCAAACTACTGAAGATGAAAGAATTCACCTTGCATTGCTAGAGGTCTTCCTGAACCTTGATTTTTCAGGCTCTAGTGCTTTGATGCCACTGCCCTGCTGGGATGGCAAATGGGTTTCCATTTCACCTGCCAGCTTCTATCAGTGTTCAGCTGGGTTAGAGATAGATTCTGAGATTGAGAATTGGCTCCTTGGGAAGAGCCGTGATCAGCCCACGATGTCTGCTGTGGACATGGAAGGGGTGGCTGGAACAGAAGCCAGGAAAACACCCGGATTCTTTAGCTTTCACTGATGGTGCTCTCTCCTGTACTTCCAGCCTCATCCTCCAGCACTCTCCCAGATAAGAACAATGCTTGTTATTTGCACTGGGCTTTCACACACTTTCTCTCAGCATTCCCACAAGACAGGCATGGCGGAGCTCATTAGGTCCATTTGACAGGGCCAGAGATCATGGCTCTGGGAGATGAAGTGACAGACGCAGGATGCCGAGGCCACACTTAATGAAGAGATGGGATCAGGACGTGGTCTTCTGTCCTGGAGCTCCTGTCACTATGTCCACATGAACCCACCTTTTCCCTGAAGTCGTCTGTCCACCAACACCCCCTCTTAATCACAGCCTCGCTGCCCCAATTTGCAAAGCCTCTCTAAGTGGGATGCCCATCCCTGGCATGATCTCACACAGGTTCCAGTCTCCGCTTTGAGTCTTTCCAGTTTGCTGGATGACACATTTCTCTTCTAATCACAAAATACTTCTTTTTCATATATTTCTATGGCATTTTAATTTTGCACTGCCTTGTGACTATTATATTGCTGCCCTCTGATATTTAGGAGCAGTGACAGTAATCTTTGCAGAACATAAATCAGATCAAATTCCCTTGCTTAAAACTTTCTAATGGCTTCCATCAACGGCAGATTAAAGTCCCAGCTCCATACCAGGGTCACAAACCCTCACAATCTGACAACTCAGATCACTCCCCTTCCTCTGCTGTACCCTGCAGCCACTGCCCTCTTTCTGCTCTCCTATCACACGAAGCTCATTTTCACTACAGGGCCCTTGAGCGTGCTATTCCCTCTGCCTGGAACATCCTCTCCCCCCACATCTTTGCGTGACTCAACCCTTCACATCATTCAGGCTTTAGCTCAAATTTCACTTCTACGGAGACCTTCCCTGACCAGGTGTCCTAGAGGGGCCCCACTCCATCCGGCTCTCTTCCAATACCGTGTTTTATTTTCTTGACTCAAAATAGCTGAAGTAATCTGTTTAACTTGTTCCTGGTCTATCCCCACAAGTGGACTGTAAGCTCTGCACGGGCAGGGCCTTAGTTGTCTGTCTTGTTCGTCACCATATCCCTGGTACCCAGGTCGGAGCCCCACACGCTTTCTGAATTAACCTCGTGGCTGTACTGTTCAGGCTGACGCCTGTGCACACAAGGTTTAAATGGACCACATTCTTACGGACAAGGATCACGCCTTGCACACAAATAGTTGCTAATCTGACTATGCACCTCTAGTTAGCTTAACTGGCAGCCAAGCCGTCACAGTGTGTGGGCGGCCCTCCCCACTACTCTGCAGAACATCTTCAGGAATCCCCAACACCCCCATTCCTCTGGTTCTAAAGTTTCCCATGTGCATCTTAGAGTCGGGTTCTCTTGAAAGCATTAAGATTTTCAATTCTAGCATCAGTTCCTGCTGCCCTTGGAACAAGACTCTAAGAATGAGCAATAAGCTTCTGCAAACAGAGTTTATGATGGGCAGATGGGTCACCCCCAGAGGAGGAGAAAGGTCTGGCTGAGAAAACGTCTGCCTCCCTGGACTGCCTGCTCTGGGAGCCACGTGTGGGTGATGGCGGGAGCCCCACCACCCTGGGCTGGCCTATAGGATGTCCCTGGCCGCACACGCTGCAGGACAGTCAGGGAAGAAGGTTATATGCAGGTGCAGGACTCCAGCCCACTGTGTTTTAGGATCCTGACTGTGATTTGATAGCCCATTAAGTTTCACTGCCGAACCTCCTCGTTGGGGTTTTGTCGTCTAAGCGCACTTACGCTTATCTTCATGACCCAGCAGAGAGCCTGAGCATCATCCCTCCACCCACCACCCCATTACACTCTTCTCTGGCTGCGGAATGTTGGCCTCCCATCAACCCGAAGCCCTCAGATTCCTCCGGATTCCATTAAATTCAATTGCACTTAGGATTCTATTACAGACCAGCTGTGGGGGATGTCCTGGATCCTGGAACCGGAATTTTCCAGGGGACCAGATTAACCTGTAAAGCTCACTGGCAGCTGGGTGGGAGCCCAGATGAGCCTGGTTTTCCCTCCACATCCCTGCTGCCTTGCCTGGGACTTGGCGTGGGGCTCACGAGAAAGGCTGGGGCTCCTGCCATTGCCAGCAGAAACACTGATGTTTTAACATTTGTTTTCAGGCTGCATTCACACCAAAGCTGGTACACAGACACTGGACCAAACTCATACACCGAGGGATGCCTCTGTCCACCTCACAGCCTTCTTCTTGCACAAAGAGAGACTTTTTTCCTTTATGTTAGTATAAAATGTGAATAACGAGCTTTTGAAATTTTACTTCCAGGCTTCTGTCCTTAGGAAATAACCATGATATGTGGGCAAATATTTATGCATAAAAATGTTCTCTGCAGCATGATTTATAATGGAGAAATATGGCAAACAACTCAAACCTTCAACATTATGGGGCTGATAAAGTAATTTATGGTGTTACCATACAACGGAATATTATGTGGCCACAAAAAGCATTTATGAAGCATTTTTTAATGACATAAGAAAATACAAGATGTTAAGGGGAAAATGTGAAGGGAAAACATGAAAAAAAAAGACTTGAAGAAATAAAATTAAATCTCTTTCTCCCACCTGGCACAACAGACAAATGAAAAATCCAGGTGATCAAAAGAACTAAATAAAGAAACCAAAATATTGTAAGAAAATATAGGGCACCATTTTTATACCCAGGGATGGGGTATCCTCAGCAACCCATGAATCCCGGGAGTCAGAAGGGGAAAAGGCAAACTTCCAGGTGGCCCAGCAGTTAGGGCGCGGCTCTAGGACTGGACGGCCTGGGTTTTAGTCCTGGCTGCACTTTTTTGACTATGTGACCTTTAGCGTTTCTTGACCTCTTGGTGCTTCCCTTTCCTTATCTGTAAAATGGGGATAATCATGATATCTACTTCACAGGATTTGTTGGGAAGATTAAATGCGTTAATACATGGAAAGATCTTAGAACAATGCCAGAAACAACTAAGTGTTCAGTAAATATTATAGTTATTATTTGACTGCAAAAAAAAATATATAAAGCTTTTATACAACAAAAGGCACTGTGAACACAGTTAAAGCAAGCACAGGATAGGAGAGAACACTGGAACACAGAAAACAGATAAAGATTAATATCCATAAGGTATAAAGTTGTAGGTCAAAGAGAAAAAGAAAAACCACATGGTAGAAAAATGGGCAAAGGATATGAATAGATGATTCATAGAAGAAATCCAAAGGCCGATTATCACACGAAAAGATGTTCAGCTTCACTAGAATCCTGGGAGTTACAGACACGTGACCCCTTTGCCCAGTGTAGCAGAAAAGTAAAAGGCTGACAACATCCATGGGTGGCGAGGATGCAGGCTCTGTTACATATGGCTGGGTGTGGGGCTGTCCTCATAAAGCCTTTCTGGAGTGCAATTTGGCAGCGTCTTATCAAAGTGCAAGCACACCTACTCCACAGCCCAGCAACTTCACTTTTAGGAGTTAATCATAGGTATTCAGACATGTTTCCAAATAAGGTACGTTTACAAACTCTCACTGCATTGCCTGAATAGTGAAAAACTGGAAACAAGTATCTATCATCTAAGGTTTAAAATTTATGACATAACTAAATTATAAAATTCTACTCAGTGGTTAAAAAAAAGATTGAGGGGGCTTGCCCACCAGCCAGAACTATACGACCGTGGAGGAAGCAAGCCCTCTAGCCTCTGAAACCACGAGCCAGTAAATCCCTGTTGTTTAAGCCAATACATTGTATGGCATTTTCCACAGCAGCCAGGGAAATTAAGACACTTAATATGAAGTGATTTGCAACATTTTCCAGAGGTTTCTCTCCACTTCAGTCTGGTCCTGTCTCTGCCCTCAGCATTCAGATGGAGCAAGGAGAATAAAAGACAAGATTGAAGACATGAACCCATCTCCTTCCTCCGACTTACTGAGTGGTTTGCAAAAACACTTTGATGACCCAGCTTAAAGGAACCAGTGAAGTGTTGTCTGACTTTCATCGCAGATAAGGATCTAAGATGGTGGCATAGAGAGTAGTGGAAGTCAAGTAGTTCCCCCGGAACAACTAAAAAAACCAGAACAGCTAGTAAATAAATAAGAATAACTGCAGGGGGACAGACGTGACTGTCCACTCATCATACACCACCCTGAATTGGGAGGAATGCCCAAGATCACAGCACAAAATCTGTAAGTAAAAACTGTGGATCCAGACCTACGGAAGATGGCGGTTAGGAGAGACAGGGCAAAAAAACACCTCAGGGAAAAATAGATAAAAGCCAGAAAGTCACCCAGAACACAAGTTCCAGCAATGCACCAGCTGCACAAGGTGTGCTAAATCCACAGGGACCGTGCAATTGGTGAAACTGGGAGTCTGCGTTCTGAAATGAGTGAGTAAACCTGCTGGATATCCGGCAGCCACACTGCGGTGTGGGGAAACCGTGGGTTGGCGTTTGGAGTCAGACTAGTTCTTTTTTAAAAACCCAAAAGCAGCTGCAGATGTGGCAGTGAGAACCACACAGGGAGGCGCAGCAGGAATGCTGTCTCTACAACCTGTGAGTACGCCTCAGTATCTGGCATGGACAGTAGCCTTTCGCACACCCGCTGCTAATTGTCTCGGAGTGAGGAAGGCAGAGGTTAGCCAAAAGGGGAAAAAAATCATGCCCCTTGCAGCCATCTTCCTGGCGGGCTGGGAATGTTCCTGCCCGGTGTCGGAGCCACAGCCCAGAGCTGTGCCAAAAATACCCAGTGCAACGAGAAGTGTTTCTACAATATCTGGTGTGGACAATAGCTTTTCGCGCACCCGCAGCTAATTGTCCCAGAGCTAGGAAGGCAGAGCGGTGCAAAAAGGGGGAAATTGGCACGCCCCATATAGCCATCCTTACAGCAGGCTGGGAACACACCTACACGGCCAGCAGCCCAGAACTTCCCTTGAGGGTCGGCGTACACTTGTGATATAGCACAGCCTTCCCTCAGCAGAGGCCCTAGAAGGGCACAGCTTGGAAGAGCGACCCACTCGGAAATCCCAGGGACCATAAGCCAATACCAAGGACTTGTGGGTCAGCGGCAGAGACAATCTGTGGCGAGACTCTTGGAACAGCCTTAAATCTCCAGGAACACCTGGGAGGTTTGATTGTTAAAGCCACCCTCGCTCCCTAACCGCTGAGACACACGCCCCACATTCACGGCAGACATCACCAAAAATACACGCAAAACTGGTGCACCAATTGGACCCCACAAGAATCAGATCCCCACACACCACAAAGACAAAGTTGGAGAGAACTGGCTTGAGGGGAATAGGTGGCTTGCAGATGCCACCTGCTGGTTAATTAGAGAAAGTGTATGCCACCAAGCTGTAGATCTGACAAATCAGAGAAGTGTTTGAATTAGCATACATATCCTAAAAGAACCCTTTCAAGTTAAGCAAATGCCAAGAAGCCAAAAACAACAGAAAATTTTAAGGCATATGAAAAAAACAGATGATATGGATAACCCAAACCCAAACACCCAAATCAAAAGATCAGAAGAGACACAGTACTTGGAGCAATTAATCAAAGAACTAAAGACAAACAACAAGACCATGGCACAGGCTATAAAGGATACGAAGAAGAGCCTAGAAGAGCATAAAGAAGAAATTGCAAGAGTATATTAAAAAAATAGATAATCTTATGGAAATAAAAGAAACTGTCGATCAAATTAAAAAGATTCTGGCTACTCATAGTTCAAGACTAGAGGAAGCTGAACAACGAATCAGTGACCTGGAGTACAACAAAATGGAAAATGAAAGAAGAAAAAAAAGAATCGGGAAAAAAATCGAAAAAAATCGAAATGGACCACAGGGATATGATAGATGAAATAAAATGTCCAAATATAAGACTCATTGATGTCCCAGAAGGGGAAGAGAAGGGTAAAGGTCTAGAAAGAATTTTCAAAGAAATTGTTGGGGAAATCTCCCAAACCTTCTACACAACATAAATACATAAAGCATAAATGCCCAGTGAACTCCAAATAGAATAAATCCAAAGAAACCTATTCCAAGACATATTATGATCAGACTGTCAAATACTGAAGAGAAGGAGCAACTTCTGAAAGCAGCAAGAGAAAAGCAATTCACCACATACAAAGGAAAAAACATAAGACTAAGTAGTGACTACTCTGCAGCCACCATGGAGGCAAGAAGGCAGTGTCATGACATATTTAAAATTCTGAGAGAGAAAAATTGCCAACCGAGAATTCTTTATCCAGCAAAGCTCTCCTTTAAATTTGAGGGAGAGCTTAAATTTTTCACAGGCAAACAAATGCTGAGAGAGTTTGCTAATAAAAGACCTGCCCTACTTGAGATACTAAAGGGAGCCCTACTCACAGAGAAACAAAGAACGGAGAGAGAGATAAGCCATATAGTGACCACTGAATATAAGTGTGGCTTTATTATCATCATAGTCATCATAAGACACAACCCTATATTAAATTATTTTTAATTCTGTATTTCAGAGAGAAATAAACAGACATTGCAGAATGGTGACGTCATGAAGGAGAAAACATACTTGGTATCGTATCCTCTCCCATGCTACCATTTCTTTCACTCTATTTCAAATGGATAACTCAGGTTTGTGGTATGGCATTCTTTCTGAAACACTAAAAGTCAGAAGATGAAGATACTTGCCTCACTTTTCTGACTTGCTGATTGTAAATGTGTTCATCCCACTTAATTTCTAAGATGACTCTTAGTTTCCTAATAGATAAAACAGGAATTAGACTAAGAATAATTAAAAACTATTAAATTTAAGTCTGAAAATATAGACTTCTTTTGAAAATCCAAAGGAATACTCTTATACTTTTTGAGACCATTGAAAAATGTGTATTCTCAATTATGTGTTTTTGGTTGGTGTAGATTAGATGCCATTGTCTGGAGACAGGCATGGGATATATAGAGCAAAGGCATATAGGGAGCAGTGTTGGTGAAAATGTCTATTTATATATGAAGAGACATCTGTTATTGTAGTCATTGAACCACTAAATTTAAGCGGCAATTATAAACTTCTATTTCATACACTGAAACAAAAGAACATTAATTGTGGACCCAAGATTTGTTATTTATTGCATAGTTAATGGAAAATACCGAACCATTTTAGCTTCTGTGTTCAGATAGAGGGTTTGGCAAAAAAAAAAAAAAAAAAAAATCTATTTACTCTCCGATCCCTAAGCTTGTATAGTTTACAGTGAGAATTCCTATAAATAAAACAAAATTATCTCAATGCATTTAGTTCCTTGGTTCAGATAAAAATAATTTGAATAGCAAGGCTTATGTGCAGGCATGTTTGTAAATATACAAAGGAGAAAGAAGGGAAAGTATTGATCTGTATTCAGATTTATTCTGCAACCTACGTATGGTGAGAATAATGTAACAATATCCTCATCTGTAAAATTTATAACACAGCCACTACTTTCTGATATCAAATAAGATGACTATAAATATCTGAAAATTAAATACTATTCTGATTATTTAAAAAAAATAGATTATTTAAAAAAATAATAATTGCAAACTAATTACAGTTAGTAGTATTTTAACATTCTTTCATCAACAGTAACAATAACAAATGTACTATACCAATACTACGAGTCAACAATGGAGGGGGGGTCGTTAGGGGTATGGGAAGATTTGAGTTTCCTTTTTTCGTCTGTATTTCTTTTCTGGAGTAATGAAAATGTTCCAAAAATGGAAAAAAAATATTAATTGTGGTGATGGATGCACAGCTGTATGGTGGTACTGGGGGCAAATGATTGTTTGATTGTACACTTTGGATCTTTGGATAATTGTATGTATGTGAACAATCTCAAATAAAAAATTTTTAAATTAAAAAAAAAGATTGAGGTAGATTTTTATGCCAACGTCTACATTTAACTGGAAATATCTTTAAGACCTACTGGTAAGTGGAAAAAAGCAAGTCACTGAAAAATGGACAGGAAATGATCCCATTTATGTGAAAAAAAAGAACCAAACAAACAAGAAACCTGTTATTTAGGTAGATGCAAAGAGAAGATACACTTAGCTGTTTGCAGTGATTAACACTGGGAAGGGGAACAGGTGTAGAGCAGGAAGATGCCCCCTCTTTGCTCCATGTCCTTATGTATTTCTTGAACCTTTCAATGTCAATAAATAAGAAATTGCTAATAGTATTCTTAAATAGTATTCTTAAATTAAAAAAAAATAGGAGCTCGCACAGAGGAGTTTTATGATATGATAGTTACACGAATCTATACATGTCCAAAAATAGTCACTTATACTGTATGTTAATTCAAAAAACAAAATTTAAAAATAAGAGGAAAATTTAAAGAAAACCAGGCTAGCAAGAATAATGCCAAAAAAGTAAAAAGTGGTTGTTGCCCGCTATTTCAATTTGTTGGGATCTTTTTAAATCTTAATGCAGTCCACATGATATTTTAGTTAGCTATCCTTTTTCCAACTATGACACTTGCGAGTTTGAAAGTATGTCTTATTTTCTATAGCTTATAGGTAGTTTCTTTCTGTATCATTTATATTTCTCTGTACTTCTGGATTTCTACAAAGATCATATTTTTCTTTGAAAATAAGACAAAAATAAAGTTAAAACCTTAAAAAAAAAAAGACCAATGCAGAAAATCTAGTCTGACAGGGACCTGCCCCAGAATCCAGAAAGACGACTCTGTTCCCGGAAGACAGGCTGGGCACCACGGCCTGTCTGGAGGCGAGTTGTAGCAAAGAAACCATTTCTTCCCGGGTCTTGGAATAGCGTGGGGGTCTGCGAGGGCAGAGCACAGGGGCTCCTGGGACCCCTGACAGTACTGGGGGGAGAGCAGGGGGTGCGTGGGTTTCCCAGCAGGCCTCTCTCCAGGCTCCCACCCTGCTCTCAGTGCCTGCATGGGTGGAGATGGACCCAGCAGGGAAACAGCTGTATCAGTGAGACAAGCTGCCCCTGAGAGAAGTGATGCTTACTCAGGTGGTAATACATATTGGGTCCTTCCCCTGTCGGATGCAGTTATGTGGAGAGGGAGGAGGGCAGGTTGATGTTATTGCAGCAAAAAAAGAGAAGACGAGTGAAACATACAGTCTGACTTTTCTCATACAGAAGGCTGCAGAAAAGGGTCCTAGGGCCCAGCAGCAGCCAGGGTCCTGCTGACTCCTCTGCAGGGTTGGAGAACAGAGCCGGGTGCTGCAGCCACCGATCCTTGCCTGGCCCACATTGAGGGCCAGATGGCGACCGCTCAAAGTGGCACAGACAAAAGGGAAGCTCCGGCCGGGAGAGAGGCTGCCCTGAGGGCCAGCGGGCCCGGGTTCTCTGCACTACACTGCACCGTGCCACAGGCACACTCCTGTCCGAGCCCTTTGCCCACCCAGGCTGTCGTCTCCGGGAGGCCCGGCTCAGCTCCTGGAGGGCACGGACTCTGGGTCAGACCTGGCTGTGAGCCTCAACCCCCTCCTGCCCTCGGGGTGTGCCCTGGGGCAGGGGTGTGCGGAGGGCCTGGCGCCCAGCTCATGTCAAAGCAGATGCAGAGGCCAGTGAAAGACCACCTTGGCCTCTATGTGGGGCTCCTAATGGACTCTGGCTGGGAGGGAGAGGGAAGGAAGACAATGAAGCGATGGGAGAGTCCGAGGTAGGAGTGAAGTGGCAACAGCGCTAGGAAAGAGGGTGAAGCAGCAGGAGCCAGTGGTGGCCTCAGGGTCTGTTACTCCCCAGCTGTATGATGACACACGGCCACCAACCAGGGGCACATCTGCCCTCCACCGCAACCCCAGGCATGCAGCTCTGCACCACCGTGTAAAAGCTACAGCTAGAGAACCAAGGGACACCCACCGCGGGCAGGCACAGATTTGGGGGAAGCCAAAGATCCTTATCAGACCAGGAAAGAAACACCAGCAGAGAATGTTATTAGGCATATGGAAATAACAGAGCAAAGAAATACCTCATTCTCTCTGGGAGTCAGGATCATGAATAATATTAATTTTCTTCTCTCTGCTTTCCTGTATTATCCTTTTATAAAATGTGTATGCACTACTTTTATAATTAGCAAAACGTAAAAAACAAAAAAATAAATAGAGCCCCACTCAATTTGCACCGCACTCTTTCAATTTGTTGGGATCTTTTTAAATCTTAATGCAAGTCCACACGGTATTTAAGTTAGCTATCCTTTTTCCAACTATGACACTTGCAAGTTTGAAAGTATGCCTTAGTTTTTATAGCTTCAAAAACAAACACACACCCTCTAAAGAGAACCAGGCCAGATTCAGAGTCACAAAGCACGAGTGGATGCTTTCCCCCAGGGTGGATTCTTCCCATCCAGTTCCCCCCATTGCAGCCAGGAAAACAGCAACTCACTTTGTCAAGTGTCTTCATAAAAGAAAGACATGTTAATTCATCAAAGTAGTCATCCAATCCTAAGAAGTAAACCAAGCTCATCCGGCAATCCTTCTTAGTAGAATCTACATTCTACTATCTTGACAGGCCTCAGCTTATCACTCTAAGCTTCCAAAATGATCCGTTTCAAAACCTGTTCCTTGTTTGGCCTGGATGCACCCATAATGCTGTGATTTCCACAATGCACCTTTTCTGCCTTTGGGAACCTGGGACAGCCCTGCCAGTCTCTGGCCTCACAACACCTACCCTTTCCTCTGGGATCCCTCAAACACTGCACAAAAGGTTTCCTGACCACATCTCTGGAGCAGTCTGGTATGAGGTACAAAGCTAGGCAGCTAAGGGCTCTCTGACTGCTCTCAGCTCACCCATATGGGCTCCAAACTCCTGTTAAACCACGTGCGTTCCATCCCCTCCCAGGCTAGAGACCATGCTCCTGCATAAAGGAGAAAGAGTGTGTAAAGAGATTATTTAATGCAGAGCCATTCCCATCTGACAGGAACTGTAACGGGCAGTTCATTAGGAAGCTTAACCTCCTGCTTTTGCCCTGTCCCTCTCACTCTGCCAGTCAGGTAGGAATAAACCCACACCTGCATACGCACACAGAGTCACGCATGGCCGGGGCAGGGGTGGGGACACCTCATCAGAGAAAGCAGCATCCTTAACAGGCAGGCACCCACTAGGAGAAGCTCAGATGTGTCCAGTTGCGAAGTCTGAAATCAGACACCCCTCAATGAGGTGCTACAGACAGCAAGATGGGGTTCAGTAATATTGGTTAGCAATGATTAACAGGGAAAACAAAGGCTGCCGTCTGATTTCTAGTTCTCATTCTCTAATTTAGCCCTGGAGCAACTTCATTTGTTCATTCTCCAGTTCATTAAGCTGTTGTTCCTCTATGCTTGAAAGGTGATGGGGGGGTGAGGCATGGAAGATGAGCAAGAGCTTTAGGGTTCAGGGAGGGAAGAGGATGTATTACAAGGGGGAGGGGATGGGAATGACCCTGAAGCCAGCTCCTGACCCCAACACCCTGCAAGCATCAGCTGCTAATGGGTCGCTTGTAATCTAAGACTGCAAAAAAGAACATGGGCCAAAAAAATACTTCTATTTTGTAACCAGGGTTCTTAAAAAGAAGGGACTTAATAAACAATTATTAAACAATCCTGATCTACCTGGCATATTTCGTTTTTGGGATTCATCCAAGGGGACACATATACACACACTTTTTATACTGTGAGATGTAAAACATAAACCACTGTTGAAACCACTCTGTGCCCTTCCAGGAGCTGGCCGAGCTCTCTTGACTCAGACTGGAAGGACACACACATGGATGGGGTGGGGGTGGGGTAGGAGGGTGAATCTGCTTCCCCAGTGAGGAACTGAAAAGAACCAGCCATATCTGCCTTTCCTGCTGGGAAAGAGAAGCAGGCAGGATGAGTTCAGCTCTAGGTTCAGCAAAATAAGTTCCTCTGAGACCTGCTTCCATCAGCAACTCTGAGACTGGCCGGGAGGGCCTATTTTAGTTAAGAGAGCCGGCTGCGCTGCTGTGCTAAATGTGCTGAACCTGGGGGATGCTGAGAGGGTGCAGACAACCAAAGAGCATGTACTCCTCGGCCAGGGCTGCCCCTCGCCCCAGTCCCAGCATCCCCCCTTCCAGACCTCCAGACAGTCTTACTCCAGGACACTCTAGTCCTACCCTCAGTGGGGACAATCATCTTCCTGAGATGTCAGCCTACACCCTCCCCAACTCCTAAGCCCTACGGTGTTTAGGGACAAATCAAAATTCCTAACGGCAAGCAGTTTTTCAGGTGCCTGCAACCTCGGGGACACCCTCACTAAGGCTCTGGCAGAGCTAGGGGTTGAACATGCTGCTAAGACCCTGCTTGCACTGCCCTGAAGCAGGAGGGTCTTGGAAACTTAGTGGATTTGCCTTTTCTGTAGACACTTAAAAGGAGAGGGCCATGGGGAATACTTTACCTTTGGATTTCCTGAAGAATTTGGCCTTGTAAGAAAGGAGTTAGGGAAATCCACGATGACGTTTATGAACAATTCAGGAAAGGCCAGATGAAGGGGGTACTGCAGGCAAGGGAGAGCGGGCATGAGACGGGGGCCAGGCCTGACTTTGCTCCGCCCGGATCGTCAGGATCGGTGACCTCTGAAAACAACTGGGCTGGCGACACGGGACTCACAGAGCAGCAAACAGGTCATGTCCCTTCTCTGTGGGACAGTTCCCTTACCTGCAAATGGGGCTAATAATACTCACTTTGCAGCACTGGGGTAAGATGAAAGGAGAGCACCCTCAGGGAAGCCACTGTGTAAGCGTGGGGTGATACACAACTGCTGGGCACGAGGACCCTTATGACTGGGAGGATTCATGAAGCATTTCTTCACTGAGTATGTCGATACGGACTAGACTAACAAGCCTCAGGCACTGCGGCATCGCGATTATGACAATGATCCATAAAGCAGCTGCTTCTTGCAATTTTTCTCCTGTACAACCTTTTACCCACCATCAGTGGGCCAAAGAGTTGGCAGAGGGTCTATGAGAAGGAAGCAGAGGAGAGAGAGGAGCCCCCCCGTTCCCATCCCATCCAGGCTGTGCTGAGCACCCGCCTCTTCACCCATGGATGCGGTGGCCTTTCCCCAGGAGATGCTCGCGGGGGACCTGCGCCAGGCTGTCATCCCCCGGCTCTCCCCAGGCCCAAGCCTCGCCCGCTCCCCCTCTAGGAGCAGCCTTCTCACTCTTGGAAACCAACTACAGTCGATTTTCTATCCTCCACGGGAATGGTGAGGACACTGCCCAGAAAAATCCTCAGCTGCAGGTCTTGCAGCCATCAGTGCAAACACATTTTCTGGCAGATGTCCTTGA
Source organism: Choloepus didactylus (assembly GCF_015220235.1). Taxonomy (NCBI): domain Eukaryota; kingdom Metazoa; phylum Chordata; class Mammalia; order Pilosa; family Megalonychidae; genus Choloepus; species Choloepus didactylus. The sequence goes on along the minus strand of NC_051307.1, from coordinate 89,984,757 downwards.
TTCACTGTGGCCAGTCAGGGTGAAGCAGAGAGAAGGCATTCTGGAGCTGGGAGACCGGAGGCTCCAGCTCCAGCCCCGCTGTGCCCTCTCAGCTGCTGGGCAAGAGACAAGGCCTCGTGGGGTCTCGGTTTCCCCACCCGTAAGATGGAGGCGACTGCCATCCGAGCCCACACCTAAGGGCCCTCCCTTCCTGTCCTACTTCCTCCAGTTCTTGGAGGAAGGCAGCTCAGACCGGCCAGGTGGGGCAGCCTCATGGGGCTCGGAGGGACAGGGGTGGCCTAACAAGGACTTCTGTGCAGTAGACGGCGATGCCATGTGCACTGTGAGGGCAGGGACCTGGCTTGTCACACTCACTGCTGCGTCTCAGGGCTTAGTGCAGAGGGGCACTGGGGGCAGGAGGGCTTGGGGCGTCCACCCTACTCCGGAAGAGGGAAGATGTGCGGGGGGAGGAACAGAGTTCCACTCACATGGGGCGTGGAACATGACGAGGACAGAGGAGTGTTCCTTCACAAACTGGTCAAAGTCTTCGTCGGTCAGGTGATAAACGAAGCCACCCTCATCTGCCCAGGGGGTCTCAGGGACCTGGGGCTGTGGCGGCTGTGGGCTGGAAGACCAAAAACAGGCAGCGCTGAGAGGGAGCCCCTGGGCAAGAGCAGCCCTTACAAAATCCAGCCCCCTGGACGGAAGCCCCCCCCAGCTCCGGGGGATATGCCTTCACCTCGCCAGAAACTGCCCCCCTGTGGAGGGGTTGGGGGGAGAGCAGCCTGGCCCTGCTCACCTCCACCCTCCCCTCGAAACCCCAGGGACAGGTTTAGCTGCTCCCTTATTGCAAACAGCAGGCTTTTAGCTGCAGCTCTCCAGGCAGCTCAAGAAATCTCCTTCCTCCCGGGAATTTGGGGGTTTGTTAGCTTTCTCGTGCTATTTCAAACTTTCAGCAGACTGGCAAGAATAAATAGCAAAAGCAAAGAATGACCTTTGGAAAAGCTCACTGGTGTGTTTTGTATCGCCCAGTGGGACAGGGGGAGGGCTGGGGGTGGGCATGGGGGCAAGGAGGAAAAAGAGAGACCAGGTGTCTGAGGAAGACCCAGTCTGGGCAGGAGATGGAGTGGAGGCATGGGAGGGAGGCTGGCTGCACAAGTGATGCAGGGGCCTTTACCGCCCAGCATGAAACCTGGGTCACGATGAGCAGTACGGGGGCTGAGTGAAACAAGGCTGGGGTACCCTAACTATGCCAGCATCTGTGGTAGGTCACGAATCCTTCCTATAGACAAGAACAAACTTATGTTTAATTGCCTAGCTTGGAAGTTAGTCCCCATCCCAGTACTAGCATCCACTAGTTGCAAAGCCTTGGGCGTGCCAGCGGACCTCTCTTGAGCCTGTTTCCATGAGGGATACTCATGTACTGATCTCTACCTCACCAGTTATGGTGAGGAAAGGCTCGCGGGTGCCCTCTCGGGCTCCAAAGCTCAAACTAAGATGGCCACCAACAGACGCTCCCTGCTGCTTTGCTGCCACAGACACCGTAGCCAGAGCACCTTAATTCTGCTTGGGGAAAACCCTCTAGGGCAACAAATGTGAAAAAGACAACCATTCTTTCCTGCCTTTGAGAGCATACAGTAGGAAAAATGTAAAGGCTCCAGCATGGGAGGGAGCAAGGGCCAGCACAATGGACCCTGTCACCCCACCCCCCTTTTATGGAAGCCTGGGTGGGGGGGTCTCCTTTGGAAACCCTCTCCGTGGCTGGGCCCCACTGGCAGCCCTGGCCTTGGCCTGGGCTCTCCATGAGCTTGCTACGAGGCCACCTGCACGGAGCTGGGTGTCCACAGTCACCATCTTCCCAAGAAATAAACAGTTGCAGGGAGAGGGCAAACCCCTCTCATCCTTGCTTGTCAGTTAGAAGGGGCTGGCTGGGGTGCAAAGTCAAGCTTCACAATGAGCCCACTGGCCAGACAATGGTCCCACATCAGCACCATGAAATCTAGTTTCCTGCATTTGGGCTGAAAACACCAACCTCCTACCCCCAATTAACTCACTCCACTCCAGGAAATTTATCTTTACAAAACACCTGCACACATACAAGATGATATGTACTCAAAGGTATTGTGCCAGTTTGAATCTATTATGTCCCTCCAAACGCCATTATCTTTGATGTAATCTTGTGTGGGCAGACCTATCAGTGTTAATTAGATTGTAATTCTTTGAGTATTTCCATGGAGATGTGCCCTACCCAACTGTGGTGATAACTCTGATTGGATAATCTCCATGGCAGTTTGGCCCCACCCATTCAGCATGGGCCTTGATTAGTTTACTGGAGCACTACTTAAGCTCAGACAGAAGGAGCAAGCTTGCTACAGCAAAGAGGGACACTTTGAAGAACGCACAGGAGCTGAGAGTAGCTGCAGACAGTTTGAAGACGGCCGTTGAAAGCAGACTTTTGCTCCAGAGAAGCCAAGAGAGGAAAAATGCCCCAAGAGCAACTAAGAGTGACATTTTTGAGGAACTGGAGCCTAGAGACAAACGTCCTGGGAGAAAGCCATTTTGAAACCAGAACTCTGGAGCAGACGCCAGCCACATGCCTTCCCAGCTAACAGAGGTTTCCAGACACCAATGGCCATCCTCCAGTGAAGGTACCCAATTGCTGATCTGTTACCTTGGACACTTTATGGCCTTAAGACTGTAACTGTGTAACCAAATAAACCCCCTTTTCTAAAAGCCAATCCATTTCTGGTGTTTCGCATTCTGGCAGCATTGGCAAACTGGAACAGGTATTCACTGCAGGTTGTCTGAGAGAGCAAAAAATGGAAAACAACCCAGGGTCCACCAGAAGGGGATGTGTTAGGCACACTGTGGTACATCCACACAGCAGAGGGCACTGCAGCTGTGAAGAACAAGGAAGCCCTCCATGCACTGATACGGGAAGATCTTCTGCATACATTCCTGGAGATGTGCAGATCACTAGAATTTGCTAACTTTTGCATAAGAAAGGGGGACATAAAATATTTATTTATAATTGCTTGTATCTGCATTAAAAACACTTTAAGAACATATAAGAAACTAATAAAAGTTGTTGCTCTGGGGGTGGAGGGGGAGGAAACAGGTAAGAGCAAGACTTTTCAATGCATACTGTTAAGTATCTTTTTTTAAATGTTTGAATTATGTGAAAATAATCTATTCAAAAATTAAAATAAATTTTTTAAATGCCAGCCGCAGCAAAAACACAGGATGGAGAAGCCGTGGCTTAGCAGCTATGAAAGAGCCTGAGAAACTTCTAGTTAAACATGGAGGAGAAGACATGTTCCTCCTAAACAACTAAAATAGCAGTATGGAAACTAAAAAAAAAAAAAGAAAAAAAAAGAAAAGAGAAAGAAAAAGAAAAAAGGGGAGAAGGGAACAGAAGAGGGAAAATGAGGTCAGCACGATTTTAGACACTGGAAAACCAACTTAGCAAAGCAGAGGGCAGAAACCTGAAGTGTTGTGCAAAGCAAAGACCCCGAAGGATGGGGGCACCACTGCCCAGAAGGAGGGTGTGGTTGGGGCTGAAAACAAGAGGATTCACCAAAGGCTCGAGCTAGAGCCTGTCCCTCCCTCTAGCTGCCACGTGACCACCCCTCACCCACCCCACAGACAACAGGAAGTTTGCTTTCTGGAGAGGACTGCAGAGGGACTGAGTGAACATCTGAGGCCACAACACTTATTACTGAATTATGGCTTTTAGTGTCTGTCTCTCCCCTAGAGAGTGAGCTCCTTGACGACTGGGGCTCTCTTTTATCTCTGTACCTCCTGCACCTGACATGCAGCAGACACTCAATAAATGCTTGAATAAATGACCGAATGAGAGAAAACAGTAAGAGGAACTGGAAGTGTTTAATCTGGAGAGGAGGAGACTGAGGGAAACACAATAACCATCTTCAAATATTTAGGATTGCGTCACATTCTCTGTGAACACCAACATGTGGAAGCTCCAGAGAAACACACTTCAGGTCAATACAAGCAAGTGCATTCCATCTACAGCAGGTGAGAGGGAGAGAGACCCACACTGGGAGTCAGAAACCCGGATCTGAGTCCTACTTCCTCCACTTGCCAGCTCTAGGAGTGTAAGCAACCAACTTGACTGAAGACGTCTGTGAGATGGTGTATTTACAGTCCTTTCTTTACCTACCTCTCAGATGCACCTAGAAAGATAAACATACTACCCAAATATTCCCAGGCACCCTTCATGTCATTCAAACACGAACGGGTAACCTCAAAATGAGTCAGGTCCTCATCACCTGAATGTTTAAGCTGGACTCAGTTTGTAATTTCTATTCCAGAGATGATGTGAACATTAAAAGGGGAATTGCTGGGGAGAGAGTTGATGACTTTGAAATCCCCACCCAATCCTGTGACATTGCTTTTATGCTCTGTTCCATTTAGGGGGAGCAGTTTTCCTGGGCTCTCCAGGACCGAGAGGCTCACACCAGTCAGATGATTAGCTGACTATGTGTGTGCCGTAGAGGAGGGACCACAACCTTAAGCATTAGGAGTCAAGAACATTTTGTGTTTGTTTTCAGTTTGCCTCTCGTTGGTATAAAAATACACAAGCATGAAACAGCCAGAAATGGGGGGCTGGGCCAAAATGGATTCCCACTTATACACTACCTCTCCCGGCCTTGGTCATCTCAGCAGAGAAGAATGAGGAACCAGGCCTGCTCCCCTTCTTGTGGCCTGAGGAGCACAAGAGGGCACATGCCAGGGTGGGAGATGAAGGTCCCAGGGCCACGATCAACGCACCCACTCCCAAGCCTGCATGCGGGACACCAGGTCTCCCCGCCCTGCTCCCCAGCCCACCCAAGTCACCTGCTAGAGGGCAGGATCCCGGTTCTTCTCTCCGGGGCTTTGGAAAGCCATTCGGAGAGTCAGCTCTGCCAGATTCCCCTCATCCTCATTCACCTAGTTGTGGGTGGCTAAGGGCCAAGGAAGAGGCCCAGGGAAGAAATGTGGGGAGTGGGAAAGGGAGTGCCACTGCCACCCACCAGGACTGGGGGGGAAACTGGTAAAGATGGAAAACACCTGGTACAGGGAAAACCACACGCAGAGTTAGATATATGCGGGGAAGAAAGATCTGGAAGGAAACTCACCAAACTATCACAATATGTTATCTTTGGGTAGCAGGGGACGTTTCTCTGGGTTTAATTATATTTTTAAGTTTTCCTTTGGTGAACATATCTTACTTGAATATCTTTTAAAATAAAAGATTTTTAAAACCACTTAAACCGTCTGGTAGATCAGTGACCTCGCTAGCTCTTGCTGGGACATGAGATGAGGCAGTCACATCCCACCCTGCCCCGCCCCTGCCCCAGAGGGGGCTTAAGTCACACCTTCAGGAGCTGCCCCCACACAGGGGACCACAGGTGGTTGGGTGGCTGGGAGAGGGGCTACCCAGGAGACCCAGAGCTCCCATCCATTCCCCTCTACCCTGGAGCCTCAGGATGAACCGGAGCCGGCTAATAAGGTAAGGAAAGCAAGGAGAGTGGAGGTGGGAGGTAGGGAGCGACCAGCCCGGGGCAGAAAACTGGAGGCAGCCCTGGTGTTTGGACAGGCCAGAAGAGACCGAGGTGGTGAGCCAGGGGACAGGGAGAAAGGACAGGGTGGCAGTCATCAGTGGGGAGAGAATAACTCGTCTCAGAAACTCCATTGCTGGGCGCCCCTTGTCCAGGATTGGTAAGCAGCTCTGAACACTGATTTTTAAAATCAAACCTCATCCTTCCAAAAAGATATGCCGGTGTTTTGAAACCAGAAAAGGTTAGAAGGGAAAGGAAGCAGACAGATCTTATGCTCTGCTGACAAACGAGATTACGATTTGTTGAAACATTCTCCCAAAGCAGAGCAAGCGATGTCTGGTGAGAGGAGAGGACTTGCTTATTATCAAATGGAAACAGGAACCAGGAAAGTGAAGACCCCAGTTAAGACAATGAATACACAATGATGGGGAGCTGCCTTCTCAGGCAGGGGCTGGGAATGAGGTAATAGATGGGGACAGAGATGTGAAAACGCCTCAGGAGAATAAATGAGGCAAACATGGCATTATCACTTGTGTTTTATCTCCTGGACCTCTGGGAATGGGGAGAACAGAAGCCTGACATTCGCAGCTTTAAGAAGCCTGACTGTGTTTTGCACAAAATTTGCCCTTCTTTCCCATTCTGAAAACCATGCTTGCAACAGCCACAGACAGGCTAATTCTTTGGCCCTGGGGTTTGCATACTGCATCCCTAAGGTAAGGATGTCAATAAATACCCTTCTTGCAGGCCACATGTGCTGGCCACAGGGGATAGGCAGGGCACTCAGCAGAAGCCAGAGGAGGCCGAACTCTACGGTGGGGAGCTGTGTGGAGAGGGGCACGGGGCTGCCCGGGGTCACTCCTGCCCTGCAATGATCAGCTGCCTGATCCTGGGTGAGTGGCTTCGTCACTCTGTGCCTCGTTCACCTCACTTGTGAGATGAGGACAATAACAATACCTTCCTTACAGGGCTGTTGTGAGGCTTAAATGAGAATCCACATAAAGCACTTAGAACAGTGTCTGCCACCACCACGTAAATCTCCCACAACGTGAGCCATTATTATTCCAAGAACTGGGCGCCCCAGCAGTGACTGGTAAGTGCCAAACTGACGACACTCAGAGTGAGGGCAGTGGGAGCTCAGCCAGGACAACACGGGGGGATTTGGGAGATGCCAGGTGAGCTCCTGGCAAAAGCGTGGGAGGTTTTGACGGGTGGGAATGGAGGGTGGGGGGCCCCAGGGGAGGGGGTGGGAATGTGGGGAGGGCAGGGTTTGGCTTTATAAGACTAATCTCAGGCTCCTCGTTATAAAACAGGATCACAAGTTGCGATAAGGATCAAATCCAACGAAGCAGGGTCTGTAGGGAGTGTGTGGTGAGCAGTTAAGCATGCTGCAAATCTAAGGCAGTAGAATATTTCTTGATAGCCTCATGGCACCTAATGCAGTTTTGTGTTTGGAATAAGCGTTCAACTGACAATTCTAATTTCGGAGAGACCTGCTGTGGAACCTCTCTTACACCTGCCACCCTGGATGAGAAACTCCTCTGCCTATCAGAGCGATAGCAGGAAAAATATAAACTCTATTTGAAAACTGGGACGATTTCAAAAAGCCTCTGACTATTCTAGGAGAAGCTCACAGGCCCAGGCGGCTCAGGTGGGAAGTGGAGGGGGAGATAGACTTCACCCTAAAATCAACACCCCACAAATCAACACAGCAATCAGGCCAAAGTGACGCAAATCCTCACGATTCTCGCCTCCTAAATCCACAGGTCCCCACGCTGAGCTGGACTTGACCCGGAAGCAGCTGTGCAGACAGCACAACGAGCTCCTCCCTTCCTCACTCCCTCACCCCCCGGGGCCCAGGAGATGCCAGGGGCGCACTCCCGGAGCACACACCAACTTACTTCTTTAGCCACTCCACGATGTCCTCGGCCGTGGATGCGTAGTTGTTGTACTGGAACAGAAACCTTCCTTTCCTGCGAGACCGGGAGAGACAAAGAGGGCTCAGCCAGGGAGACAAATGGCACTGGGAAGGAAACAGGCCTTGCGAGGGGAGCAGGGGACTCACTCAAAATAGCAGATGGTGGGGTAGCCGCCCACATTGTACTCCGCCTTGATGTTCTCAAACTCAGAGGGGTAGATGTTCATGCCCGCCAGCACCTGGGAGGAAGGGGAGGGGGCTCTGTCCCATTCTGCCCCAGACAATGCGCCGTGCTGCCCACGACCTGCCCATCCCGCGGTCGCCTCTCACCAGAATCAGGGACACCAGACAAGGCTTTGTACTGGGGAGAGTGACGGGCAGCTCAGGGCAGCGAGAACAGGGCAAGCTGAGCCACTTGGCAGCTAAGTACCCAAGACCTCCGGGACAACCAGACATGTGGGCCTGAGTGCTGCCCTCCACGCAGGTGTCCCCTCCTGCCCACCCTGCGGGAGGAACCATCCTAGAGAAAAGACACAGTTCTGGGGGCTGAGGGAGCAACCTGGCCTTGCTACCAAGTTCAAACAGGTCTTGAAGTGGGGCCACTGCCACCCAAGTACATGTCATGCCGTTTCCTCTGTCCTTGTCAATGCAGGTTGAACTCTTCTCCTAAGTTATGGAAATAAGCGACTTTTGTAGACCACTCAGACATTAAACAATGTCCTCGGACATTTTCCCGGATACCTCAAGGCCTGTCCTCGGTCTGTCCACATGTGCTGGATACACAACGTTCTCCAACCTCAGTGGCCAAGGAGTCTGTGGTGGTTCTCCATGGCGACTCGCCTCCAGCCCCTGTCCCACCGTGCTCCCTCCAGACCCTGCAAGGCCTCCCCAGCTCTTTCCTCCTGCTTGTGACCACTGCCTACCGCCTGGTTTGACTATAATCTCAGAAATCTGAATGTGTTCTGATTCCAGGGTTCCCCACGTCCAACACTCCTGGACTGGAAAGGAGAATTATAGTAGTTGTGTTGCTGGGGACACGGCTAACTATTAAGAACCACCCAGAATATAGAGTACCCCAAACTCCTCCTCTCCTGAAGCAGGAACCTTCTTAGGCGCCAGGAAAGAGGACTTCTCACAAGGGAAAGCAGATATAATGGCTAGATGCAGGAAGACTTCCACAAAGCAGGGTGGCACAGAAGAGAGGGGAAGGTAATTCAAAAAGCCAGTAGGCATTACAGAAGCAGAGAAGAAACCCAGGAAGCTGAATTTTACTGAACTGTACGTAAGTATGCATAGGAAGAGAGAAAGGAAAACAGTGGTTTCAGTGGACAATGAACTTGACCTCAGAAGCTGCTTCCACCAACAGTTTGTGTGACCTTAGGCAAGTCACTCATCCTCACTGAGGTTCCTCATTTGGAAGATGTGGGTCACGGAACCATCACAGGGCTCTTAAGAGAACCGAACAAGACAACCCACAGAGCGTTCAGAACAAAACTGGGGCTAAAAGCCCTCAATGCTCCTTACCTCCCACCAAATCCTCCAGGTGCTGGGAACCACCCGTGCCTCTGGCCTCTCCAACCCTGGAAGCATCTAAACATGTCGTTTCCCCTGTTTCAAGGGGCTAGCACAAAGCCTCACAGACAGCAGGCACACATAAATACATGCGAAGCCACTGATATTTTTTCCAACCCATTTTGGAATGCTGTAAGGAATACAGGGAGAGTAAGCCTGAGATAGAACATACTAGAAACTCTGGAACCCTCTAAAAGCTATTTTGTTCATTTCCCCAGATTGATTCTGTAGCCTGTTCCAGTCATATTTGTCTTTTTCAAGTTCTTCTCTCTCTGTTTTTTAAATGTCTAATTGATCTCCTTAGTGTCAGCATGCATTCACTACAAGATTAAGCTTCCAAATCCTCCTCTTTCGTTACATCATTTCCCTGCACAAAACCTTTCAATTCCGTTGGGTACCGGCTAACGTCTGACTCCAAGCTCAATGCCCATCTGGTCCCGCTCTCATTTTTGCATCCTTCTTTTCTACACAACCCTTAAATGTATACCTGCTCAGGTCTGGATTCTGATTCTCCCCAGGAGATGATCTGAGGTTTCTGCAAGGGAGGAGAGGGATCGTGTGCCTTCCAAGGCAGGACAGCACGGCGACCAGGATGCCTGCGAATGAGTCCTGGCTCCCCACTCGGAGCGTGTGTTTCCGTGAACAAGTCACAGTCACCGCTCTGTGCCACAGTTCCCTTCTGCAGCTACCGCGTGCAGATGTTGTGAAGATTAAACGAGATAATACAGGTAAAGTATCGATGATACTCAAACTGTAGAAGCTATTTTTATTAATATGACTATTCTGCTCACGTTTCCTGGACACAGGTCGTGCTTTCCTGACCCCCACTTTGTGCCTTCCTGTCCCCCACTTTGTGCTTTTCTGTCCCCTCACTTGGGAAGCCCCACTCCCCACAATTTGGTTACCCCTGAAGACACGTCTATCTTTTAAGGTCAAATCAATTCTACCTCTCCGGGCAGCCTTTCTAAAACCACATTTGCTTGTGGTGAACTCTGGGTTCTCCGAGTTTCTGTAGCACTCTTGATCCACTTTGGGGGCATTTAATAGTTAATGAAACAAATATGTGAACAAATCTTTACAAACACTTCACAAACAGTTTGTGAAGCTGAATGAGGCAAAGCAACTGGTCTCAATCTGAGCAGATGAGGCCACAGTGTCACACACTGACCCACGTGTGCTGGGCCGTGCAGCCCTGGGGCACAGAATGACCACGGAAGCTTCACAGAGCAGGTACCATGCAAGGGGGCACTCAAAGAAGGGTAAGATTCCAACAGACATTCCAGAAAAAGAAAACGGAGGCAAGACAAAACAAGATGTGGCCCAAAAATTGGGAAACTTTCAGTTTAAATGACTGCAGGCTGCACAGATGGGCGTAGTCAGGCTGAGCGAGTTAGCTGGGGCCACTGCAGAAAGGCTTTAAGTGCCTCCTAGGAAATAAGGACTGCAGTCAGAGGGGGAAAGAGAGCTACCCAGGGTTTCTGAAGAGGAGTGCACCCCACCCCAGCTGAATTTGTTGACATGTAAAGGATGGGCTCTAAGGGGAAGTCATGGGTCAGGGATTCGAGTCAGTAGCCTGTAGCAACAACCTGGTATGGGCTCACCCGGGCCTGAACCAGGGGAATAGGCACAGAGAGGATGAGGAAGGTCATGGGAGCTGTGTGGAAGTGCCCGAACAGAGGGGCACGTAGGTGGAGGGGCCGTGGGTATGCAGGAAGGGTCCTGAAGGAAAGCCTAACTGCCAGATGGAAAGACGCTGAATGCCCTCTTAGACACCGTGCATTTGGGTTGCAGGGAGTAGTAGAATCTGGCCCAAGATGTCCAGCAGGCACTCGGACACATGGCACCGGAGTGGGTGGGAAGAACTCAGGCTACACGGAGTTATATTTTGTTGAAGCTATGGACACAGATAAAATCCCTGAGGAACAGACTATAGCAAGACAAGAAAGCACAGTGCCTGGCCCTTGCCCCAGTGTGTTAATTAAAAAGAGGGCGGAGAGCAGAACCTGGGGGTCGGCCATCTGTGTGCACAGAGCTCCGTGGCTGACAGAGCTGTTTTCACACGCCGGTCCCTGAGCTCCTTGCAGGTGGGCAGGGCTAGCATTACCATCCACATTTTATATATAGGGAAACTGAGACTCCAAGGTTAAGGAGATTGCCCATGATCTCCCAGTCGGTTAGCAAGAGCCAGCACCAGACCCTGATCTGTACAAATCTGTCACATCCAACGATCCATTTCACCATCTTTACGCCAAGACTGGCTCACCTTAACAAAAGACTGGGCAGAACTCAAAGGCTCAGTGTGGACGTCGATTACTGGTGAGGCTGGGAAGAGGAGGCAGACGGAGACGGGGCAACAGCATGGCTGCTGATGAGGCTGTCAGCAGGAATAGATTGGGACAGACACCGATGACTCATCGGATGTCAATGATAGCAAAGATGAGGCAGACTTGAGACTGGAAAACGGCAAAGGCTGTGCCTCTCCACCTGGCCTGGCTTCTTTCTTAATGACATCATCAGTTTGGACACCTCCCAAGAAATCTTTAGAGGAGGAGGATTTCTGACTCTTGTCACAGACATGGCCAAAAGGGTTAAAAAATGGCAGAGATGAATGGGAGACAGGAAGCAATGATGCAGTCATTTTCACAGAGGGGAGGGAGTGGGCTTTTGGTTTCTCGGGAAGAGCAGCACACCTGAGTCTCATCTCTGTTGGCTGTGGAGACAGAAAGGCATGGGAATCTCTGGGCACCCCACCCCTGCAGCCCCGTCCCTGGTTTCTGGGGAGCTGCTGCTGCACAGGAGACCTGGCCTCCGGAGGCCTCCATGCAGTGGGTGGCGCCTCTCAGGGCCTTTACGTAGTTGGGAAAAGGTCAGAATTTTTCAAAAGGTCCTTTTCTATGAAACTAAGGAGAAAACACAACAAAACAAACCCTAAGCAAGAAAACAAAAAGTCAAGACACAGATGAGTTCACACGATGCAAAGGCCCTATGCTGAGGCTACTTATACCTGGCCACAGCTGGGCCTGTGCAGCAAGGCTCCCTAGGTTCAGGGACCATCCTGCTACCTTGACTGCAATGTTGTTTCGGGAACTGGGAGTGACATTTTCTGTATTTCTAGACCTGGGCTCCAGGCAGGAGAGGCAGGACTCTTAACCCATGTACTCCAGGGCAGACCCCAGCAAGAGCCTGGTGTGAGCCCAGGGTCTAGGGGAAAGTCCCCATCCCATCAACATCCTTCAACCTTGTCTCTGTCCTTAATAACTAATGCTCCAGATTCCCTTAAAAAACAAGGGAAACATCACTTTCAGTGTATATATGGAGATTAAAATAAAACAGACCCAGGAGCGGTAAGCCATATACCTACTCATTCATTCACCAGCAGATACTGGGTATCCGCTATGAGCTTGCAGTGAGGAAACAGATGAATTAAATACAGCTTCTGTACTCAACCAACTCACATTTCGGTGAGAAAACCATATCATAATTAGCATCAAATAGAGAGCAAAGTGAGCTGGAACAAAATAAAGTAGGCTGACCCGGCTGTGCATGACAAGGACAAGCTCTGCGGGAGTGTGGGAGGTGGCCTGGAGAAGACTGAGCCTGGCGGGTGGATGTGGCACTGGCTGAAAATCATCCATAAGCAGCAGACGACTGGCAGCAAATCTATTCTGCTTTATGGGGCCAGTACGGGTAGTTCGTGATCTTATTTGGGGCTGGACCTGTTAACCTTTCACTGCACCCCTGAGTATGGAAGTTGAGCCCAGCAGTTTCCTAAGCGTAAGGGGGTATAGGTAGGGAGAACACTAAAGGTAATTAAGTCTTTTCTCCAGGCTAAATAATCTTAAAATATGGATCTATGGAGGCCCCAAAAATGGGACTTGAAACTTCCCCAGCAGGATGATGTATGTGTGCCCCAAGGCCAAACGTCTCCAGGCAAGTTACTAAAAATTCATCAGAGAAACAAGCAGGACCTTGGTCTCTCCCCAGAATGAGGTCAAAAGAGAAAGCATTCGTCGTTCTGTGCAACCCAATCTTGCAGCTGGGCTAGCAGGGCTGTCCCCAGGCCTGAGTGCTGCCATTTAAACATTTGAAAGTTGACTTTGAACTAATTACCCACTTACTTTATCTGTAAAGATCATGAAACTGTTTTAAGATCTCAGAACTCCTTTAATAGGACTTTGGTCAGCCCCACCGAGATGGTGCCTCCTGACAACCTTTCATGAAAGGGGTGTGGATTTTTCCACACTCTCTAGAGGAGGCAGCAGCTGTTGCTGTTGCCATGAACACACAGGTGCACGCGATGCACATGCATGCATGCACGCACACACCCCTCTGCTACTCAGAGGTAAGTATAAAGATGCTTGGACACAAATGTTTGGAAGAAACAAGACTTGCTGGGCGGGGGAACAAGGGGTAACAAGAACCACGCAGTGACTGACTCCTCAGCCCTCTCGGGTGCAGTCTGAACACCCCTCTCCTCCTCTTCTCCTGAACACCCTGGCCTCCTCGCCCCCTGCCTCTCTGCACCACCCCTGGTTCTTCCCACTTCTCTGAAGGCCCATTTCCTCGGCGGTCCCTCTTCCTGCCCCTGCTCCCTAAGGGTGGACACCTCTCTGCTCGACTCCCATTTCTCTGTTCTCTCCCCTTCGGAGAATGTCTGCCTCTCAGGCCCCCAGCTTGCCATCTGCACTTGCCTCTTTCTGCTCTCATTTCCACCATTCTTCCTGCCCCACAGTAAGCTCAGAACCCTGGGAAGCCGATAACTGTCTTTATGAACCTGTTTTGTGCTTACAGTCTACCACTGATGTCACCAGGCTCCTTGGCCACTGGGCTCCTGAGCATCTGCTCAGCCCACTTTGGAGCCTAATCTCCAAATTCTGGACCCCTCACATTCTGCTCTTGGCCCCTGACCCCACAGCAACACTTTGTGTCTTTTTTGCTGGTTTCCTAACTATGTCATCACTGGCCTTTGACATGTACCAAAGTCCCCTTGTCGTAAGCAACTGTGTGGAGTTCTCAACTCTCACGGAAAGTGGGACTCTGAACCCCACGCGAGGCTTCATTTCAGAAAGGGCCCAGGCAGCAGGCCCAAAAGCAGTAGGGAATGTCCTCATCACTACTTCAAAACCTGCCCTCTTCCTCCTGCCAACTCCCCAGGTGAGAGAGAGAAGTCAAGGCACCGCCCAGTCCTTCCCGGCACATGGGCCTCACTTACGAACTGGCCTCGAAGCTCGGTGGCTGCCTTCTGGAAGTGTGGCATGATCCTCTTGCACATGCTGCACCCTGGTCACAGGCAGGAGAAAAACCAAAACACATCACCAGTGATTGCCAGGCCTCTGCCTCCACCCCTCCTTCTCCTCGGGCTGTCCTCTGACTGACAAGCATTTATCCAGCCTCAGGAAGCTCAGGGCTGTCCCAGAGCCCGGGAACACAAAAGGAGGCAGAACGGACAGAACTGACAGTCTGGATGGCATCACGCAGGACACAAAAGGCCAGCAGTCACTCACTAAAATGTCGGCCGGGACAAACGAATGTGAAACAACTGAAGAAGAGCAAAGCACTGAAAAATTTAGTGCTGATAATGATTTCAACAGAAATTGGGGGACCCAGAGTAGGTATCTGGAAAGCAAGCCTCTTCATGCCGTGCACTGAGCTCACAGCTAAAAGCCTCCCCTCCCTGACCAGACAGGGGCTGCAAATTAACCTGAGTCAAATGCCATTAAGAAGAAAAATGTGCGACCACAAATACGATGACTTCTGGGATTTGGGGGCCGCTGTTCTCTTTCACTAGCAGGGATGATTAAGCAGTGACTGGAGGCAGTTGAGGGTGAAAGGTTCCAGTTCTGGCTGCGTGGAAGGAGCCAGGGGCTTAGCCCACCCCAGGACTAATCTTCACTGGACCTGCCAGATGGCCTTGGACAAGTCACCTCCTCTCTCTGGGCTCGGTCTCTTCTGGTAAATGATGGGGCGGGACGAGACGGCTGTAGGCCTTTCCAGCTCAGACACCTGAGGATTCTGCGGCATCTCAGTCCACACTCCCTGGGTTCATTGCCCACTGTGGTCACATGTGTCTGGGCCTGGGGTGGCAAAGCCCCCCAGCCTTGGGGGACTCAGGGCCAAGACAGCCAAACCCCAAACCATCTACTACTACTTCACTGCTCTAACCCACCCCTTCCCTTAAACCAGAGCAGGCCCCATTTCAGCACTAATGTCACCGTAAGACACGAGAACGGTCTCCTCAGACACAAGGAGTTCTAACTAGCCAAGCTGTTATGCTTTCTGACAGCAGCTCTGCTGCAGGACAGGTTTTATGGCACATCTGAAGGCCACAGAAACCACATCAGTCAGGCGCTGGGTCTCAGCATGACAGAGGGGACAGGGCCATGCGCTGTGGACTGGCAAGTGCAGATCCACACTCAGCTGACACTTTGGCAGGCAGTGAATGGGTAATACACACGAGTGGAGCTCCTCCCGGACCACCTGGATCTCCTGCTCCAAGTCTACTGCACAGATGCGGATGCAGAATACTTGGACAGGAAACTCCAAAATTGCCCTGTGGCGCCCTCCCCGACACTCCTGCCTGGCAGACAGGTGACACATGTGCGCATCCCAGCATAGGAAGCCTAGTCCAGGCTTAGACTCTGGTAAGGAAGGGAGGGAGGTCACCCACAGCATGGTCCCGTGGCACCTGTCCTCACAAGACAAGACGCGCCTCAGTACCTGGCCGCACCGGCATGAATACCACAAGCAGCGTGAAGGAAGATGACGCCTGTCAGGGGGAAATTGTTCCCACCATGGGGACTCACAGGAGAGATGACAGATGCAGGGACATTAGCACCAAACTCCTCCACTGGGTGCCTGGTCATCGTGTGAGCCACGCAGCATGGGAAGGAGGAGGCCACACGGTGCAGAGGGACGAGGCCCAGCCCTGCATCCCCCTTGACCGCTGTGGGTTATGCAGCCCTGGGAGGGTGCCTGAAGCTTCCCCATGTGTGAAGTGGCCACAGTATCTGCCCTGCAGGCTGAGGCCCAGAGACCACACCTGGTGGGCAGGCAGAGCCTGGCACTCGGCAGGGGAAGCTCAGCGCTGCAGAGAGCTCTTAGTTCAACGCAAGGCTGAGAGCTTGCCTCCAGGTCAGTGGTGGAGGAAGGAGCGGGATGCTACTGGCAGTCAGGGGGACAGGATGCCACTCCAATCCCCAGGAGAGAATGAAAGGGGGATGCTTGTAGCCCTTCATCAACTTTTTGCCCACTCTTTCCAAGTAGAAGTGGCTGGATTCTAAGGTAAGAGCCTGACAGCCACCCAGCTTGCCCTATGTGAGTTTATCTTTCAACTGGCTCAAATGCGAGGCAAAGGAAGAAGTAAGACCAATGATCACCCTCAAACTCCAAAAGCCAGAGCAGTCGGCCCTTTTATTTTCTCATTAATTGACTCAACAAACATTCACTGAATAAACGATACCTCCCGGGGACCCAGATTCCCTGTCACAATTAAAGGCCCCCACTGCCTTTGGGTTCATTCACCCCAAATGTGATCAGGCTTCCCAGTAAGGGAATTGCTGTTTATCCCAGCAATCAGTTGAATTAGGAAGCCATGAAGGCCTGATTCTAAGGATTAGTATAATGAGAGTGTAAATTTGTTGCATTAAAAAGAGTCCTGGGGTTATCTCTTAGGAGGTCATCTGATCCAACTCTTCCACCCAAAGTTTTAATTTAACAACTCAACTTTCTCCTCTGCAACCGCTAACATGCTCTGTGACATGCACAAGGTGCCTGACTTCTCCTACCCCGGCCTCCTATTATATAAGGGCAATGATTATGCTCACGTCTCTGTCTGCTGCCACGAGGAGAGTGAGCTGGTGGGGGCGGATCACACATATTCAGGTGCCAACTGCTAGGGAACCAACCATACTTTTAAAATGATTAACTAGGTTATTACGCTGACACCCTTAGAGTTATAACACGATCCTGCCTTGTGATGTGTACCGTGTACCGTTAGACACTGTTTTACATTTTCATTTAAAGAGTATGTCGCAAAGGTTCAAAGATTAAACACGAGGAGGCCACAGCCCTCAAGGAGCTGTGTAGGCAGGACAGTCCTGGAGCAGTTCACAGCTCGGGCAGTGTGATGGCTAATTTTATGTGTCAACTTGGCTAGGTTATGGTGTGCAGCTGTTGGTCAAACCCTGGCCTGGGTGTTATTGTGGAGGGATTGCATCGATGGGATTAGTGTCTTCAACACTTGACTGAAAGTAAAGGAGTCTACCCTCTGCAAGGCAGTGGGCCTCATCCAATCAGCTGGAGGTCTTCACAGTAAGAACTGAGGATGCCAGGGATCAGAACGTCTGCCTCAAGACCAACATCAATTCGTACTGCAATTTCTAGCCTTCCAGCTTCCCCTAACGAATTCGGACTCAAGACTTCAGCATCAACTCACTGGAATTTCCAATCTGCAGCCTGCCCTATGGAATGTGGAGCTGCCAGTCCCCACAACCATGTGAGCCAGTTCCTTACAAATATAATGTATAATAAAACACACAACACACACACATACACACACATATCCTGTTGGTTCTGTTTCTCTGGAGAACCCTAATTAATGTGGGCCGTTAATAAAATCCCTGAGGAGAATCAAAAAGGGATGATATAAATTAATGAGCAATAATAAAGAGAATGCCCCAGGGTTAAAGTGCAGACTGTTCTGGGGCAGAGCCGGACCTTACAGGAAGCGGGCACAACCCTGGGGCCAGCACAGTGTCTGGGGAGGCAGCCAGGGATGGGTGACACCCGGCAATCCAGCCCAGGCTGGGGAGACGCCTTCAGGGTGAACAAACCACAGACCTGCGTCACAACCCCACAGAGAGGGACCCGGCTGGGGGGAGCACAATTAAGGCTGTCCCAAAAGATCAAGTTCACTCACAGGGAGCATAAAACATCATCAGGAGGGGCTTCTCTTCCTTCTTCAGGAGCCGTCTAAAGTCCTAAGGCAGAAAAAGAGGAGACAGGCAGGTTGCAAACACACACTGGTGGGATGGGGCCGCCCCTGCCCGGCACCCGCAGCAGTGGGCGGAGCGACGGGCAGCCTTTGGAGGTCACCCAGGCCCAGTCTGGGGGCTGGGGGATGCAGCCAGGGCCGTGGTGTGTCAGGAGCTGGAAGGGGCTCTGAGAACACGTACTCTAGACCACCCCAGCAGACCAGACCATGGATGGGGAAACAGAGGCCCTGGGGTGGGGCAACGTCTCTCTGAAGGCCACCAGGGAGGGTGAGGGGGTCAGGAGCAGGCTGCCAGCTTTACTTTCAGCTCCACCTGAACAATTTAGACAGCAGGGTGGTATGTTTGTCCCATGAGGCTGTCCTTCATGGGACCTAGGGGCGATTTTGTTGGGGTGACGGTGGTTGTTCTAAATCTGCCCAGGGTGGCTGGGCAGGAACTGGGCTCCCGGGGGCCCTGCCCATCACGAGAGTGCGATGTTAACCCACACCTGGCCAACCTCTGCCAGCTGCTCCAGTCCTACCCCATCAGTGTCACCGGGGGTCCACTGTGGACACAGAAGGAGGCAGGCTTCCCCCGCCAGGAGGATTCAAGCTACACAGAGTCACAGGTATCTGAAAAACGCTTAGAACAGCGCCTGGAGCCTTATATTAGGCAATTATATGTTAAATAAATACAAAGAATGTGCCAAGACAAATGGTCACAAAGACAGTGCTAATGTACAGACTTAAATGTCAAGGAAGGCAGGAGACTTTTCTTCCAATGAGAGCCACTGATGTGTGTGAAAAAGCGAATCTATCAAGGACTGCAGTGAAGCCAATGATGTGATGTATTCTGATTAAAATAAGCTCCACTGACCAGTTTCCAGAGAAGAAAATTAGAGGTTTCCCTCTTTTCAAAAATAAGGGAAATAAGAGAAAATTTCAAAATGCAGCTTTCTGGCAGCAACGAGGCATTAAGTAAATGAATGATGGGATGCCCTGCACAACGGAATAGGATCGCATCATGAGAAATGATGGAGAGGAATATTTAATGTCACAATAAGTTGTGCATGTTACATTAAATTGGGAGAAGCAAGTTACAAAACAGCATATAAAATGTAATGACATTGTTGTCAGTAAAAACATTTATGTATGCATTACACTGAAAGCCTGGAAGGCTACAAAAAATCAGCAGTGGCTATCTCTCAATGGGAAGGTGCAGAAGGACTTTTATTTTTTCTTTTATGCTTGAGCTGTATTTTCTAATTTTTCAATGATGAAGATATATTACTTATAAATTTTCAGTTAAATAAAAAACAGATTACAAATATTTGCTGGAAATTTAAAACATTTCATAACAAATTCTGAAAACATTTATTCTTGTTTACATAACTAGAAGATTAGGGCGCTCATTATAAAACAGAATTAGTAATCGAATTCTTTCACTCTGACTAGGAGTAGGAATACTTCTCAAATGATTTTCTACGATCCCCGGAAATAAAACCTGACTTAAGGTCTGAGAAAAAAAGTTTTTCTGAGCCTGTAGCAACTTGGTTTTGTACCCTAAGTAGTAACAAATACTGCATTCAAAGACGCTTAATTACCTTTAAGAAGTGTGGAATTCTATACAAACACAAATCAGGAATTCAAACTGGAATTTGGAACTTTTAGTTATTTTATGTAGGGAGTCTGTGAACAGGGAAAGCAGCTTATACTTGAGAGAAAATATCACAAAGTGTGTCAACAAGAGGATTATCTACGGGTGTGAAAAAAACATTTTGCTTAATATTCCTACAGTTACAGAAGAACAACTGTATGAATTTCAGGACATGAATGGTTGGGGCAAGGAAGGTGGCAGACTTCAGAGAGACTAAAAGCATGTATTGCCATAAATAAGCAACCATAAATAAGCTTTTGTTTTTTCACAGCTATGGGCATGTGCCCCTTTCCCTGCGGCCCCACCACGCTTTTTTAAAAGACTTTATCTTCTAGCTCATGATTCTGGAGCTTTCTCTCCAGATGCCCAGCCCCTTACAATATGAATCACCATGAGCCCCGCTTGGTTGGCCCAGCATGATCACACACGATCCCTCCTCCAGAGACTATGAAAGACAGAATTTTCTTTGGGTCAAACAAGCATTAGGAGATACTAAATTTAAATGAAAAGGGAGAGGAAGTGGATAAGAACAAGCATTTCCCCTCCAACCAACACAAAGTACTACTGCTTGCCTCACAAACTTCTGAAATGTCAAAGAAGTTCTTGCCCTTCCCTTATGTGGAGAAAAAGTAAACAAATACGGCACACACACAGTGAGCCCGATTCAACCAAAAGCACGTGCAGGCCAGGGGGCAGCCTGCAGAAGGAGGGGTCCAGGTTGATTTTGTTAAATATGGGAAGAACTCGTGACGACTGTAATAATGTAGAACCATCTCCCACCCCACCCCACCCCACCACCCGCCCCCGCCCAATCTGGAAGTTGAAGCTTAAGAGACTAAATAATTTTTTCAAAGTTACACAGTGAGTTGTAGAGTAGTAGAGGCCTGACCCAAGTCTTCGGAAGTCCAATCCAAATCTCTCTCATTATTCTCTCACTTAAAAGAAAAAACAAACTGCAAAGCCAATGCCAACAATATCTGGAGGATGTTTAAATCTATATTCTTGGAAGGAAAACCTAAATCTGTAGAAACACATAAAAATGAGGAGGTGGAGAATGAAGAGAGTTTTTTGGGCAGCTGGATGCAGAAGGGAGACAGGAAGGGAATAAAATCTTAGGGCCCTGGCCTCGGTCAAGCAGAGGCAGGTCCAAGTGGTCCCAGAACTCTCCCATCTCTCAGCTTCTTGGGTTTCTCTCCTTGAGAGACCCTGGCACGGGGGGAGCTTCCAGCAATCCTCAGAACTGCTAGGAATAAATTACCTTTTCACTGTCAACGTGGATGACATCTTTGGCTCCAGGATCTTCCTCCCACAGTGGGGGCCCTTTGGGATCCTTCAAAAAGGCCACTATGGACTGAGGAAAAGAGAAAAGAAGAGAGAACGCATTGTAGGCAGGAAAAGAGGAGGCGGGAAAATCAAGTCCCTGCCCTGTTTGCCTGCTTGGAGACCCAGGTGCGTGGGGGGATGAGGGGGTTGCCATTTCCATCACTCACTGACATCACTGCTGAGGGTCCCGAGAGGCACCCCCACATTCCCCAGCAGCCATGCCCATCACATGACACGCCAATCACATGACACCTGCTCGCTCTGGTCAGCCATGTGTCTCCATGGCCACAAGGAGGAAAGTTGGGAGGACTGATAGGCTCATCCAAACCACAGACCTGCCTCTGCTTCTACTAAAACTCGACCCCTTTGGAAGCCTCTCTCATCAATTGGAATAAAGGCCCCCGGTTTCAAATCAGAAACTTCCACGTTCACATGGCCACTAAAAACTCTGTCCATCCCACAAGCAGACAGTCATAGCTACTTATAATCTCTTGGTATTCTGTGATTTAAACTGGTTTTGGAGTGCACTCGACACTGATTCTCCTCTGCCAGTGTGACTCCGTGGGACTCAGGCCGGGGAGGCCCCAGCGCAGACCATGCCTCGACACTACATGCTTGTGGCTGTGCTTTTCTCCCTGAAGGCCCCCTTCAAGACTGCAGGGATGCAGAACTGACAAAGACCTTGAGGATCCAGGGCTCAGGTAGCCACTGCTATATCGAGCCATTGCTGTGACTCAAATTCTCCACTCCTCCTGGAGAAGACACAAATGGGGCAGGGAAGAGAGAGCACTGTACCTCCCCTCCCCGCCCACAGACCTCGCCGGTCCAGCCAGAAGTGGCAGTCCCTTTCCTCTTAGGTGGTCACTCTGGGGAGCGGCACACAAAGTCTGCGAGAACCAGAATGGGTACCAGAAACCCGCCGAGCCGCCATCCCTCCAAAGCTGTAGGGGAGTTGCTGGCCTCCAGATCTGCAGGTGGAGTCCTGGGGGTCCTCCAATTTTGATCAAGCACGATTCTGTTACTTCCGTTAACCTTGATCAAGTGCCAGTGACAGAAGACAAAGCTGGGCGTGCCCCCATGTGTGTTGGGGGACAGAGGGAGGGAGGTCTGCGGTGAGAAAGGGAACACCCTTTTAACAAGGTTACACAGCCCACCCGCTGGGCACACACAGAGAGGAACTCAATGAGACACTTCCTTCTGGAACCTCCCATTTGGAAACAGCTAGTGTGGGAGAATGGGAGGCAGCCAAGACTTCATAGGATTTCATTCAGGTAATGCTCCCTGTCTATGCAAAGGCAACGCCTCTTGGCAAGAGAAAAAGGCCATTCCTGCCAAGGCAGAAGGCAGGCCTGCCCTTTCTCAGCCCCAAGTCAAAGCTCCAGCATGGTAAAAT
Source organism: Choloepus didactylus (assembly GCF_015220235.1). Taxonomy (NCBI): domain Eukaryota; kingdom Metazoa; phylum Chordata; class Mammalia; order Pilosa; family Megalonychidae; genus Choloepus; species Choloepus didactylus. The sequence goes on along the minus strand of NC_051307.1, from coordinate 89,962,386 downwards.
GAGCCAAAATGGAACTAGCAGGGCCTTCCCTAAACCCATACTCATCCACAGCTGCAGAGGCACCTGTCCCCCTAGGCCATGTGAAAACGATGCTTATAGGTGCCCAACTGCCTGCTGCTCCAGAAAATCCTGGTGCAGGGTGCACGGTGGAATTCAGGAGTCTGTGAAGCCCGATTCCCAAGAAAACATTTACTTCAATGTGTGCATATGCACTGATTCTAGGGAGAAGGTCCATGCTTTCCATAGATTCTCACTAGGACCAGGGGCCCAAAATAGGTTAAGAATGCCTGCTTGAGGGGGTAGGGAGGCTCCTGTCCCAACACTGTACCAGCTATGCTACAGCCCTGCCTTGGCTTCAAAAACAAAGATGGATGTGAATGGAAAAGGAAATAAATGGCCTCTTTTAACTTAACAGTTGAAACACTCATGCGAACAACCATTTCCTTTTCAGGTGGGGATTATTCTTACTTAGCTGAAGACAATAATCCAATGCATCCATTCTCTCTGACTCAATCTAAGTAAACAAGACTGTGGATGGAAAAGCCTGCAGGGAGTAGCGCTGCAGCTACTCAGCCGTCCTATTTGGGGTGATCTGAATCCCAGGGAAATGGCCTGACACTGCATCCCAGTATTCAGGGGTCTTCATGGCTGGGAAGCCACATACACAGTTACAGGGACTTGGGAGAAGGTCATCCAAGGGTCAGCTAAATGTAGGCTTCCGGGCGCCTCTGGTCCTCACCCCTTACATGAGGACTTTGGCAGGTAAGACTGCTGACAGGCAAAAGGCTGCTTAAGTAGAAAGTTCCTCTCTTTCTATTCCTGCTCTTTGCCAATGTCTTGGGGGGTAGGGAGATGCAATAAGCTCTCTTTTATCTGGCCTCTGTGCTCTTCAGGAGCCACATCACAGTCCCTGTGCCCAGGACCCTGCCCAACCGTGCAGGACGACAGCAGCCAAAGCAACACAACAGCCAGCTCGGAACCCTGCCAGGGGTTCCTCCTCGTCTCTGGAGATAGGGTCCCCAGGGAAACCCTGAAAGGAAAGCTCGTCAGTGACCAAGAAGGTTTAACCTCAGCTGCTCCAGCTGAAAAGGCAGAAGCCCTCATGGGGCCCATGGGGAATGCTACGCCACTTTCCCCTGCCCTAGAGAACTCCAGGGACTCTGCCCTAGGCCCTGGTGGCCCTGCGAGCTTTGGGGATCCTGGGACTGAGGATGGCCTCTCTCTGCCATGTGCCCTCACTACTGAACCTGAGAATTTGACTCTGTACAAGGCTCAGCCCACTTTTCCAGCTTGTTGATGCAGAAATCACAGGAGGATGAGAGAAAGTAGCTGGCATACACCTGGTCTCTGTAAGGAGTGGGACAAAGGTCAGGGCTCTGCCTCCCTCCCCATGCGCTCAGCGGCAAGCTCAGACCACCTGGGAAGAGAAGTGCCTCCCTGTGCTACCGTCCTGAACAGCTGCTACTCGCTGCTCCAGGATCCCAGGACAGACTCCCAGGAGGGCCTGGCTTAATATAAACTGAACATTGCCTCCAAAAACACCCAGGCCCCCTATTTCCACCACTGCATAAGTGCTTCTCCCATTCCACCCAACTGAATCTTGTTCCTAAGGTGCATATATTCTCTCCAAAGACTTCAAGTGACGTCTTAACACAGAATGAAAAGGGTTGGAGAACTCCAGTTGGCATAATTTTCTCGTAAGTGTCTAAGTGGGTGTTAAGATGATGAGTAATCAGGCTGAGTCTCTGTATAAGGGAAAAGCTGTAGCAACTTAAAAAAGAACTAATGTTAGTGGATAAACAAGAAATGGCCTGGACAAGAGAGACAGAGGGAGATGGACAGACAGAAAGATAGGTGGGCACCAACAGCTGCGTAGATAGATGGACAAGACAAAACAGAATGGGAGGAGAAGCAGATGGAGAAAGAGAAACAAAGCGACAGGCATACGGGGTCCGACCCAGTCTAAGAAACAGGAGAGTTAGAGAAAGTGAGTTCAGCACATGTTGGGACCAGAAGTAAGGGCCCCAGCCAAGGCAGGGGAATGTCTCCTGGACCCAAAGGAGAAGAGAATGTCTGTGTTGAAGGAGGACTGTTGGAGGGCAGCAGCTCTGTGATTACAGGCTGGCACTGGAAGGTTACAGCATCCATATTTACTTTTCATTTGTGCTTTTCCATCTACTTTGAAACTGAATTTGTGACAGGGAACATCGCAGTGACAACCACATTTCATCTGGAACAAACTGCCTTGGTCCCAAAGTGCCACCCTGCCCATGTCCTGTGCTTCGTGCTAACCTGGGAACGTAAAATCCCCTCCAGGCCTGTGGGGACCACAGGACATCATGGGGTGCCAGGACACTACCCCAGGGATGAGCAGAGGGCTTTGAAGCCACAGCAAAAGAAGAGGCGTAGCATCTCATGCCACACTGGACAAGTGCTGATAAATCCACAAACTTATCTACAAGGCTGGACCATCTCCACTGTGTTACAGTTACAATTTTTTTTCCAGATATTCCCCAGACATAGGCTCAAGAGATAAGAATCCCTCAGGTCATTTGGAAGAGTTATTTGTGCAATCTGCCCTTCCTTTTCTCCAAGAGAACCTGCCAGACTTTTGGTGTCTATTCAGGCTCCGCCTCTGCTGAGAATGAGGGAGGAAAATTTACCTTAAATGTCACAGCTCGGTTATATTCAGTATGAAATGCGCCATCCCTGTCAAATGAGAAGAAAAAGGTGTTAACGTTGAGAATGGTGGTGAAGGTACATACCTTTGGTTTCCTGCAGCATGTTAATAAGATTTAGCTATTGAACACAGTTCAGGATTTATTTATTTTTTAATATTTGTAAAAACAAACCAAAAAAATCCTTCTGAACTAAAATTAACCTAAAACTCCCTGTCCATTGGGAATGCCAATGGAAGCTTTCAGCACTTACTTGAAAGTGGAAATACCCATGTATACTTACTGGTAATGGAGTAAGTCAACCTTCTTATCCTTTGGGCTCAGATCAACTTTCATCTTCTTGCACAATTTTCTACTGTCTGGGTCACTGAAAGACATAAGTCATTGGGAACCATTTGTTTCCTGAAGTCCTCACAAAAGGATCAAGAGAGAAAAATCTTCTTCCGGGGGCCTAAGAAATAAACCAGGTTAACTTGGACTTCCCAGAGCAAGGGAGTGAGGCCCTAAACAGAGGTGGGCTTTCAGGAAACTGGAGGAAGGAGAATAACCAACAGGATCTGGGCTGATCGCTAAGGACAGTGACGAGCAGGCAGGAGGGATCCAAACAAAGCCAAGTGCCCAGAAGCTTAGGGGGCAGACAGCCTATTATAAAAAGAAACAGGAACTATTCATAGTACAGGCCACTGAGCAGTTCCTGACCCTGGCTGCTCATTAGAATCACCTGGGGAAGTTTTTTTTTAAAAAAAATAATGATTCCCTGACCCTCCCCAGATCACTACATCAGAATCTCTGCAGGGGTGGGACCCAAACGGGATTTTTGTTTTTTAAGCTCTGATGAGCACCATATGCCATCCGCTATATACCATCTGGCCCAAATAAGAGAAAAACATTCTGTGATGTTGAAGAAGTTACAAAATCTGACCAGATATTGATGAAAGTCAAAAAGAGAAAGCGGATGCACCTCCCTTCGCTTCCGGGGTATCACACTCTTGCAATTCTCCTAAGAAGAAGCATGTGTCTGGGGACATTTCCAGTTCACAAAGCACTCAGGCACGACCTCATCTGATCTCGGGGTCCTTCCTGATGGGCCAGTGGTTCTCAAAACCAGCAGCATCAGCACCATCCAGGAACCTGTTAGAAATGCAAATTCTCAGCCCCACCCGGACCCAGTGAATCAGAAACTCTGGTGGTAGGGCTGAGCAAAGCTATTTCAACTAGTCTGCCGGGTGACTGTGATACATGTTCGAGTTTGAGAACCACTGTGTTAGACCAGCGTCCTGCACCAGCTCTTCCTCCTCCGTGCACCCTTAGCTGTACATCCTCCACGAGTGCCCTAACACCAGCCCTCGCAGAAACCTGACCTGCTCTTGCAGCCTCCCTGGGACCTCACTGCACACAGCCAGGCCTGCCTGACAGGTGGCAAAAGGCAGCCAGTCCCCACCACTGTAACTCCAGGGCCATGGCCACACATCTGAATGGACTCAGAGAAGGCATCTCGTCCATCCAGCACCCACTGGTCATGGTTGACCACAGGACGTGTGTCTCCGGAGGAACTTTTTCCTGCCACGCCTGACAGCCACCTGAGGGAAGTACCTTTGTCTCCAAACTGTTTTCACACCTCACCACCAGCTACAGCCCTCAGCTTCACACAGCTGTGCACCGGCCCCAGAACAGATGGACTAATTTAACCATTCAGCTCAATTCTAAGAGCAACACTCGTCAATGGACAATCAAAATAACAGAGCCTCATTTTAAATATAAACATGCAGTTTGCAATTCAAGAAGTATGTCGCACAGGAGAGGAGTTTGTGACTCTGGGAGGGGCAATGCCAGGCATTTCCGGGCCATTGCCTGCCTCCTCCTCAACCCATGCCCGGGCTTTCCCCTCTGACTGAGTCCTTGGCTACCTTAGTCACCCCTGCAGCCACTGCAGCCTCCAGGCCAGGGCTGGAAAACAGTGGGACTCAAGCAGTGCAGGATGAGCACAACGGCTCCTCCCCAAGGCGGTGGGGGCATTTTAAAATAGGGAGAGTCCAGAGGGTCAATGCAGAGCTAAGCTGGTGGTGGGGAGGAGACCCAGCAGGGGTAATGACACATATCAGGAGATCCCTGAAGAGGAGCCCGTGCCATCTGGAGGCTGGAAACGTTCTTACCCTGAAAACCTTTTGGGGATGCCACAGGCATCTCTACTGACAACAGCTATCATGGTTTGGGCTTGCCCCATCCCTCAGAGGCTCCGTGGTGAAGCCATCTGACAGGCAGCAGGTTTGTTTGAGAGCAACTGCATCTGAAGTGCCCTTTCCCCCAGGAGAGACGGCTCAAAGCGGAATGTTTACAACCGTCCCCTTGGCATTCTCCTTGTCCCACTTTGTTCTTCTGTGCCCAAGTGCGACCACTTACTGTCCATCCAAGAGCAACAAACAGCCGCTGGGGCAGGGGCCTCGCCGAGGGCCTTCTCGCTGCCCCCTGCGCTTGCCCAGCACCATGGCCGCTCACACTCTGCAAGACAGCCAGTGGCAGGGAGAACCCCCCCTCACCCAGCTCCCTCCTCCCGCCAGCCTGGCTCCCGCCTCTTCCTGTGACTTTCCCAAAGCAGAGGGAGGAGTGACAGGACTCGGGCTCACTCAAAGCCCAGGGGCCGCCCACTCCGCCAGAGCCCAGTCCACGGGAAAGTCACGCTGTGGCAGCCTCAGGTTCCCCACGGGCTGGGCCTAGGACCACACTTCACCAACCACCATGGCTGAGTGGGGCTGGGAGGGCTCAGCGGTTCTCGGGCCTTTGTTCCTTCAGTGTAGACCCCCAGGGCCAGCCCAGCCCGCAGCCCGTGGCCCTCGCTCCAGAGACACTAATCGCCAATCTGTCTCCGACACAGGATTCCTGGTTCCCAACTGGGCAGATTGTCTTCTCTCCCTCACCCCCTCCCCCACACACACACAAATACACACAGTCGCAGAGGGGTGCACAGGGAGAAGCACACTTCTGGCAGAGACCCCAGAACCTTGGGCACCCTCCTCCAGGAATCCCAACCCCTTTCCTCTGCTCTCTCCCTCCATAGCACTTGCTGACATCTGACCAACTTGTCCACTTGATTCACTTGCCCACTGACTCCCACATCACAAACGTTTGCTCCATGAAGGCGAGGACTTTGTTTGGTTCAAAGCTATTTGCCGAGAGTTACAAGAGTAGCTGGCAAACAGTAGGCACTCTATAAATAACTTGATTGAATGGGTGAGTGAATGGACTGAATTATGGATTGAATTATGCTGTGCTCCTGCTGCTGGGGTGAGACTCTGCATGTCTGGCTCTCTGGACTCTGTCAAATGAGCTCCAGGAATCCTTCCAGGGGACAATTCCTGACTGTGTTCTCTCAGATCTGCCCCCTCCCTCCTCTGATTTCTGTCTCTCAGAGTGTACAAGTGTGTGCGTGTTTGTGTGTGTGTGCGCGTGCACACGTGCACTAATAGTGCAGTGCAGGCAATAAAAGTCATGGGTTCAAGAAGGGGAGTAAAAGCACCCAACTCAGCGACTTAAAAGGATCTGGGTTGATAGATTAAGTACAATTAATTGATCTACTGGCTACTTCCCTCTCTATCTTCCTTCCCTAGGCAGTGATTGAGGCTCGAGGGGGATGGGAGAGAAGGAGACAGAGGCAGTGAGCAGGGAGAGGAGCTGCTTTGCTGAAATCAAGGGGGATGAAGAAAACCGCCATGAACCACGGTAAGTGACCTGGCAGTGCAAAGGCCCTCACTGCTCCTCCCCTCATCCCTGGCCTGTGGGAACCAGCCACTGATCAAGGGCCCTATTCAGAAGGCAAGAGCCAGCCTCCCTTTGACCATTTACCCACTTGCTGCTTCACCAATCTGCTACATCTTGTTCCTCCTCACCTTTCTTGGCTTTCTTCTACACAGTGTGGAGAATATTGCAGAGGTCTGCACATACCCTCCAACCCCCGCTCAGGGAGGCACACACACATGGGCATTTTAGTTTGCATTGCTATGGGTGCCTGGTTGCTATTCTGGAGGGGCTACTGTAGGAACGGAGTTGCTGGATCTTCTGGGCAGTAACGATCATCCAAGAGACTGACGGCATACAACCCTGGCAGCCTAGGAAGGGGAGGGAGGCCACAGCCTAAGGACCAACCCCTCCCTGGAGGACGGCTTGACAGCCAGCCAGAAGGTTAGCTTCCACATCTGGCTCTGCCACCAGCCAGTTCTGTGACCTTTGGTGGGGGCCCTTGGTTTCTCAAGCTGCAAAATGCAGTTGTTCAAATGAGCCGAATGGAGTTTCCTGACTCAATACAGGGGCAAGTATCACCAAAGCATCAAGGCAGGCTGCTTTCTACCCTGACGGATGAACCAGGGGCCAGAACCCAGGACAGAAGATGGAGACGCAAAAACATCCAAGCTCCGTCATCTCTCCCCTAGGCTCCCACGGATCCTCACTAGCCACAGTCAGCATTCCTACATCCACAGCAAACCATGGCCTGCCTCCTCACAGTGGGGTAGAAAGGACACCCTTGAACACCAGGAGGCACGGCCTCCAGCCTGTCTTGGCCACTAACTTTGTGACTTGGTTAAACTCTGGCTTCCTTGGGTCCAGGTTTCTCCATGAGGCAGAGAAGGGGATAAATTTCTCTCCCATCTGCTGGGTCTAACGTTGCCCTGTGGGATGGGTGGGAAGAGGCATGAAGAAAATGAGGAGCAAGCAGTGATCAAGCAAGAAATCTTGACAGAGTGACTGTGAGGTGCCAAGTCCTACAGACAGTATGAAAGAATGTTTCTGGAGGATACAAGCAGGAGACAATTAGAGAACACTCTTGGAACCACTCAACCCTAAACTTGGACAGGAGCTTAGTGGTCACGCGACAGCCTCTGAAGAAGTTATTCTCTGCAAGAGGGAGCCTCCCCAACTTGGCTGCTCTCCTTGGTACTGACCTCAGGAAGAAACACAATCAAGTACGGATTAGGAGGTACAGCTAATGAAGGTGATGGGAATAAGAGAGAAGAGCGTGTCTTCTCCTTCTCGGACATGGAAGGTGTCTCATTCCCACCTGCCTGCCCAGTCAAGGTTCTGCTCCACATCTGGGATGTGTAACCCCAACAAGTGCATGGCCACATGCCAGATGATATCTGGAGCCATGACGTGGAACTTCTGGGAGTCTATTTCATCCCACAGTAAGTAACGTTAAAAATGCTTATAATAAAAGAAACAGTTGTAAAAGAGCAAATGCAAATTCAAATAACTTTTAGGAAAAAAAAAAAGTAAGACTTCAAAATATGTTATGCCTACCCTGGAGGCCCCAAATCTTGGATCTGGGAAACCAGTATTACTCCAGGGGAAATAAAGCAGAGGGGAGAAAGAGAGCAGGGAAAGAAAGTAAGTATGGTTAGGTAACAACCCTTAACCCTCAGGAAAAGAAAGCAGTGGACAGCTGGTAGGACCGTCTTGCCCCCAGTGAGATTCAGCCTCAGGAATTAGCAGGCACTGCTCACACCTGCTGGCTCCAGCTCAGCTTCCCAGGCAGCAACACCCCATGCCAAGGCCGAGTCCCCAAGCCAGGCTGGCAGGATGTGAGGGGAATACCAAGTCCCCTCACACACAACCCACTTAACAACCAGGCAACCACCAGCAGCCAACCCGAATGTGGCTGGTGAGGGGTAAGCCAGGAGGTGGGGCGAGGGGAATGGAGAGCTGACAAATCCCTGGACGGCAGCCAGACCCCTACAGGCAACAAGTTACAGGCCTGGGACCAGGGAGAAAACCCAGAGAGGGTGCGCGCGCGCGCGCGCGCGTGTGTGTGTGTGTGTGTGTGTGTGTACACACATGCCTGCAGGCATGCATGCTGGGGTGGGGAGGAAAGAGCCAGAAAAGTCAAAAAGAAGGGAAAGAAATATCCACACAGAAAAGAAAGGAGAAAAGAGGCCATAAGAATGGGGGAGGCAGGGATCCAGAGGAGGGAATAGACAACAGAAATCTAGTAAGGGGAGATTAAAAAAGGGACAGAGGAGAGAATCTCGGGGGGAAGAAAGCAAAGCCACAAAGAGCAGACACCCAGAATGGGGGTCTTGCACAGAGAGAAAGATCCCCCAAGACTGGAATAAGCACCCCCACCACGTACGTATACACACACATGCACACACCAAGCCTGGTAGCTTCCAGTATTTTCTGAACTAGGCTAGCTTTTAGGGATGAGAGTGACTTGGAAGATTCAACTCCACATTTCACAGAAGATAAAAACTGAATGCGAGAAAGAGGCAGTGACTTGCCAAATGTCCCACAGCTGCTCGATGTCAGAGCCGGGATTCAAAGCCACGTCTCCTAACCTGCACTCCTACAAATTCCACTGCACCCCATACTTCTTTGAGAGCCGTGTGCAAGGGCTTCCCGTGCCCAAAACCTACTGCAGGGGCCTCCTCACAAGAACCCAGGGCTCCTCGCCCAATAAAGAGCTGTTGGATGAACAGCCAGACCGCTTCTCTTCCTTCACCCTCTCCTTGGAGAGCTCTGAACAATCCCGCCCAGGTGAAAAATAACAATTACAAAATGGTATCTTACATTTAAATTGTGTTTGTTTGTCTGTTTTTCTATAAAGAACTTTCATTTACTGAATCCTTATCATGGCCCTGGAAAAAAGGCAGATTATACATTTTTGCTCCATTTTACAGATGAGGAAACAGATTCAGGTTAAGCAACCAGTCTAAGGTCACACGGCCAGTAAGCAGCAGAGATGACCCTTCAACCCAAAGCCTCTTCCCAAGCCCAAAGCTCCTTCCATTATTCCACAGTACTTCCAAAGACAACACATCACCCAGGCATCTTATTCTCTTGCCCAAACCACTCCGTTTTCTTTACCTCCCCAATAAAGGGGAAAAGGGCCTGACTTTTCCAGTCACCCCTGACCCCAAGGACTGATCCTCCCATTCTACCCTCCAACCCTTCGCTGGCAGGGCAGGAAGCAGAGCTGGAAAGAATGAACCTCTGCAGGGTCCATTCCAGGGAAGGCAAGCTCTGGCTGACCATCTGCTATTTAACAGCAGGAAGGATAAAAGGCAGCAGACATTGGCTCCATTCCATCTACTCATGCCATTGTAGACGGTGACAGATAGCATTCCTGGGAGCCATTCTGCCCATCCCTGGGAGTGTCTCATCCACAGACTCAATAAACACAGACTGAATGCATTTAGGACAACAGCATGAGCTGTCATCACAGGGACCCCTGGAGTTTGCACTGTGGGTTTCCCTATAGATTTATGGGTAAGTTTACAAGGCCAGGTGAAGGGGCAGAGCAGATGAGCAGGAGTGCAGAACCTAGCTCATGCCCCTGGGGGTCTCCTTGACTAACAGTGGTCCACGAGAATGGCCATCCAGGGTGGCCTGCATGGACCAGAACCCTGAGTTCTGTCCCTTGGCCTATGCTGGGAAGACTTAGCTATACTCTGCCTCTAATTTTGTTTTTCTTGAACTTTTTATTTTGAAATAGTGTCAAGCTTTACAGGAAAGTTGCAGAAATAATATATAACTCATGCAGAGAACTCCAACATACCTTCCCCTCACTGATACCCAGATCTACCAATTTCAACATTTTGCCACATTTGCCATATCATTCTATTTATTTATCTATTTTCTAAACATGTGCAAGTAGGTTGTATACAGAAAGCTCCTTGAGCACATAATACTTCCATGTATATTTCTTAAGAACAAGGACACACACTTATGTAACCACCTTAAGTGCAGTTAACAAGTTCAAGACATTTAACATTGATATAAAGCTTACAGTCTATATTCCAATTTTTCATATGTCCCAATAATGTCCTTTTGAGCCTTTTCTCTTCCATTATTAGATCCAGTCCAGGATCATGTATTGATTTATCATTTATTGTCTTTTTAGTTGCTCTTTTTTTTTCAATTGTGGAAACATATGTAAAACATAAACTTTACTATCTCAGCCACTCCCAAACATACCATTCAGTGAGATTTATCACAGTCACAATATTGTACTGCCCTCACCACCACCCATTACCAGAGCTTTTCCATGACCCCAAACAGAAACCCTTACACCCATTATGCATTAACTCCCCATCCCTCCTGCCCTGCCCCTGGTAACCTGCACTCCACTTTCTGCCTCTTTGAGTTTGCATATTCTCGCTGTTTCATTTAAGTGGAATCATACATTATCTGTCCTTCTGTGTCAGACTTATTTCACTCAACATAATGCCTTCAAGGTTCATCCATGTAGTGACATGTATCAGAATTTCATTCCTTTTTAAGGCTGAGTAATAGTCCGCATTGTTTTTATCCATCTGCCAATGGACATTTGGGTTGCTTCTACCTTTTGGCTATTGTGAATAATGCTGTGATAAACACTGGTGTACAAATATCTGCCTGAGTTCTCTCCTTTCAATTCTTTTTGGCATTCTCTGCCTCCAATTTGAAACCCAGACCCAGATATTCCTGCTTCCAACAAAACCCATTATGATGCTAAAATCCATAAAATAGTTTATAGTTATTTAAACTATTTTAAAAGCTATTTGACATTTCAGTTTATACTACCTTTTAGAGGGACAAATTCAATAAATGGAGTGGTGACTATGTGGAACAGCTTATTCTTTTGTCTTAAGCTTACCTTTCCTAAGTAAGCTCCACGGTGCACCTCCTAGATTCTAACAGCGTAATTCACAGGATTTACTCCACTGGCACTTTTATTGACTCCAGCCCTCATTTCTCCAAACTTTGGTCCTGAATTCCAATCTTCACACACTAACCCTGACCCCATTTAATTCCGCCGTCTTGCTCTGGATGTTCTCCAGTATATCCAAGGACAAGAGCAGGGCAGACGTCCCCCCAGCCTGCAAAGGTAGGAATGGGCTTTTGTCTTCATACCGCCACCCCAGCAGACCAGGCAGTGATGGGAGGGCCCACACCTCAGGGAGCCATCTACAGGGGAGGTCAAGTGCGCTTGAAAAAGTGGTATTCTGAAGAGAAGTGAACTTCACTTCCTCTGTGAAACTTTTCTCAACTTCTCCAGGCAGAATAAAACGACTCCCCCTCTGTACTTATAGCCTCTATTTATAGCACTTTTCACCTGGCATCGTAATCATCTGGTTGTGTGTCTGCCTCCAACTTGCACACTGAGCTCCTTGAGTACACTGTTATTCATCTTTGTATCCTCCAAGCACATAGTAAAAGTTCAGTGAATGTTTGTTGAATGGACCAAGTGGATGCAGCAGCTAAATCAAAGCTCCTCTGTTCCTTTCTACCCACCTATAAGCCTCATAAGAACTTCCTAAAGTAAGGCTCCATTGGCTTGGCAGATCTTGTATCATCTCAGGAGACTGTCCCTCTAATAGCCTTTGTCACTTTGCCAGTCACACAGAGCACTCTTGGTATAATATGGGAGACAAAAACACACATGGAAGACAAGAACACTTTAAAACCAACTATAAACTAGTATTAATGGCTAAGCTCGCATCAACTGCCTATTGGGCAATCTTTTCCTATTAGTTAGTGTGCCGGTTTGAATGTATAGCACATTCCCAGGGAATTGGGGAGAGCCTGGCTGCCACCCCACTGTCTTGAAGGGATTGAGCGTGTGCCCCGGAGACGGAAGGGAATCCAGGTGCTGCCCCAATGTTTGAGGAGGGTGGGGCCAAGAAGGTGGTCTCCCCAATGTGTGGATATGTTGAACACTCACCCCAGCGTTTGGAGAGAAAAAGGCTGCCCCAAAGGCTGTTAGGAAGGGTTAGACTCCTGCTCTCTCAAGCCCCAAGGATAAAATGTCATTCTGTAAATGACTCTCAGACTTTGAAATCTAATGGAGTTTGCCCTGCGGGTTTTAGGAACTGTTTTGGTACCTTGACCCGTTTTCCTTACTCTTTCTCCTTATGGCAATGGGAATGTTTATTCTATGAACGTCCCTCCTTTGTATACTGGAAGTATATAACTTGTTCTAAGTTTCACAGGTCCACAGCTAGAGGGGAATTATGCCTTAGGACAGACCATGCCTGTAACTGATTTTGATGGGAACTTGAACTTAACTGTTGTTACTGAAATGATTTAAGTTTTTGTGATATTGTGATGGGATGAATGTATTTTGTATATGGAAAGATAATGTCATTTTGGAATCCAGGGGGTGGAATGTGCCAGTTTGAATGTATTGTGTCCCCCTAAACGCCATTATCTTTGATGAATCTTGTGTGGGCAGGCCTATTAGTGTTGATTAGATTGTAATTCTTTGATTGAGTGTTCCATGGAGATGTGACCCACCCAACTGTAGGTGATAACTCTGGTTGGATGATTTCCATGGAGGCATGGCCCCACCTATTCATTGTGGGCCTTGATTAGTTCACTGGAGCCCTATATAAGCTCAGACAGAAGGAGTGAGCTTGCTACAGCCAAGAGGGACACTTTGAAGAATGCACAGGAGCTGAGAGAGGAGCTGCAGTTTACAGAGACATTTTGGAGATGGCCTTTGAAAGCAGACTTTTGCTCCGGAGAAGCTAAGAGAGGACAAACGCCCCCAAGAGCAACTGAGAGTGACGTTTTGGAGAGAAGCTGAAGCCTAGAGTGGTACGTCCTGGGAGCAAGCCATTTTGAAACCAGAACTTTGGAGCAGACGCCAGCCACGTGCAGCTAACAGAAGTTTTCAGGACACCATTGGCCATCCTCCAGTGAAGGTACCCAATTGTTGATACGTTACCTTGGACACTTTATGGCCTTAAGACTGTAACTGTGTAAACAAATAAACCCCCTTTTATAAAAGCCAATCCATTTCTGGTTTTTTGCATTCCAGCAGCATTAGCAAACCAGAACAGATAGTGTTTGAATGAATCTGGAAGTGAGAGCACACACATATACACACACACCCCTGTAGCACATATGGCTTGGCTAAGACTTCTCCTGGTCAGTGCTTTGACAAAACATGAATCACCTTCAATTCTCTCCAACCATGAGCAGATGAACCTGAGGCCACCAACCTTAAACGAGTTCTGCCCCCAAGTTCACTTGCAAAACAGCCATTTCTATTCAGAATGAATATAAAGAGCATTACACTGGAGTGGAGTCCACAAAAAATGCATTTAAGCCACATGGTAATAGCAAGACTTGTTACATGAGCAAGACCGCTACATTAAAAGTGAACAAGACCTTTATGGACCATTCAGGAACAGGAACTGCCCCTTTCCCTAGCAGTGCCCACCTCTTCCCCATACTGACAGAAGAAGAGTGCAATATTGCATACTCGCCTTACCCCACCTCCTCCCAAACTCATGTTCCCAATAAGCGTCAAGTCTAGGTGAGGTTCTGGAAACAGCTCCCGTCCTCTGCCCTAAAGAAGCCTGTCACCCATGAGAAGGACAGGTCATGCAAATGCTGGCATCCACTAAGTGCAGCACAGTGCCTTGCATACAGCAGGTGCTTCATAAACGTTCGAAGGACAAATCTGTTCTTAGCTAGCTTTCTTTCCTATTTTCTTTCACTATCTATGTGTCTTGTCTGGGTTTAGGCCAAATTGGGAACCAAGTATATGACAAGAGGGTTGTGTGTGTTTATATCCCAGTAGCAAAGCACTGCACACAGAGAGATGCAGAAATTATTCCTAGTGATTGAAAGGAAGGGGAAGCTGTGTATGCCCTGGACTCAAACTCCTCAACTCAAGAAACCAAAGAAATCCCAACCACAGCCTCTGTCTGAAGTTTTCCAGGGCTGCCATAACAAGTTCCACAGACTGGTTGGCTTAAACAAGAGGAATTTACGGTTTCGCAGTTTTGGAGGGCAGAAGTCCAAAATCAAGATCGTGCTTTCTCTGAAGTCTTTAGCATCTGGCAGTGGCTTGCCAACAATCCAAAGTTCAATCTCTACCTCCATCATTCAGCCATTTGTCTCTGTCTCCTACTGCTACTGTGCCCAAATTCCCCTGCTTATAAGGACCCCAGTCATATTGGATTAAGGCCCACCCTGGTTCAGTATGGCCTCACCAGATACCACTTTCAAAGATCCTATTTACAAATGCACTCACATCCACAGGCCTGGGGATTAGAACTTGCATATGTTTTTGTGGGGGACATGATTCAATCCACAGCACACCCTCTTCCCTCCTAAGAAGTAGCCCTCTGTCCCATGGATTCCCTCCTGCGGCTGGCACTTTATTCTGCTCCCTAAACACTGACAAGGCAATCTCTGGGAGGAGAGAAGTCAGGAAGGAGAGGAGGCCACGGCATGAGGACAGGCAGGGGTGGTGGGGACACAGGTCAAAGGAGAGATGGCAGGACACTGAGGAGGCTAAGCCACCTGCTCTGGACAAACACATCTAACAGAGCCACCTGGGAGGCCAAGGCACTACGGCAGGTCAGCCGGCTGATTCCACCACCCTTCCCCGTGGACGGCAGAGACATCTGGTGGTAATGGCCTTGTTCCAGACCCACCATAAGCCCACCTGGGGATCCTGAGAAATCACCCTGCCTCTCTGGGCATCAAGACCCCCTTGATAAAGCAAGGAGGGAAATCTCTGCCACCCCACTCCCACACCACAGCGGAAAAGTGAAAGCACCGTGGGAAAAGGGAAGAAAAGCAGGGTGGGCAAGCTGGAGAGAAAGAGGGGGAGAGCCGGAATCTCTCTCCTCCATTCCAGAGGTGACGTCACAGTAGTGCCAGGAGATCTTTCCACGCAATCCCTCCATCACTTCCTTTCTCCTACAGTAGTAATCAGGGACAATTCCCTGACCTACCTAACAAAGCCCCCAAACTTCCCCTGCCCCCCAGCCCCGAGAGCCCCCCTGCCCCCAGGACATACCCACAATCTACCCAGCAGATGGTGCCTTGTCCTTTCACTTCCTGGGCCACAGTGGACAGTAACCTGAGATGATTTTCAGCTGCCGCCTCTGGAAGAAAGAAGAAATTAAATATACGTGCCCAAGGGTTCCCAGGGCCACCCCTGACATCTTCCCTTGCGTGAGAAGACGCTATGGGGACCCATCCCGGAGGAGGGCAGAGAAGTGTTTAAAACACCTGTGATCAACAGCCCAGGTGCTGCAGAGCCCCAGCCCTGCCCCCTCATCTGCAGGTTCCCTTCCACACAGAACTGCTAAGTCACCAGGTCTCTAAGCCACACCTCAAGCCTTACTCTTCCGAGAATCTCTCAGCTGGATCCTCAACTACCAGCAGAATCTCTGACTCATTATCCTTCTGGGACAAATTTTGAAAATTCTATAACGAGCCAATTACAATGCTATAACTAAACTAGGCAACAATGTTGCAATTCCATGCCCGTCTCTCCTGGCTCCCCTCCTGGGGGCTGGCAGGGGCTCCTTCTTTTACTCGTGCATCAACCACTGACCTGGCAGCTCAGTACTACCTTGTAATTCAATGAGTTTTACACGTGAAGCTGGCCTGCGATGCACCAGTAATGAGTGTACCCAATTCACATTTCACTGCCCACTTCCCCAGAAGCCACCAGGAGAAGAGCCAGCCCTGGCAGCACCTCTGGAATCAGCTGCAGGAATGGGGACTATGCCTTAGGGCAGGATGGAGGCAACACGAGTAAGGATGAGTTTTTCATTGGTCCAGGAGTCTGGACAAAGCATCTTGATGCAGCTGTAGGGGGCAGGTTCTTGGAGACAGGGCCTCTGTGGCCAGGTCTGAGGTACGGATGGCCTCCAACCGTCCCCTTGCAGACGGCCGTGGCCAGGGTTTGATACCTGAGCCCGGCAGGCTCCTGGGCACCTTCCCCCACTGCGACACCTGTGAGCCCACTTGAAAGGCCTGCCAGCCAGACACCGTTGGGAAGAAGAATTCGCTGCCTTTCCCTGACCAAAAACCACATGATACATGCCAAAGCCAAACAGAAATGATTTTTTAAATTATTGTCACCAGTGATCTCCTCTTCTGGTGCAGCTAACAGCTGTTTGTGTATACAAAGCATGCTGAGCCTTCCAGGGAAGCGAGCAAAGAGCATCACACAAGAAACATGCAAGGAGTCATGGGAAGAAGGCATCCCAGGGAGCCAACACCGGGGCCAGAGGTAACGCCACGGCTCCACCATTCAGACTGGGTGCTGGGGACGCAGGGCAGGGGGAAATCAGAGAGCAAGAAGTACCCCATCCCTTCACCAGGCGACAGAAAGGGAGGCACTGCTGGGAAGGATGGGAGGGAGGGAAGAAAATCCAGTTACTGCCCTGCTCAAAAGGCCCACCGATGGTCACATGTCCTGCCGGCAGGTGTGGGTAAGGGGGCAGGAAGGGGAAGAAGATCCCCTGTGCCCTGCGTCAGCAATCCACAGCAGGCAGGAGCAAGGTGGGGGAGGAACCAGGAGCTCCCCTGTCTCCAGGAAACGAGCCAGTGGTTGGCGAGGGGAGATGAGAGAAGGGCTAAGGGCTGGCCCCACCCTGCAAGACCTCAACAGCAGTCCTCACCTTTTCACTCTCTAACTTATCGTAAAGATTTCCCAGTCTCAGCCCCCTCTGGAAGCCCTTCTGTCACTGCGGAACTAACATGTTTCTTCCTATAACGCCCCTGCCCCTACCTCTCCATTGGTGGAAGTGAGAGGCAGAGACGGCACAGGGAACTAGCTCTACCATCCTCAAATGAGTTGGTTATTCTCTCTTAGCTTCAAATTCCTCATTTGTAAACTGATGTTATCTGACAATCAGCACTGCCTGGTAGCAACTGAGCAAATGGGGTCAATATCATAAAAGGACCTCATATACAAACATATGATCCATAAGATATATATAAATCAGGACCTATCCCAAGAAGGAACTGAGAGGGTCCTTCACTGACAACCACCCCAGCCCCAGGAGGATCCACGGGGCCAGGCCATGTTTACTCAGGGTCCTATACGCCGGGCTCAGGAGGAACTCTGCTTCCCCCTTGCCTCGGTTTCCCCCAGACCCCCATTCCTGACAGCAGAGAAAGGCTAGTCACCTGCCGGGCTCCCAAAAACAAACTCAGTGTGTGTGCCAGACCCTCAGTAGGGGAAGGAGCAGCAAGTGGCAACGAGAGCTGCCATGTGCCAGGGATGCTTGGAGGACGCGGGCCTTGGGAGGGACACACGTCCAAGACATCCATCAGCCCAAGTGCCATTAAGTGTCGCAGATGAGCTGCCAGGGAGAGCCAGGCCCAGAAGTGGTCCAGCCACTGGCTGCTGCTTCTCGGGGGCACAGGAAACTTGGCATCCTTAGGGGCTGCAAAAACCACTTAGCTCTGCTGGAAGAACATCAACAGAATCAAGATGTTTACCCTTCCCCAAAGCTGCTGCCAAAAGCTGAGCAAACCTCTCTCTGCCTGCCATCCCCTCATCGGCCTCAAGGTCAGAAGAGAGGTGGGCCACTCTTCCGCCCTTGACGAAACTCACAGGGCCTGGGCTTGGAGCCTACTCCAAATTCAGTCTTGGGGTCTGACCCCACAGCGGGACAGATGGGGCCAGGCGGGGCCAGGGCTGCCAGCCTGGGTGAGTGCTAGTGACAGGCTGACCAGGTCGGTTCATTGGCGGTGTTGGCGAAGCTGGCTCTAGCTGGACTGGGCCCCGCGCCAGGCGCTGCAGGGGAAGGAGAAAAAGGGAGAAGCAAGGCCCTCCCTCCAAGGTTGCCCATCCGCTAGTCCACCAGTGTGAAGGGGAGCCAGAGAGAGCAGTGTGCACCCCAAGGGGCCTCTCCTAAGAAATACTGACAAAAAGGAACTGAAACCATCTCCCAGAGGCTCAACAGTGGCAGAACTAATGTCCCTCGGTGCCTCTGCCTCTGTCTTCTGAGGACAGCGGACAAGCCTGATGCCCCTTGGACCCGCCCTGAGTGGTTTTCGTCCTGGGGTATCCCCTCCCACCTCTGCCCCCACCACTCCCCCCCACACATACACCCTCATTCCACCGATCCCTGCTGACCCCAGGCCCCAGGGGGCACTCACCAGATTTGGAGTAAAGCACCAGCACATTATTTCGGGTCCTGAGAAGTTTTTTCAAGTCCTTGTGGTCAGAGATTCTCTCGAGGGGTGGGGAGACCTTCACGGAGGACAGCCACATTGGCAGGACCACCTAGAGATCAAGGGGCCGAGCACTGTGAGAGCCGGCTCCTGGGCCGAGGAAGGACCAGTGGCCGGAGTTGTGCTGCCCTGAGGGATAAAGGCGAACCAACACTTGTGACCCTACACCGACCAAGCCGCCTCATTCCACCTCCTGGGACACACCCCAGCCCGCTCCTCGTCTCCAACTCACCCCTTCTCCTCATGCACTTTTAAAATGCTGTGTGGATTGTGTATGTATACAACTGTATACAACCATAAGGACAGACTCGTCACACGTTCCATCAAGAGCTCCCTGGGAGGTTAAGGTTTATATTTATTCCGTACTCTACCCCAAATGCCACACACTGGAGCAATGTGAAAATCCCATCTCACCCAGAAGCACCAGCGCACAAAAACCGCAGAAAGGTAAGATCCCCTCTCCAGGTTTAGGATGGGAACGGATGGGTGAGGGGTTTTCAGCTTTCCCCACACAGCCGAGTGATCTCAGGGGGCAACCCGACAAGAAGCCAGACAATTCTCACCAGAGAACCTGGCAAGTCTTGGGAACTAGAGACACCAGGACCTCTGCAGGAAGGACAAGGCGGGCGGCTGAAAGTCTGAATGAAGAGGAGCCACGCAGCAGAGCCCCTCTCTCAGCCCATGCAGCTAGGGGACAGCCACGTGTCCACCCGTGGAAAACAAGAGGGTCACTACATGGAGGGATTGGGCAAGAAAAGCTCCACTGGGAGACACCAGGCAGAAGGCATGAGGGCAGCCCTTAAAAAACACAAGGGGGTTAAAAGGAAGTCCATAGAGTGACCACTGAGCGCACCCAACCACCCAAGCCCCACCCCACCCCACCCCACTGCAGTATCTCCCTCCCCTTCTCTGGAATGCTGCCTGCCAGACTTACTCCCCCAGGCCAGAGACTAGAGTTCTTCCCTGGGAAACTGAGGAACACGAGCAACGCACCCTAAGGACAGTGATTGGGAGAACCCACAAACACAGCTGAGTTCCCCCTCCAATACCACTGTGAGGCCCTCCCAGTAAACAAGCACCCCCAGCCCCTCCCCACACCCACAGACTCAGATCCACGGGTAGTGCCTTGCTCTTCAATACAGACACCAAAGGTCTACTAAATATCTGAGGGAAGCCCTCAGTGCAAAAGACAAGGGACCAAAACAAAGGGAAAAAGGAAGCTTAGAAGAAAAAAGAAAATAAAGAGAATGGAAGGCAATGACAAAAACTATAACTGTTCGTCTCAGAAGCATAAAGCTGTGCCTCCATAAAAGAAGAATAGGATGTTCTAAGAAGGGAACAAAAAGAATCAGGAAAAGCTCTTGGAAAGTGAAATGATAGCAGAAATTTAAAAATTCCATAGGATTGGAAGTGGAGTTCAAGAAAAAAAATCTGGAAAATAAAAAAAAGTTCCCAAGAAATTAAAAAAAACTGAGAAAAGGATAAGAAAATTAAGATAAAAGGATCCATTAAATGCAAAAGCCAAACTAAAAGAGCTCCAAAAAAAGAGAGGAAATTTTAAAGAAATAATTTAAGAGAATGTTCCAGAACAGAAGGATGTGAGTAAGTTTTCAGTTGAAATGGCCAGCATTATGAATTTAAAAAGATCCTTGCCAAAATTTATCAATAAGAACTTTCAGAAAACTGTGGCAAAGAGGAGATCCTAAAGGTTTCAAAGAGAAAAAATACTACTTCCAAAGGATTAGGTATCAGAATTGGCATCAGACTTCTCATCAGCAACAGAAGAAGACAATAACGCTTTGCCTTCACAGTTCTCAAGGAATGTGATTTCCAACTGTAATCCTATAACCAGCCAAACTACCCATCAATTATGAGAAAAAGATGTACTCAGATGAAATAAAGATTTCAGATCTGCAAAATTTACCACCAATATACCCTTTCTCAGGAAGCTACTGGAACTCATGCTCCACCAAAACAAGGAAGTAAATCAAAAATAACAAGGACATGGAACCTAGGATGCAAGAGAGGAGAGAGGTCAGGAGAATCGCCATGTTGCTAATGAAGACAAGTCCCGGGACGACTGTGCAGCAGTTTACAAAGCAGCCTGTCCAGAGTGGAGCAAGGACAGAGAGCTATGGAGTAATGTGGCCAATACAGAGAGACAACTGTGGATGATCTGACATACTCAATCATATTGAGAGAAGTTTTAATTTCTGCCAGAGAAACTAAATAACCTGACCAAAGTTACAGCAGCTAATAAGTAGCGGAAGTCAGGGTTCAAACACCCATCTCTCTAACTCTGCTCCAAGCCCTCTCAGCCCACTGCCTCTCTGTAGCCAGAAGGTGCAAGTTGAGTCTGGGCTCCACCACTCCACAGCTAAAATGCCTAGGATATGTTACTCAGCCTTTTAGAGACCTGGCACCTCCCATCTGATAGGGAGATGATAACACCTCCCTCATGGGACTGCTGTGAGGATGAAATGGGATAACTTACCGGACATGCTTTATAAATCATAAGCACTCCAAGGGTATCAGCTACCATAATATACAGGATGAAGAATAGTTTTATTTCCACCTCATGAGAGTAGAAGACAGAACCATTCAATGTTCTAGTGTTTCTAGAAATAATCTGCCATGCTGGAATGCAAAGGTTCCCTCTCCCCAGGGTAAAACCATCCGTCTAGGAGGAAGAGTCAGGAATTATTTCTCCTTGGCTCCATCCTGCCAGAGGCCTGCCAACCAGAGCTGTGTCCGATGCCTAGGGGCTCACCCCCATGCAGACCACCCTGAGATGGCACCAAAAACTGCACCAGCTTTTTAATTACACGCTATTCTCCTGCTCCCCGGGAGTAAACAGACTTCTAACTGAAAAGGCCGATAGCTCAACACACATGATTAAAGGGAGGGAAAAAAAAGGAACCTGTTGGAAAAACACATTGACACGTTGCTCTGTTTTTAATCCCTAGATAATCTAACCAGTTAAGAAAAACAACTGCCCCTGCCCAGTGCCTCGGGACTCTGACCTGGAACCCGCTCCCTGCTGAGACTCCTGGAACTGGGGAGAAGGAAAGGGAAGAGAGGAGGGAGGGCTAGTCCAGTACCCACCTCCCCTGGCAGTGCGGCCCCCAGCTCAACCACAGCGACAGGAAAGAGCCTCCAGGAGAAACCACAGGAGCCTGAGTCTCGTGGCACAACCATGGGTTCCTTCCAATAAAGACCAGTCAATCCCTCGGGTCATCGAACCAAGGTCCACCCTGAGATTAAACAAAACCACTTGCCAGCCAGCCACCAAAGCCTCTTGCCCAACCTGAGCCCTCACACAGCACAGAACTTACACTCAACCAGAACTACGCTGAGCAAACTGACTCTGTTTGAAAACCAGCACCCGGCAAGAAGCTGGGACTTCAGCTGAGCCCTTGCACAGCCGGCCGGTTTAGAGCACCTTATGAAAGGTCCGTCGCCTCCCCTCCACACCCACAGCCCCAGACCCAGAGCTCTGAGGGCAGAGCTCAGAGAGCACAGGGCCTGGCCCGCTGGAAGCCCTCGGTAAATATCTGTCCAACATAATAAACATGACCAATCACACTCTTGACCTTTGCAGAGGTCGCCCTCTACGAGCATGTTACAAGGTGAGTGCACTGCAGCTCCTGAAGCCCTGGAAGGGAGCACGGAAACCAGACAGACCACAGCACAGTGAGGGTCTAGGTTGGAACATGGCAGAGCCTGGCCTGATTCAGGAAGCAAGTGGGAAGCCCTCGTGGACCAGTTAGATGGGATTGGAGACTAATCTGGTCATGACTCCAGGAAGGCTGGAGGTGGAGGGACCTGCTAAGTGGCTGTCCAAGTGGAGAGAAATGGGTCCATTCAAGAGCCTCTGAGGAAAAAATAACAGAACCCATTAGCTATTCATAGGTAAGCAACGAAGAAAGAGAGAAAAACCTAACGTGACTCCAAGGATTCTGGGCTGGGAGACGGGAACAAGAGCCCGAAATGGAAGAACGGAGAAGCAGGGGCGGCCTTTCTCTCATTTTGAGGAAGACAATAATAAGCTCAGGTTTAGACATGTGGACAATAAGGCATCTACATAAAGGCGTCCTCCAGGTTGGAGGGTGAAGCCATGGGGTTCCGAGGGAGGGGAGGGCTGGGCATGCTTCTCCTGGGAAGAACCCGAAGGAAGGAAAGGAAAGGTGGGGAGTGCTGAGTCAACACAGCCCAGGGAGGCAACACTTAAAAAGAAAAATAGGCGATCAATAGGAAGACCGAGTGTGGAGAGGCTAGGAAAGTACTGCAGGCTGTTGCAAAGTCCCGGGGGACATGCGTGGCGGGGTTGGAAGCAGAACTGCTAGAGGAGACTGGGGTGACACAGGGAAGGAAACAAGGAGTTGCGGCAGGGCCAGGAGGAGGGGTTCCTGTTTGAACACAGGGAGGCTGTGGAGGTTTGTGGGCACCAGAGAAGCAGGACTTGCCAGGAGAGGTAGGATATGATGATTTGGGTGAGAAAGTGGGAGAATATTGGGGGAGCCAGATCCAGGAGAATCAGGAAAGATGGTATCCAAAGAGCTACGACACTGGGCTTCGCACCTTCAGAGAAGGGGAAGGACGAGAGGCCCCTGTGTGTCTGGCCTGGGACAGACCCTCGCCTTAGCGACCAGTGTAGGGGCAGCGAGGGGGGAGCCCCTCTCTGCCTTTCCCTCAAGCCCAAGGGGACTTGCCTCCAGCCACTTAACCTTCTCCTTTCTCCTCCACTTTGGTCTCTTTTAACCTTCCTAATGTGTACACTCCTTTCCCTTCCTTAAGATGCTGCTCTAGTGAGCCCTGGGGCCCCTTGCCAAGAGCCTCCTGCAGCCTTCGTAAGTCACAACCCACAAACCTTGATAACAACAACCACTACTGCCAACAATAACAATGTTAACGATGCACAAACTATCTGCTTCTTCATCAAGCCCTCAGGGGGAAAGGGCAGTATTTTGGAAGTGCTTCCACTGCCAGCCAAGGTTCCCAACCAGCCACGGTATTGTTCCTGGGCTTGGCAGGCTCTTTGAATTTTAAGTCAATCTCTTTGGAGTACAGGGGAAAAAAAATCCCTTTTGTTCACCATGCAAACCCCTCTGACCTCCAATAATAGCTTTCTTTCTGCTCACCAACTTCAACAGTATTTACATCAGGGCTGAGCTGCCCCTCTTGTGTAGGCCAAACCCATAAAACCTTCCCCTGGTGCAGCTCAGAACCCTGCTGAGGAGGAAGGCTTCCCCCCCATTTTTGCTGCTGAAAGCACCCCCCAGCCCCAGCCCATCAGAGCACCAGCTCCCAGCCACGACCACCCCACCCCTCAGCGCACAAAGCCCTCTTCAGGGCCCAGCACCACCAAAGGGGCCTGCCACGAGGGTCCCCACCCCCACCCTGCCTCAGACATCTCCACCTGGGCTGGGGGCAGGGAAGTGAGGTAGACTGGGCCCTCCCGCCCTCCAGACTCCCTGCAGGGCTCCAGAAACAGGAATCAGCCCATATCAGGGCTGCCGGACAAAAGACCATCTAGCTTAGAAACCCACTCTCATCTCTTCTCTTTGCAGTCTTCCCAACCCCTCAGTCCCTGTGGAAAGAGCACGGGTTCAGGGGTCAGACGACTTGGGGTCAAATCCAGGCACCACCATCTATGGCAAGATGACCTCATGCAAGAGTGTCATCTTCCCATCTGTAAAATGGAGAGTGATCGTAACACCTACCTTGTGAGGTTGGCTGAGGATTAAATGAGGGAGGGAAAAAGTGCATAAAGAACCTAACATAATTCTTGGTATAGAGATGCACATAATTGTAATTATCTTTTTTCAGTATTATTAGTGAGACAGATTGCAAATAGAGTAAGGATAACAGTAAAACGGGGACCACCTCTTCCTCTCCAAGGCCCTGTTTGCAATCAGGCAAAACAGCAAGTCCAGGCAGGAAGGAATGTACACGTATACACATTCAGCTTCATAAAACCTGGACTAATCACCCATCTGCACAGTGACCCAGACCAAGAGGTCACAGAGCACATTTAAAACGCTCTTTCCAGGCTGCACACCCATGAACTCATTTGCTCCTCACAATAATACGAGTGGGTACTAACCTCATCCTAGAGATGAAGAAACTGAGGCCCAGAGAGGTTAAATTATTTACCCAAGGTCACAGAGTAAGCTACCCAAAGTAACAGAGCTGGGACTGGAATTCAGGTCTCCGGAGGTCTGCTTCCCTGAACGCCCCCAGCTCCCTGGGCTGCTGAAAATGACAGGACAACACAAGCAGAAAAGGAGCAGGGTCAGGAGAAGCCCAGATCTCCCGGAATCCCATGGCAAGGATTGTCTGGCAGGGGTTTACGCTAACCCTGCTGCTTCCTGCAAGCCTGGAGCAGCCTGGGGTGGTCTGCCAGGGTTCTCAGGGCCCAGGGGCCAAACACATGAAGAAATGAGCCCAGATTCTAAAAGCGGCAATTAACCCAGGTCTGTTCTTAATCAGAGACTTTGTACAGGACTCTGCTCCCTTCCACCTCGCTCTGCCTCACCTCCTCTCTTTCCCCACTCCCGCCTGCTAACACAGGGCACATACAAACCCCTCTCTCTTTACCGCACTTAATAAGGGTGGTACCACCATCACCACCAGACTACACAAATAATGAGCCACGCAATTCTGAGACACAATCAGAGAACAGACCTTGCCACACTTAAAGAAAGCTCCCCCATCTCTGGGGCATGTGCCTGCACCCTCCCATTGTCTATAACCATGAGCTATCTGCCATGATAGATTTACTATTCAATGCAGATCGTGAAGCCAGAGATATTCAATTATGTAAAAGCACTCGCTAAAGGAGGATGATTTGAGGACAGAAGTTCAATATCTAGGAAACAGGGTTGGGAGTGGGATTCAACCTTTTTTGCTCTGCCACCGGAAAACAGAGAGCCTTCTTATGTTGGGAGCTGTAAAGAAACCCTGTTTTGAGTAGGGGACCTACTCAAAATGGTTTTGAAACATCAGAATCTAATAGTCCAGACTCTTAAGAAGGTGGTAGACAAGAGACCCAGGAATACAGTTTAAAACAAATGAGGACCTGAACCCAAGGCCAGAGAGATTAAGCTGGCTGAGAAGTTAGAGCTGAAGGTTTTGTGGAAATTGCACCGTACTTGGAGTCAGAAACCCAAGTTTTGTGCTGGCTTTGATATTTACTGGCTGCGTGACCTTGGACAAGTCATCTCTTCTCTACATGTCAGTTTTCTCTTTTGTAAAGATGAAGGGGCTGAAAGTGATTTCCGAAGTCCTTTCCAATTGTGATATTTGGTAAATCTACTCTCACGACCACTACCAGAGAAATAGTGTGAGGTACTAACACCTCATGAAGAAATGGCTAAGTTTCCCTGGGCCCACGGTCACCCACAACAAAGGCTACATCTCTTAGCTTCCCTTGCAGCAAGTGTGGCTATGTGACTAAATTCCAGTCCCTGGAATGTAAGTGGACGTGTTATGTGGCAACTTATAGGAATTGGCCCTAATAGACATCTAACATGAGCCTTCTTAGTCCTCTCCTCCTTTCTGCCAGCTAGAATTTGGGCAAGAAGGCCAGAATTCAAGCAGTGACCTTGGACAATGAGGAGGAAGCACTTGCTAAAGATGTAGAGTAACAAGATAGAAGGCACCAGAGTCCCTGGCATCATAGACAGATATACCAGCCCTGGAACATTGCTTCCCAAGCTTCTATATGAGTGAAGTAAATGATCTTTTTAAGGCAACATCATTCTGGGTTTTCTGGCACACATACAAATAGAGTACCTGCTGGAACAAAAGCTTTAACCATAAAGAATATTAATAGTACCAAGGCCACCTGGCTCCAGTTTGAATATTTCAAAATTTCTAAGGTGCTAAATCATCTGGGGTGGCTTGGAGCTATGTACCCCAGAAAAACATGTTCTTAAACTTAGTCCATTCCTGTGAATGTGAATCCTTGTAAACAGGACCTTTTGATGAGGTTACTTCAGTAAAGGGGTGGCCCAACAGAAATCAGGATGGGTCTTAATCCTATTATTCAAGGCCTTATAGAGAAGGCCTCAGAGGAGAAAGACACAGGGAGCAGCCAGAACCTGGAAGTCAACAGAACCCAGAAGAAAAAGAAGCCCAGAGAGGCCACATGTGCATTGCATGTGACAGAGGAAACAGTGACCAAGGATCACTAGCAGCCAGCCCCAGAATGCCACAGTCTTCTGGGAAAAAGCATCACCTTGATGACGTCTTGATTTTGGACTTCTCCTAGCCTCAAAACCATAAGCCAATAAACTCCCATCGTTTAAGCCAACCCATTGCATGGTATTTGTTTTAGCAGCCAGGAAACTAAACATCACCCATTCTACCTTAGATAAACTGTTTATATGAGAGGAGACAGAGAGATGTCAAGGGGTTTATTTACCCTTTCTTCCTCCCTGTTACTCTAGTTTTCACTGAATTTGTTCTTAACAGGCATCTTGGTCACCTGGTGACAGCTGCTCACAAATGAAAGGAAGATTAGCTAGCAACTCTCCAGTTTCCCTACAGCCTCGGCCCTTTTCTAGTAAGGGGACCAGTGGAGGAGACCAAGAGGCCAGGACATCCCCCAAGGTTCACAGGAGATCTGAGTTGGGCTGGTTGGTTTTCCCTACATTGGAATCCTTCTCTCAACAGTCCTCACACTCCATCTCTAGCCTCTGGGTAAAGCCCTCCAGAACCGAGGACTCAAAATCTTCTGAGGCTGCTCAACTCAGGTGAACTCAGAAGGTCATGGGAACAAAATGCTAATAAACAGTAGTCCACATCCTCTCACCCACCCATGTCATCTTGGATCAGTACCAGTCATCAGAAAGGTCAGATCCTCCCTACCTTTCTGTCAACCTGTCACACTCTTGGGATTCTCCAGGTTTCTCTAGGTGAAATACCCCAGTTCCTCACCTTGTGACCTCAAAGCCCTCGGCTTCCGAAACTATCTTCCCCAGACAAAGCCCTGCTCTGCGATCCTCAGAGCTCATACCAATGTTGGGGAGTGGAGGTGTCATAGCTTGGAAATAGTCATATGCAACATTACGCTATAATTTATTTTTTTGAAAATACTATGCTTTCATAATTCAAAATACAGGAAATTAATCTCAAAACAGATCTCAACTGGTGGGCCACAAATTAAAAACAAACCAAAAGAAGGTTTTCGTGAATCTTTTAAAATATGGTGCTGGCAAAATCCCGAACTAGTACAATTCTGGAAAGCTATTTGGCACAATTTATCAAGCATCTTAAAAGTATTTACACTTTTTGACTTGGTAATTCCAATTTTGGGAATCTGTCCTAAGGAAATTACTAGAGGTTCTGACACAGATGTGACTCACACAGTTCTACTCCTAAGGGTCAAAAATTGTCAACAACTTCAATATCCAAGAGCAGAGGAATGGTTACATAAATTAGAATAAACCACTCAACAGAATAATCTAGCCATTCAGGTAATGTCTTTAAAGACTGTGCAATGCAAAAATACCTATGTTTTAATGTTAACTTTTAAAAAAATAGAATTCTAAATATACATGGTACGATAACGACTATAAGCAAACAAATTATGCTCAGAAAAAAAAAAATGGAAAAAAATGCACCGAAGTAAGGCTTTGTCCTTGGAGAGTTTTTAGTCTTCCCCTTTCTCTCTAGTTTTCAAACTTGCCAAAATAAGGATGTCCTATTTAAATTTGTAAAGGGAAAACATTACCATCATTTGGCCACCATCATGGAAATAATTAGTAGTTTCAAGAAAATACTCTCTGGAGGGGAAATCTGGCAGACCCCACTTAATTAAGGCAGCAAAGTTAACATCAGAGTAATGGCTCAAATCACCATCATGTGCCTCCTGTTGTAAGGCACTGAAAGGAAGTATCATCAAAAACCAAACTGAGGGGCATTCTTAAAAAATGTCAAGGTCCCAAAAGACATTTCTTTGTGTTCTTTCAGATTAAAGGAGACTAAAGAGACGACAATTAAATGTAACAGATGATTCTGGACTGGATCCTGATTTTGATTGTTATACTGTGATTACGTGAGAGAATGTCCATGCATTTTGAGAAATAGTAAAGCATTTAGGGGCAAAGAAGCATCACTATGTAAACTTTACACATGTTGAGAGGGAATGTGATAAAACAAATGTGATAAAATGTTACTACTTGTGGAATCTGGGTAAAGAGCATATGGAAATTATTTGTATTCTTCTTGCAACTTTTCTGTTAGTCTGAAATTATTTCCAAATAAGAAGTTGGGAAAAAAATTTAGCAAAAAAAAGAGAGATGCCCAGAACACAAGCAAATACTGCCCCCACCTCTTCCATGGGCCTTCTGATACCTTCCGCGGCCCAGCAAGTACTTATTTGGTATTTGGAGTCCTAATTTCCAACTGGGCTGTCTGCTCCTCCACTCGATCATGTAATGCTGCAGTTTTTTAATAGGAACTCTTATACAGAATTTGCAAAGTGCGCTGCATACAACACATACCTAGTAAATACTCGTAGAATGACTTTGATGAGAGAGATCTTTATACAAAAGGACAGTAACTTTAAAATACAGGTAATTTATGCCCCTTAGGGCAAATTTTAAGCATCTGTCACCATCATGGCTAAACCACCCTTCACAAAAAGTATTTGAAGTAGGTATTCTTATTATGCTCATTTTATAGGTAAGGAAATGGAGGCTAAGAGGAGTTAGAAACTTGCTCAAGGTCACACAGCAAGTAAGGGAGCTGATTCAAACCCAAGACTCATGGATTCCAGCATCTGAGTTGCAGCATAAAAAAGACATGCGCCCAGAGTCACACTCTCTTTTACTGCTTTCTCCATTTCTTTTACGTTGCTTCCTTTAAAAACCACACCTTACATTTGGGGCTACCCAGCACAGTTCCTCCCCACCCCTCCCCTGCCCATATTCTCCACGCACAAATGAGCCTGTCAACAAAGGGACAATTCAGGAGCAGGACAGCTAATCCCAGAGTTTATAAAAACAGGTTTTCTTATCCTGAATTTGCAATTGCAGTGCCTTTAACCGGACTTAAGTCCCTGAAGCTTTTAATGTTTTGGAAAACCTCTTCTAGAGCCAAGAGGGCTCTGGGTCGCTGCCAGCCGGGTGTGCCAGGCCTGTTAACGAGGAGAGAGCTGGTAGAGGAACAGTGAAGCAGGCAGCAGCCAGCCAGGAAGAGCAGGTGAACTTCCTCTCCAGAAATCCAACTCGTCTCAAAGGTCGGCTAATTGATAAGCAAACAACAACCCAGGCACACAGGACCCAGGGCGTACAACTGGGGTGTTACACACATCACCTCCTTCAATCCTCTAAAGTTTAGAGTCTAAACCAGTGTCTCCCACCCTTCAGGTCTCGACCCAAGGGCTGAGTCATAAAATCGATTTAGTGGGTGACCACCAGCATCCTTTTTAAAAATGAAATCAAATAGAAAACATTGGTGTGTATCACAGGTAGCAAGACCAGGTACTCGGTGAAACATTTATCATCAGTTATATTTATGTATATATGTGCTGGGGGTAACATAGAACGTACACTTGTTCTTACATGAGTAGTAGTAAAAATGTTTGAAAACCTGCTATAAACAGTCTGCCTGGGAAGTGGTCCTACCCCCACTTTGGAGATAAACTGGGCTCAAGGAAGGGGCTCGCCGAGGGTCAAGCCGTGGGCAGCAGAGCTTGGACGTGGACCAGGATCTTCTGAGCAGAGGCCCCGCGCCCTGCCCCTCGCTCAGTCGATGTGCACAGTTCACCCCGATACCCCTCCAGCTCTTGCCCACTCCCTCCAGCTGCACCCACAACAAAGCCTGAGAGGCCAGCAAGTCTGCTCGCCCTTCCAACCCAGCTACCCAGCGTGCACAAACCAAAAAGACCTGCAATCGGGTATGACTCCCGGGGATGAATCCAGACCCAGCATCATGGGACTGAGAACATCTTCTTGACCAAAAAGGGGGATGCGAAATGAAATGAAATAAAGTTTCGGTGGCTGGGAGATTTCAAATGGAGTCAAAAGGTCACTCTGGTGGACATTCTTAGGCACTATATTGATAACACCTCTTAGGTTTTAATGTGTTGGAGTAACTAGAAGTGAATACCTGAAGCTGTCAAACTCCAACCCAACAGTCTGGACTCCTGAAGACGACTGTATGGCAATGTAGATTACAAGGGGTTACAGTGTGATTGTGAAAACCTTGTGGATCACACTCCCTTTATTTAGTGTATGGATGTATGAGTAGAAAAATGGGGACAAAAACTAAATGAAAAATAGGGTGGGACGGGGGGATGATTTGGGTGTTCTTTTTTACTTTTATTTTTTATTCTGATTCTGATTCTTTCTGACGAAAGGAAAATGTTTGGAAATAGATTGTGGTGATGAATCCATAACTGTATGATGGTACTGTGAACAGTTGATTGTACACCATGGATGATTGTATAGTATGTGAATATATTTCAATAAAACTGAATTTAATTAAAAAAAAAAAAAAAAAAAAAAGACCTGCAATGACTTACCCATTTTTCCTCTACTACTGGCATGTCCACAATTCCCCACATCCCTTTGGAGAAAAGCAGTGTGTGCTCAGGCCAAGCAGCACCATGCAGCAAATGATGGGAGGGCTGGATCCTGTTCAAAAGTGGCTAAATTAGATACCAAATTGGTTAATGTCCTACAGGCCAATGACCTTTGGGTTTATCTCCTCTACCAGACAGAAATCATTTGCATCTTATCTACCTTTACGGAGCTGGGTCTTAAGGAATAGTAAAAAGAGTTATATTCCCGAGAGCACCAGATAACCCTGAGGTAGACTTGCAGACAATGCTCTAGTATGACATTAAAAAGGTCACAAAATCATCTTTTACTTCCAAGTTTGGGATAAGTTTTCTTTATACTGGGTTCTACGAACTTGGATGGGGGGAAAAATTACATCTTTATTTTCACTAACCTCTAACTCACATTTAGCCTTTTCTTTATTATGAATGCATTTATGAGTGTGTGAATGTTTTCTACATTTATGAACCTGGGTAACAAATCATAGTCTTATTGTCAGTATCTGACTGTTCACCAGTAGAAATCAAATTATCTCTTCACATTACAACTGGCACAGATATCTTGAAATACGATTTATGTTCATCACTACTTAAAACTTACAGAAGTTATCAAACCTGCCACTAGATGCTCTTATTTGATGCATTAATAAAGAAGTGCGAATTTTATCACAAATTCGTTGTTTTAATCGTGATAACTGTATTTCAATATAGTTGGTTCCCTTTGTAAAACTTCAGTATTTATACATTTAAAAACATTATTCTAAAACAGAGTCCACAGGTCCTCAGAGAAGCCTTTCTTGACTTCCTGAATTAGTGACCCCTGTTACAAATTCCCCTACCACTTTATACTTTCTCTTTCCACCACTCACTACCAGAATTCAATAATTAATGGGTGGCTCCCACTAGGCTATGGTAGGCAGGGATTTATTGATATATCCCCTGATGCCTTAGCATTGTGTCTGGCTCATAAAAGATTCTCAAGAAATAGCTGCTGAATGAATGAGCATCTAGGATGTGTAGGATGCTGATGCAAGTCCATGTCCCTTTGAAATAGGGCACATGGACTGTACTCTGCCCAGGACCCAGCGACATTGGACCTTAGACCCCCTGAGGAGAACAAACCTGCTTGTTCCTCCGGACCCTGCCCTACACGGCCAGATCTCGGCTCAGGCTGCTTGCTCCCCTTTACGGTTGAGCCCCAGCTTAGGGACCTCACCCTGGATCTTCATTCCTAAATCCCATATCAAGGAGTAAAGGATCTGCTCAAGAATGAAAGGAATCTGCTTGTGCCAAGGGGTGGAGGGACCGTGTGATGCTTCGGGGGAATGAACACCCCGCCCCGGACCCCTGGCTGGCTGTGATGAGTTGGCCACGCTGAAGCTAGACTCAGACCCACTACCACACCATCAGGGAAAAGGGCACGTATGAAACTGGGGCCTCAATATGACTTTGGGGAATGAAAAGAAGCAAAAAGCCTATTCTAACCGCACACCCTTCTGTGTAATCCACAGCACGATTGCAAAGTCAGGTATTTAGGACGTAGTTGCAAACTGGTGTATGGGAAGAGAAACCGCGGGACACAAGGTGGTCGCAGGAGAGAGCAAACGAGACTGGCTACTCAGGGAGGGTGATAAGAGAGGCAGGGAGGATAAAGTCAGTGGGAGCCACGCTGGCTGCCCCTCTTCCTAGGCCCAAGCCATCCGGAAACTGAAGAGCAAATTTGACAGACACCTCAGGAAAGCGGCTGCTGCTATTTCAGAAAAAGAACACCTGACAACTTGGCTGACTAGTACTGTGTGTCCCAATCTATTATCGCTAACCCCTTGCTTCCTGGGTCTAACGGTGTATTTCTTCCCACTACTCTGTCCACCCACCTATCTCTCTCTAGGGCTCACAGTGCTTAACCAGCTGACCTCACCTAGTTAGCATGGGAAGATGATGTCACATATGTGGAAATGCTTTGCAAACTCTAAAGCCCTCTACAAATGTGTTAGATCTTTAAGAGTTCTCACCAATGTCGAATTTTTTATAATTCTCGTCAACAGACCAAATGGATTGCCAGAGGCTCCTGTCGGTGCTGCAAGATGGGCTGGATAGAAGGAATTGACCAGCCCAGCACGAGGTGAGAATTCTTGCTCCTTCCCTCTCCCACTGGGGCCTAAGACATCTGGTGGGGGGGGGGGAACGGACATAATAAGGGGTAAAAATAAACCATCCAAAGTCCAGACAATATAACAGAACTTAGACAGTCCTGACACCCTGTGCTGGTTTGACACTTGTGTACTCCAGGAAAGACTACATTCTTTTGATCCACTCTGAAGGGTGCAGACTCATTGTGGGTGGGATCTTTTGATTGGGTTGTTTCCATGGAAATGTAACCAACCCCATCCATTCAAGGAAGGTCTTAATTAGTTTACTGGTGTCCCCTATGAGTGGATAAAAGGCAGAGACATTTTGAAGAGAGCTTAGAGAGAATGCTTAGAAAGAAAACACCTAGAGACATTTTGGAGTCTGTTGAAACCAGAACCAGGAGATGCTAAGCTAAGAGATGAAGCCCAGAATTTTCCCCAGAAAAGCTAAGTGAGAACCCACAAAAGCTTAAAGAGAAGGTCACTGGAATCAGAAGCTGAGAGCAATGCAACCCAGAAGCAAAGGAACAGCAGACGCCAAACATGTGCCTTCCCAGCTGTCAGAGGTGTTCCAGACACTATTGGCCTTTCTTCAGTGAAGGTATCCTCATATTGATGCCTTAGTTTTGGCAATTTTATGGCTTTAGAACTGCAAATTTGAAAGCAAATAAATTCCCTTTATAAAAACCAATCCATTTCTGGTATTTTGCATTCTGGCAGTCTTCGCAAACCAGAACACATGCCATGCATCCATCCCAGTCTGGCCCACTGTCACACAGACAGCCTCAAAAACCTACCACAGCCACCAAGTAAGATATGAGCACCTCACAGAACAAAACCACAAAGCTGGGGCAAAGCCCTCCAAGGATGCACTGTGGTTGGCATCTCCATTCTCACAGACGGATCCACTTTCAGAAGAACGGGGAGATAAACATCATGCCCTTAAATCCTCAACCTCTCTGCACCCCGACCCAGCACTCTGCAGGGGACCAGCAGGGAGGGGGCAAGGAGGGGGTCAAGAGCTCAGCTCCAAGGAACTTGGATGGAGAGAATCCTAGCAGCCAGGAGGGTGCCCCCACCCTGCACCCTTCCTTCTCTCTCTGGCACACACCCCATCCCCCTCTGGCCCTTTAGTGCCTGCTGCCTCCTGTTCCCATTACCTCTTATTCAACAATTTGCAATGATTTTTGTGGCTCCCATTTATGGACCACTCTGTGTTCCAAGTGCCGTGCTGGGTGCTTTATCTGTATTATTTCCAATCCTTTCAGCTCTGCAAGATGGATATTGCCACCATTTACAAACAAGAAAACTGAGGCAGGGCCCAAGGTCACGCAGCTCCTAAGTGTCTAGCTGGCTAAAAGCCTGTGCTCTTCCCACTACTTCCCAATTGACTTTATCTTGTCGAGAGCAGAGAGGAAAGTAAGAGGATGAAAATTGCTGTTTGGGGAAAATTAATACAGCCTTTCCCCCTCCCACTCAGTCATCCACCGGGGCCTGATTGATCGTATTACAAAGAGAGTAGCTTTCAGCAAGTCTCCCCACCTCCTACAGAATCAAGTCCCAACAGCTCTGCCAGGCATTCAAGGCCCTACACAATCCACTTTGCCAGTCTTGCACAACCCCATCCCAGGACGCAAATCCTTCCTTCCATCCAGCCTGACCTCTCACTGCTTGTTTCCCACATTTCTCTCTTGAAAAGTTTCCTTTCCCTGCCTGCAGCATTTATTCCATCAACAAACACAGACGGGGGCTGAGTTCAGGCCAGGCACTGGGCTGGTGCTGGGGAAGCAATGGTCAGGCCAGGAGGAGCCCTGCGGTCACTGAGTTGGGACTTGGCCCCCCTGGCAAGGCCAGCTCCCACCTCACTCTTCCTGGGGCCTTCTCCAGT
This sequence comes from Choloepus didactylus, assembly GCF_015220235.1. NCBI lineage: Eukaryota > Metazoa > Chordata > Mammalia > Pilosa > Megalonychidae > Choloepus > Choloepus didactylus. Next base: position 89,927,151 of record NC_051307.1, on the reverse strand, counting down.
CACTCATGCCCCAGAGCCTTGCCCTCTCCCAGGTTCATGGCACCCGGTGTTTACCACTCACACGGCACCCAGCCATACGCCTCCAACTCATGCACCGGTTCTCTTTTAAAACTTCCTCCATAATGAGTTTATTTCTGTGGGAAAAGTGCACTCCAAGTTCTGAGCAGCATTATAAATGGCAATTAGGTCCCCAGGCGAGCCCACAAAAGCCTATTAAATATATAATGGTCCCAGAGAAGTACAGAACCTAAATACGTGTACACTAAAAGCTCTGTGGGAGAGATCAGGGATTCCCTGACACTCTGCTGTTCTACCATTGTCCTGCAGCTTCAAGCCACTGGGTGGCTGCAGGTCCAGCCCCGGTTATCAGCACAGGGGCCCTAACCCTGGCTTAGGAGGAGCAGAGCAGGCGGGAGATGGGAGCTTTGCGCTTCTGCTGTCCTACTGGGACGGGCACGACAGAGCCAGAGCAGGAAGAAAGCTGATTTATAATTCAGGAGGCCTGGCTCTAATCCCAGCCCTGCTGTTACGAACTGGGTGGCCTTGAGCAAGTCCCTTCCGTCTCGGAGCCTCACTTTTCTCTTCTAAAATGAGAGGGTTGAGTTAGATGAGTAGTTCCCAGACTTCTGAATCTTGCAGATTGGTAAAATATATTGTTAATGTTTATTTTATCAATAAGGGCTTAAAAACACACATATACAATACTATCACTGGCATCTTTCATCTTTCAAAAGGATACTGCAATTTGCCCCTTGCCCCAAATATGGACATCATGTCACATCAGTTCTTAAACTGAAAATATCTGGACTCATGAATAATCAAAAGACCTTCACCGTTCTTATTTTTCCATTTTGTCTGCAGACCAGTGAAACCTTCATGATGGCCCCACTCCAGCCCTTGGTCTGACGTTTGAAAACCTCTGAGTGAAGTGCTGTCTCGAGTCCACTCCAGCTCTGACACTTCTCCATTCTACATGGATGTAGAGTCACCATGGACAGCCCCAGGAGAGGTCAACTGAAGGGAGGAGCACAGCTGGACAGCAAGAACATGGGGCAGGTCAGGACCCCACAGGCCGTGAGGGCAGACACACCAGCCTGGAAGCTCTTAGAACTTGTCCGAGTGCCAACCATGACTCTTTCAACCCCAACATTCTTCTGGAAGGCTAAGGGCCCTTAAAGGATCTTTTTTCAAAGTATTAACTTTTCCTACCATGCTCATGATAGGATACTTGGAAAACACAGAAAAACGTAAGCAAAGAAGCAAGCAAGACAGCCACAGCTCCACCTTCCAAAACAACCACTGTTCACTGTGGACACTTTGATGTCGATGCGCTGCTAATCCTTCCTACACATATGTAGCTAACCTCAGCTACCCAGGGATTCAGTTTGGTATCCTGCTTTTCCCCTAATTATCACACTTGAGCACTTTCTCCTGTCCTTAAATATTCTTCATAAACATCATAACACAAATATTTTAAGAATAAACGTAGCAATATAAAAATTCTTTATACACAACACTTTCCATGGTATGGACAGAGCCAGAAGTCATTCAACCATGCCACTAGTGTGGAGCATTTAAGCCCTTTGCTATTGTAAACAATGTGGTGGGTGATTCTTCCTGGGTTCTGCTGACCCACAGGCTTCTCTGTGCTCCCAGCTTTTCAACCAAAAGCCAGTGCCCAAAATGCCATGCCGAGTTACCGCTGGCTCTGAGACACTTGAGCATGCCCTGCCCAAGGGTTACCCCCACCGCCAACACTACCCCACCCCAACACCAACTCCATAACCCCTCTCTTGCACCCCGCACAAAGCCCAGCACTGTGATGCTTCCACGCCCCGAGGGCCCTGCAGTTCTATACAGCCTGCCACGCCCATCAGTCACCCCCCCAGGCATCTTTGCCCCACACCCCAGTGCCTTTGTCTGTATTCTGCTCCAAGCTTGCCAGACCCTGGAGGAACTAAATGCACCCCAGTTGCTGTCCTCTTTAAAAAAAAAAAAAAAAGCAGTGGGATGCATCCCTGCACCAAATCTCTGTAGAACCCTTTATACTTCTTTATACTCCTCAGGTCACAGACCAGTGCTGTGCACCTAACAACCCTCAATAAATGTTCTTTGAGTGAACAAAGAAACTCAATCCAGGTCTAGGGACCCGGGGAGCCCTTATCGGATGGGCCCAGCGTTTAATCTTACAGAGGGTCAACCCCATGTCTAGCCACACCCACCACTGATGCTGCAGGCACTATGCCTTCCCCTCATACCTGCCAGGACAGCTCAAGGGCTTGGGGAGAGGAGAAAATGTAAATTCCTTGCCTAGGACTCCCAAATTGTAGTGTTCTAGGCCACTTACCATGCTCCTCTGCACTTCCTGTGGAGGGCACCTGCAGATCTCAACTGCCTGGCTAACTCCCACCTCCCTCAGGCTCCACTCAACCCGCCCCCTCAGGAAAGCCATGGCTGATCCTCCCTCTAAATTAATTCACGGCTCCCCTTCAGTGGAGGCTCCCAGCACTCAGGGTATTAGCACTGACTGTTCTGTCATTATTTGCTCAGAGAACTGACTCCCCTACCCAACCCAGAGCTCCACCGGAGGGCAGGGAGGGACAATGGGTGTTTTGCTTCGCACTGAAAATCCAATCTGGTTCCAAACAATGCAGTTGATAAACAAATGTTTGCAGAATGAAACTTCTTTCCGGTCAGACTGTTCAGATTCCAAGTCCTTCGTTTCCCAGTAGGGACAGGGGGGAAGAGAAGAGGAGAAGAAACTGCCCAAGTGCAGACCTGGAGGGGGTGGAGCTGGAGATGGCCCCCATGCACTGCCCAGTTCTGCCCAGACTAAGACCTGCCCACACCAACTGGCTCCAGAGATCGCAAACTCACCCGATGTCGCCCCACTCCAGGCTCGTTCTCTCCCAGAGGGAAGAATGGTCAGATTCTGGGGGGGGGGGGGGGGGGCAGGGCAGAAAGCTGGATTTCCTTCCCCAGTCACTTCCAGACACCAGAAAACACCAGGCAGCTCCTCACTGGTGATCCCAAAAAAGGCAGGGTATTGGGAGATGGAAGTGTTAAAGGTAATTTGACCCACACTCAACTTTTCCTCTTCACTTTTGCCCAGCATCCTTGCCACAAAAAAGGAAAAACAAAAACAAAAACAAAAAAAACTGAAAAAATCTGGGTTGAGGAGGGTGCCAGCAGCAGGACATTCCCTGGAACTTCAGAGAAAAAGGAGCCAAAATGATTCTAATTCAAGGGAGACCAGAAGTTATCCAGAGATGGAGAAAGACACCACACCATCCACTCACACACCCACAGCAACACCAAGGCTAAATCCAGGGGGTCTTGGCCTAGGTGAGCGCACCCATTCCAACCTCTTCCAGGGATGTTCTGGAAGTCCACCCCTCCTGGCACCCAAGCCCACCCCCTCCTCCACTCTTGTATGATTTTGCAGTTTACTGCTTCCTTCTCGGATTTCTCATCCAACTCCCCTGATAAAACTGCGGAGTTGGCATGTTTACCGTCCCGATTTCATAAATGAGAAGACTTACTCAAATATATTAAATGACCTGCACCCCCACCCCTAGCCCCAATATGGCTCGATTGCACAGCTAGAAAGTGGCTGAGGCTCAAACCGGTTCTAGGAGCAGAATTCCTCGACCCGGGCCAGAGGCGACGACCCCACCCAGCCCACTAAGCCTGGTTTGCTGGCGGGCCCGAGGAGGTGATCCCAGCCAACCAGGGTCGAAACCTAGAACAAAGCGGCCCTAAAACAAGGTTTCCAGCAGCGCAGGTAGAAAGCACCTTCTCCCCACCACCCAGCCCCGCACTCACACAGGTACAGAGCCGGGAGTCTGGGAAGAGGCACACCCCAGAGGTCCGCTAGTGTCCGGGCCAATCTCGGCCCGCAGTCGCCCCCAAGCCAGCGTCCCTGCAAAGTTGTGCCCGTGGCGCGAGCGCCCTGCGAGGGATAGCCCAGTGTCCAGGGCTCTCTCCGGCCCTTGAGCCCAGGAACGCTCCGCGGGGAGGATATGGGGCTGCCCCGTTGCCTCCCTCGCACCCACTGGGTCCCGGCCTGCCTGGCACGCACGCCCCCATCCTAGTGCCCTGAGACATGCCTACTAACGCCCCATGGAGAGCCGGGAACAGGCAGCGCGGGTCCGCTCGCGGGGCGCACGTGCTGGCACCGGCCGGAACTCCCACCCGGACCTCCGCCTTATCCCCCTCACCCAGATCGCCAGCAGCAGCAGCCTCGCCAGCCCGGCCCCCGCCATCCCAGCCGCCGCTGCCTACTGCCGGCTTCAACTCCAGCTTCGGCTCGGGCTCCACTCCGCCTCCCGCGCCCGCCCGTTCAGCCGCGTCCAACCACCGCCGCCACTTCCCAGTCCCTCCCCGCCTCCGAGAGCCCTGTGCCACGTCTGCCAGAGCATGCGCGCAATCTGCGAGACGTGATCGCTGGGGGTTGTAGTTTGCAGCAAGTTTGAGCAGGGCGCGGGGGCGTGGCTCGTGTGGATTTGGCCCCGTGCAAGAGATAAGATCAGGGAGGAAGGGAAGGCAGTAATTTGAGGGCTTATTCTGTTCCTGGAGCTTTAGAAATAATGTCTAATTCCCACTTTGAAGATAAGGAGGCAGCCTGGAGAAATTGAATAATTTGACCAAGATCACAGAGCCTCTAAAAAACAGAGGCAGAATCTGAACCCTCATCCCTGCCCCCCAGGGTCCCACCTACCTTTTCTTTTTTTTTTTTTTCTTCATTTTATTGAGATATATTCACATACCACGCAGTCATACAAAACAAATCGTACTTTCGATTGTTTACAGTACCATTACATAGTGGTACATTCATCACCCAAATCAATCCCTGACACCTTCATTAGCACACACACAAAAATAACAAGAATAATAATTAGAGTGAAAAAGAGCAATTGAAGTAAAAAAGAACACTGGGTACCTTTGTCTGTTTGTTTCCTTCCCCTATTTTTCTACTCATCCATCCATAAACTAGACAAAGTGCAGTGTGGTCCTTATGGCTTTCCCAATCCCATTGTCACCCCTCATAAGCTACATTTTTATACAACTGTCTTCGAGATTCATGGGTTTTGGGTTGTAGTTTGATAGTTTCAGGTATCCACCACCAGCTACCCCAATTCTTTAGAACCTAAAAAGGGTTGTCTAAAGTGTGCATAAGAGTGCCCACCAGAGTGACCTCTCGGCTCCTTTTGGAATCTCTCTGCCACTGAAGCTTATTTCATTTCCTTTCATATCCCCCTTTTGGTCAAGAAGATGTTCTCCGTCCCACGATGCCAGGTCTACATTCCTCCCCGGGAATGTTCCACATTCCACGTTGCCAGGGAGATTCACTCCCCTGGGTGTCTGATCCCATGTAGGGGGGAGGGCAGTGATTTCACCTTTCAAGTTGGCTTAGCTAGAGAGACAGGGCCACATCTGAGCAACAAAGAGGCATTCGGGAGGAGGCTCTTAGGCACAACCATAGGGAGGCCTAGCCTCTCCTTTGCAGCAACCGTCTTCCCAAGGGTAAAACCTGTGGTAGAGGGCCCAACCCATCAAACCACCAGTCCCCTATGTCTGTGGTCATGTTAGCAACCATGGAGGTGGGGTAGGCGAATACCCCTGCATTCTCCACAGGCTCCTCAAGGGGGCACTACATCTTTTTTTTTTCTTGTTTTTCTTTTTTTCTTTTTTTTTTTTTTAACTTTCCCTTCTTTTTTAAATCAACTGTATGAAAAAAAAAGTTAAAAAGAAAACAAACATACAATAAAAGAACATTTCAAAGAGACCATAACAAGGGAGTAAGAAAAAGACAACTAACCTAAGATAACTGCTTAACTTCCAACATGTTCCTACTTTACCCCAAGAAAGTTACATAATATAGCAACATTTCTGTGAACTTGCTCCTACTATATCCATCAGAAATCAACAGACCATAGTCATTCCTGGGCATCCCCAGAACGTTAAATAGCTTATCTGTTCTTCTTGGATTATTGTTCCCCCTTCCTTAATTGCTCTCTATTGCTAGTTCCCCTACATTCTACATTATAAGCCATTTGTTTTACATTTTTCAAAGTTCACATTAATGGTAGCATATAATATTTCTCTTTTTGTGCCTGGCTTATTTCGCTCAGCATTATGTCTTCAAGGTTCATCCATGTTGTCATATGTTTCACCAGATCGTTCCTTCTTACTGCTGCGTAGTATTCCATCGTGTGTATATACCACATTTTATTTATCCACTCATCTGTTGAAGGACATTTGGGTTGTTTCCATCTCTTGGCAATTGTGAATAATGCTGCTATGAACATTGGCGTGCAGATATCTGTTCGTGTCACTGCTTTCCGATCTTCCGGGTATATACCGAGAAGTGCAATCGCTGGATCGAATGGTAACTCTATATCTAGTTTTCTAAGGAACTGCCAGACTGACTTCCAGAGTGGCTGAACCATTATACAGTCCCACCAACAGTGAATAAGAGTTCCAATTTCTCCACATCCCCTCCAGCATTTGTAGTTTCCTGTTTATTTAATGGCAGCCATTCTAACCGGTGTTAGATGGTATCTCATTGTGGTCTTAATTTGCATCTCTCTAATAGCTAGTGAAGCTGAACATTTTTTCATGTGTTTCTTGGCCATTTGTATTTCCTCTTCAGAGAACTGTCTTTTCATATCATTTGCCCATTTTATAATTGGGCCGACTGTACTATTGTCATTGAGTTGTAGGATTTCTTTATATATGCAAGATATCAGTCTTTTGTCAGATACATGGTTTCCAAAAATTTTTTCCCATTGAGTTGGCTGCCTCTTTACCTTTTTGAGAAATTCCTTTGAGGTGCAGAAACTTCTAAGCTTGAGGAGTTCCCATTTATCTATTTTCTATTTTCTCTTTTGTTGCTTGTGCTTTGGGTGTAAAGTCTAGGAAGTGGCCACCTAATACAAGGTCTTGAAGATGTTTTCCTACATTATCTTCTAGGAGTTTTATGGTACTTTCTTTTATATTGAGATCTTTGGTCCATTTTGAGTTAATTTTTGTGTAGGGGGTGAGGTAGGGGTCCTCTTTCATTCTTTTGGATATGGATATCCAACTCTCCCAGCCCCATTTGTTGTAAAGACCATTATGGCTCAGTTCAGTGACTTTGGGGGCCTTATCAAAGATCAGTCGGCCATAGATCTGAGGGTCTATCTCTGAATTCTCAATTCGATTCCATTGATCTATATGTCTATCTTTGTGCCAGTACCATGCTGTTTTGGCAACTGTGGCTTTATAATAAGCTTCAAAGTCAGGCAGTGTAAGTCCTCCCACTTCGTTTTTCTTTTCTAGAGTGTCTTTAGCAAATTCGAGGCATCTTCCCTTTCCAAATAAATTTGATAACTAGCTTTTCCCAGTCTGCAAAGTAGGTTGTTGGAATTTTGATTGGGATTGCATTGAATCTGTAGATGAGTTTGGGTAGAATTGACATCTTAATGACATTTAGTCTTCCTATCCATGAACATGGAATATTTTTCCATCTTTTAAGGTCCCCTTCTATTTCTTTTAGTAGAGTTATGTAGTTTTCTTTGTATAGGTCTTTTACATCTTTGGTTAAGTTTATTCCTAGGTACTTGATTTTTTTAGTTGCTATTGAAAATGCTATCTTTTTCTTGAGTGTCTCTTCAGTTTGTTCATTTCTAGCATATAGAAACATTACTGACTTATGTGCATTAACCTTGTATCCCGCTACTTTGCTAAATTTGTTTATTAGCTCTAGTAGCTGTATCGTCGATTTCTCAGGGTTTTCTAGATATAAGATCATATCATCTGCAAACAATGACAGTTTTACTTCTTCTTTTCCAATTTGGATGCCTTTTATTTCTTTGTCTTGCTGGATGGCCCTGGCTAGCACTTCCAGCACAATGTTGAATAACAGTGGTGACAGCGGGCATCCTTGTCTTGTTCCTGATCTTAGGGGGAAGGCTTTCAGTCTCTCACCATTGAGTACTATGCTGGCTGTGGGTTTTTCATATATGCTCTTTATCATGTTGAGGAAGTTTCCTTCAATTCCTACCTTTTGAAGTGTTTTTATCAAAAAGGGATGTTGGATTTTGTCAAATGCTTTTTCAGCATCTATTGAGATGATCAATTGATTTTTCCCTTTTGACTTGTTAATGTGTTGTAATACATTGATTGATTTTCTTATGTTGAACCATCCTTGCATGCCTGGAATGAACCCCACTTGGTCATGGTGTATGATTTTTTTAATGTGTCTTTGCATTCGATTTGCAAGTATTTTGTTGAGGATTTTTGCATCTATATTCATTAGGGAGATTGGCCGGTAGTTTTCCTTTTTTGTAGCATCTTTGCCTGGTTTTGGTATTAGATTGATGTTAGCTTCATAAAATGATTTAGGTAGTGTTCCATTTTCTTCAATGTTTTGAAAGAGTTTGAATAAGATTGGTGTCAGTTCTTTCTGGAAAGTTTGGTAGAATTCCCCTGTGAAGCCATCTGGCCCTGGGCATTTATTTGTGGGAAGATTTTTGATGACTGATTGGATCTCTTTGCTTGTGATGGGTTGGTTGAGGTCTTCTATTTCTTCTCTGGTCAGTCTAGGTTGTTCATATGTTTCCAGGAAATTGTCCATTTCCTCTGCATTATCTAGTTTGTTGCCATACAGTTGTTCATAGTATCCTGTTATAATTTTTTTAATTTCTTCAGGATCTGCAGTTATGTCACCTTTTTCATTCATTATTTTGTTTATATGGGTCTTCTCTCTTTTTGATTTTGTCAGTCTAGCTAGGGGCTTGTCAATCTTGTTGATCTTCTCAAAGAACCAACTTTTGGTGATATTTATCTTCTCTATTGTTTTTTTTGTTCTCTATGTCATTTATTTCTGCTTTAATCCTTGTTATTTCTTTTCTTGTACTTGGTTTAGGATTGGTTTGCTGTTCATTTTCTAGCTTCTTCAGTTGATCCATTAGTTCTTTGATTTTGGCTCTTTCTTCCTTTTTAATATATGCGTTTAGTGCTATAAATTTCCCCCTTAGCACTGCTTTTGCTGCATCCCATAGGTTTTGGTGTGTTGTGTTCTCATTTTCATTCGTCTCTATATATTTAGCAATTTCTCTTGCTATTTCTTCTTTAACCCACTGATTGTTTAGGAGTGTGTTGTTTAACCTCCAGGTATTTGTGAATTTTCTAAGTCTCTGATGGTTATTGACTTCTAATTGTATTCCATTGTGGTCAGAGAATGTGCTTTGAATAATTTCAATCTTTTTAAATTGATTGAGCCTTGTTTTATGTCCCAGCATATGATCTATTCTGGAGAAAGTTCCGTGAGCACTAGAAAAGTATGTGTATCCTGGTGATTTGGGATGTAATGTCCTGTATATGTCTGTTAAATCTAATTCATTTATCAGATTGTTTAGGTTTTCAATTTCCTTATTGGTCTTCTGTCTGGTTGATCTATCTATAGGAGAGAGTGATGCATTGAAGTCTCCCACAATTATTGTGGAAACATCAATTGCTTCCTTTAGTTTTGCCAGTGTTTCTCTCATGTATTTTGTGGCACCTTGATTGGGTGCATAGACATTTACGATTGTTATTTCTTCTTGTTGAATTGCCCCTTTTATTAGTATGTAGTGGCCTTCTTTGTCTCTCAAAACATCCCTGCATTTGAAGTCTATTTTATCTGAGATTAATATTGCTACACCTGCTTTCTTTTGGCTGTAGCTTGCATGAAATATTTTTTTCCATCCTTTCACTTTCAGTTTCTTTGTGTCCCTGTGTCTAAGATGAGTCTCTTGTATGCAACATATTGATGGTTCATTTTTTTTGATCCATTCTGCGAATCTATATCTTTTAATTGGGGAGTTTAATCCATTTACATTCAACGTTATAACCGTGAAGGCATTTCTTGAATCAGCCATCTTAACCTTTGGTTTATGTTTGTCATATTTTTCCCCTCTGTCTATTAATATCCTTTATTGTACCCATACCGAATCTCTTTAGTACTGAACCTTTCTCCAAGTCTCTCTGTCCTTTCTTTGTTTCTCTGTCTGTAGGGCTCCCTTTAGTATCTCCAGTAGGGCAGGTCTCTTGTTAGCAAATTCTCTCAGCATTTGTTTGTCTGTGAAAAATTTAAGCTCTCCCTCAAATTTGAAGGAGAGCTTTGCTGGATAAAGTGTTCTTGGCTGGAAATTTTTCTCACTCAGAATTTTAAATATATCATGCCACTGCCTTCTCGCCTCCATGGTGGCTGCTGAGTAGTCACTACTTAGTCTTATGCTGTTTCCTTTGTATGTGGTGAATTGCTTTTCTCTTGCTGCTTTCAGAACTTGCTCCTTCTCTTCTATGTTTGACAGTGTGATCAGTATATGTCTCGGAGTGGGTTTTTTTGGATTTATTCTATTTGGGGTTCGCTGAGCATTTATGATTTGTGTATTTATGTTGTTTAGAAGATTTGGGAAGTTTTCCCCAACAATTTCTTTGAATACTCTTCCTAGACCTTTACCCTTTTCTTCCCCTTCTGGGACACCAATGAGTCTTATATTTGGACGTTTCATATGATCTATCATATCCCTGAGGTCCATTTCGATTTTTTCAATTTTTTTCCCCATTCTTTCTTTTATGCTTTCATTTTCCATTCTGTCATCTTCGAGGTCACTGATTCGTTGTTCAACTTCCTCTAGTCTTGTACTATGAGTGTCCAGAATCTTTTTAATTTGGTCAACAGTATCTTTAATTTCCATAAGATCGTCCATTTTTTTATTTAGTCTTGCAATGTCTTCTTTATGCTCTTCTAGGGTCTTCTTGATTTCCTTTGTCTCCCGTACTATGGTCTCATTGTTCATCTTTAGTTCTTTGAGTAGCTGCTCTAGGTGCTGTGTCTCTTCTGGTCTTTTGATTTGGGTGCTTGGGCTTGGGTTATCCATATCGTCTGGTTTTTTCATATGCTTTATAATTTTCTGTTGTTTTTGGCCTCGTGGCATTTGCTGAACTTGATAGGGTTCTTTTAGGATTTGTAGACCAATTGAAGTCCTTATCTCTAATTTATCAGATCTACAGCTTCGTGGAGTACACTTTCTCTAACTAACCAGCAGGTGGCGTCCACAAGCCACCTGTTCTCCACAAGCCAGTTCTCCCCTGCTTAGCCTTTTTGGTGAGTGGGGGAGTGAGTCTTGTGGGGTCCAATTGGTGTACCAAGCTTGCGTGTGTAGTTGGTGTTGCCTGCCCTGTATATGGGGCGTGTTTCTGGGCAGTCAGGGAGGGGGGGATGGCTCTAACAATCAAATCTCCCTGGTGATCCTAGAGTTTTAAAGCTGCTGCAATAGTCTAATCCTTCAGTTCAGTCCTGCCACAGTTTGTCTCTGCCACTGACCCACAAGTCCTTGGTATTGGCGTTTGGCTCCTGAGACTTGCAAGTGGGCCCCTCTTCCAGGCCGTGCACCCCGGGTCCTCTGTTGAGGGATGACTGTGCTATGTCACAGGTGAGTGCCGTCCCCCCAGGGCAGTTCTGGGCTGCTTGGCTGTGTAGGGAGGCTCCCAGTCTGCTGAAATGATGGCTGAATGGGGCTTTGTTAATTCACACTGCTCTACCTTCCCAACTCTGGGACAATCAGCTGAGGTTGCAGGGAAGGCTAATGTCCACGCCCAGTTTTGTGGTGTGTGCCTGTTATTTGAAGCACTTCCATCACACTGGGTTGTCTGGGGCAGTTCTGGGCTCTGGGGCTGGCGATGGGCAGGAGTGTTTCCTGTCCACCAGGATGATGGCTGTGAGCAGACACCCCCCTTTTCTTGGGAAGTTGTGGTGTTTAGTGAATTTTCTCAGCCACTGGATTATTGCGTTTTGTCTCAGAGCTCTCCTAGTTCTGCTCTTGACTTGACCTGCCCAAATTGCAAGTCTTTGAAGCTTTCTGTATCGGGCTTCTTAGAGTAATTGTTTTAGAAAAAGAAAAAAGGATTAAAAAAAAAAAAGGGCCCTCCTCAGAGATCTAATGGGTTATTGAAATGCTAAGAGACAAAGCAACCAGGCCATTAAGGAAAGGTCCACAGGGCAGAGAGATCAGCTTTTCTTCGGGATTTGCATATGCGCCTCAGGGCCTGAGCTCGGGCCTGAGCTCTGCCCTTCCCCTTTCTATGTTCACCTGAACTCCAAAAATCCTCCGCTTTTATTTTGGAGTTTTTCATGTTGTTTTTTTTTCTATGCCTGTCTCCTCTCTGCTGGGCTGGCTGCTCTCAGATTCTCTGGTGTCTGGTCTCCGTCTATCTATGGTTGGAGCTTGGATCAGCAGAATGAGTTTCCGATAAGGGCTGCCACTGCAGTTCTCCCTTCTCCTTCCCGGAGCTGACAGCCCTTCCTCCCACGGGACTGAGCCTGGCAGGGAGGGGCGCGGGTCCCCTGGCCGCAAAAACTTACAGATTTCGCTGATCTCAGCAGTTCCACGTTCTCATGAGTGTTGTATGAAGTATGCCCAAAGTCAGATTGCTCTGTGGTGTCCAGTCCACGCAGTTCCTGGCTTTCTACTTACTTTCCTGGAGGAGTAACTAAAACATACAGCTCACCAGTCTGCCATCTTGTCCCGCCTCTCCCACCTACCTTTTCTTTTTTCATTCAGCAAAACTTTATTAAACTGCCTAGAGCAACAAGTAAATAGCCATGAACTACTAAAAAATAGGCTGGAACAACCGATAAGGGGGAAATCTGTGATAGGACAACATCGTACACCAGTCAGGAATGGGTGGAAAGGCTGAGATGACAACATAGAATTGTAAGTAAAACTCCCCAAACTGTGGAGCTGGCACCCCTCCCCCACTGGCAAGGCAGGTTGAGTTGCAAAACTTCACTGTGGAAAAAAAGAAGCAGCCCCTGCCAGGAGCAACAGAATGTAGCTCAATCAAGCTCCAATTGTGGTTTTAATTAACAAATTTGGACTACTGAATACATGCTATGAGCACAGATAAACCTGGAGCAAGCAGGAAAGAAATTCAGAGGATTACCCTGGAAGAGAGGAGGCAGGGCTGATGGAAAAAAAAATACATAAATAAATAAAAAAACAGATGCTTTTGGAGTCTGCTAAGATCAGAATACTGGAAAAGGGTTGTGTCTCAAGAAAAGGGTCACACAGAATTGTATGCCAATTCCAGTTCTTGCCTGGTGAACTGGAGGTCTGGGGACTGGCCTAAAAAGGGGACTTCTTTTTTCCCTTTTTTCTCTCATTCTAAGTAGCTCAACATAGAAAGCCTCAGGCATTTTCAATTGTCAGCACTGACCCAAGCAAAGGGTGGAGTTAAGATAGTCAGAGAGTCAAACGAAAACCTCAAGTGTAGGAGACAATTCCCTAAAGAGCTTATCTTCCCTAAGAAAAGAGGTGGGGGGGGAAGGTGGGGGGCCCAGTTCAAGTGGCTGCCCTCCCTCAGAGAACTCAGACTCCTGGGGCGGGAGGGGGGAGACAGAAACAGCCTAAGCTTGCCTTCTGGCACCCTTGGTCCCTGGCTGGGATGGGGTCCACTGAGAATTAAATGCACTGCACCTCTTTACACTGGTGGGGAGCTGTGGGCTGACAAGTATCACCTGCTGTGCAGGATAGGAAAAGCACAGAGTCTAGAGGCCTCACAGGAAAGTCTGACAATCTGTTGGATCTCATCCTCAGGGAAACCTGATACTGAATACAGCCTCCTCTAGAGACTTGGGCCCTTCTGGTCTGGGAAAATCTGCTTGGGGTAATCAAGGAAAACAGATGCCTAGACAACAAAAAATTACAAATCACACAAGAAAACAAAGATACGGCCCAGTCAAAGGAATAAACATACACTTCAACTGAGATACAGGAATTAAAACAACTAATTATTAATCGAACAAATCTTCTAAATCAAATCAATGAGTTGAGGGAAGATACGGCAAAAGAGATGAAGGATATAAAGAAAACATTGGGCGAATGTAAGGAAGAACTTGAAATTTGAAAAACAGTTGGCAGAACTTATGGGAATGAAAGGCACAATAGAAGAGATGAAACACACAATGGAGACATACAACAGGAGTTTTGAAGAGGCAGAAGAAAGGATTCATTAACTGGAGACAGGACAGCTGAAATCCCACACAAAAGAATCGATAAGGAAAAGAATGGATAAATATGAGCAGGGTCTCAGGGAACTGAATGACCACATGAAGTGCATGAATATAAGTGTCATGGGTGTCCCAGAAGAAGAAGAGAAGGGAAAAGGGGAAGAAAGAATAATGGAGGAAATAATCATTGAAAATTTCCTTCTCTTATGAAAGACATAAAACTGCAGATCCAGGAAGTGCAGTGTACCCCAAACAGAATAGATCCAAATAGGCCTACTCCAAGACACTTCAGAAGCAGATTGTCAAATGTCGAAGACAGAGAATTCTGAAAGCGGCAAGAGAAAAGCAATCCATCACATACAATGGAAAATTGATAAGACCATGTGCAGATTTCTCAGTAGAAACCATGGAGGCAAGAAGGCAGTGGTATGATATATTTAAGATACTAAAAGAGAAAAACTGCCAACCAAGAATTTTATATCTGGCAAAACTGTCCTTCAAAAATGAGGGAGAGTTCAAAATATTTTCAGACAGACATTGAGAGAGTTTGTGAACAAGATAACTGCTCTACAAGAAATACTAAAGGGAGCACTAGAGGCAGATAGGACAAAACAGGAAAGAAAGGTTTGGAGAAGAGTGTAGAAATGAAGACTATCAGTAAGGGTAAAAAGAGAGAGAGGGAAAAATATAAATATAAAATAAGGTATGACATACGGAATTCAAAAGACAAAATGGTAATCAGTCAGTAGACATTACATTCAGTGAAATTAGCCAGAAACAAAAGGAGGGATATTGTATGGTCTCACTAATATGGACTAACATTGATAAGCAAAATTTGGGAGTTGAGAACACAGGTTATCAGGAGATGGAAAGAGGTTAGGCATTTGATGCTAAAGGAGTAAAGAAGGTTCAATGGGATTGATCGTATAGATCCAGAAATGGAATGGATAGCATAATAGAGTGTGGTTGTAACACAATACTGTAAGTACTCTGGACGAAGATGAGGGTGACTATGGTTGAAAGAGGAAAGCTAAGAGTAGGCATGACAGCAGAAGGAAAAGATAGAAAGTAAAGACTGGGATTGTATAATTTAATGAAACCTGGAGTGGTCAATTATGGTGATTAAATGTGCAAATATAAGAAGGTTTTTAAATGAGAGAGAACAAATGAATGTCAGCACTGCAAGGTGTTGAAAATGGGATGGTATGGGGGAAAAATATGATCAATGCAAACTAAAGTCTGTAGTAAAGGTAACATTGTAAAGTGCTTCCATTAATTGTAACAAAGGCAATATACCAAAGCTAAATGTCGGTAAGAGGGGAGTATATGGGAGTGATATGGGATTTTTGGTGGTTGTGATGTTATCTGAACTTTTCATTGTATTTTATTTTTATTTTTCTTCTATCTTTTGTATTGTTGTTCTTCATTTTTTTCTCTCCTTTTCCTCTTTCTTTGGAGAAGAGATGGAAATGTCCTCATATAAATTGTGGTGGTGAATGCATAATTATGTGATTATACTGGGAATCATTGTTTATCTAGGGTGGATTGTTTGGTGTGTGAATAAAACTGCTAAAAAAAAATAAACAGAGGACTACAAGTGCTGGAGAAAAATGTGAAGAGAGGGATGCACCTATTCCCTTTGGTAGGGAAGTAGAATGGCACAGCCCAGCTGGAGGGCAGTGTGGTGGTTCCACAGGAAGCTGATTTTGGGGTGGCATATGGTCCTGCAACCCTGTTACTGAGTATATACTTGGAAGAACTGAGAGTATGGACATGAGTGGACATTGGACCATATTCATGATTCACAATGGATAGAGGTGGCCTAAGGATACATTGACTGATAAATGGAATGGTGAACTGTGGTGTATACATACCATGGAATACTGACTGGCAGTAAGAAGAAATGAAGTTGTGAGGTATGCACCTAGGTGGATGGACTTTGAGGACAGTATGTTGAGTGAAATAAGCCAGAATCTAAAAGGCAAACATTATAACACCTCACTAATGTGGACTCACTATAATGTGCAAACCCCGAGAATTGAATCTGACAGCATAGGTTGTCAGGGGAAGGCTTATGGTAAAGGTTCCTAGACTGTAAGCTCTTACAGCAGTCACATCTATTCATGAGTGGCAATGGTTATCTCTAAATTCTGAGATGCTGAGCTGGTTGGTCCCTGTAACTTTGGGTATCTGTGTCACACCTGAGACTCAGAGCCAGAGTTCGGCAGCTATGAATGTCAGCATTACCCCACAGAGCAAATGTTATAAAAGCTGAAAAAGAGATCAGACTTAAATTAGAGGTATGAATGAAATAGACTTGATTAAAACTAAGGTAAATCAGACTAAAGAAAAAAGGATGATTTTGACTGTGTTTTAAAACCTCACCTTCTGTGTGAAACCAAAGGAAGAGATGTTTATTTGGTGCAAAATCTTTATTTTCTGTAGCACACTGTTCCAGTTTGCTGATGCTGCCAGAATGCAAAACACCAGAAATGGATTGGCTTTTATAAAGGGGACTTACTTGGTTACAAAGTTACAGTGTTAAGGTCATAAAGTGTTAAGGTAAGTCATCAAAAATTGGGTACCTTCACTGGAGGATGGCCAATGGTGTCCAGAAAACCTCTCTTAGCTGGGAAGGCACGTGGCTGGTGTCTGCTCCGAAGTTCTGGTTTCAAAATGGCTTTCTCCCAGGGCATTCCTCTCTAGGCTGCAGTTCCTCAAAAATGTCACTCTTAGTTGCTCTTGGGGTGTTAGTCCTCTCTTAGCTTCTCTTGAGCAAGAGTCTGCTTTCAACAGCCGTCTTCAAACTATCTCTCATCTACAGCTCCTCTCTCAGCTTCTGTGCACTCTTCAAAGTGTCCCTCTTGGCTGTAGCAAGCTCACTCCTTCTGTCCAAGCTTGTATAGTGCTCTAGTAAACTAATCAAGGCCCGTGCTGAATGGGTGGGGCCACACCATCATGGAAACTATCCAGAGTTATCACCTACAGTTGAGTGGGGTGCATTTCCATGGAAACAACCTAATCCAAACATTCCAACTTAATCCCCACTAATATCTCTGCCCCCACAAGATTGCATCAAAGAACTTGGCTTTTTCTGGGAGGCATAATATATACAAACTGGTATACCCACTATATAATTTAGCTTGTATGGTCAGTTTATTCAAACACCATAATTACATGGAACCTTGAATGGGAGATGACATCTGGTTGGTTTGTACAGATTAGCATGAAATCCCAATACATACCAGAGTAATTTGGACAGAGAATAAAAAGTATTTGCAAAGCCTCCTTAAGGGCTTGGAGAAAAATGTGGAAACATTAAACTTCCCCACCTGTGGAATTCCTGATAATCTTACAAACATTGGGGACTATCATTGTATTAGGCCAACTCTTCAATCTTGGGGCTTTTCCTTATAAAGCTTGTTACTGCAAAGGAGAGGCTAAGTCTACTTATAATGGTACCTAAGAGTCACCCCCAGAGAACCCCTTTTGTTGCTCAAATGTGGCCTCTCTCTCTCTAAGCCCACTCTGCTGAAAAACTCACTGACCTCCCCACTATGTGGGATATTACAGTAGTAAGATGGACAAGAGATGTACACAGTCTGGGGTTGGTAGGTTATAGCTTAAAGATCCTTGCTCATTGTCTAGGGGTTCAAAGCTCAAAATCTAGAAGTCATCCTTGACTCCTCAATGGGCCCATCCAACCCATCATCATGTCCTGCCTCTAAAATATCTCTATCTCCAAAATATCTCTCATCTGCAACATCTTGAGTCTAAGCCACTCACCTAGCCAGGGACAACAGTCTCCTAAAGAGTTTGCCTGTTTCTTCCCAATCCTACTGCCTATGATCTAGTTTTAATGTCAGATCATGCTTGTGACTCCCCTCAAACCCACCAATGGCTTCTGGTTGCCCTTCAAATGAAATCCAAACTCCTCTCATGATGTTTAAGTCCTCCATAGTACATCCCCTGGCCTTTTCAACCTCATCTTTTGCTGCCCACCCCCTAATCTTGTCCACTCAGCTCCAATTAAAGAGACCATCATTTCCTGTGCTCCCCACCATCCAAGCTGCTCCTGCTTCAAGACTGGTAGTCTTTCTATTCTCTCTACCTCAACACCCTTTTCCTCGTCCTTTGCCTCACTAGTATCTTCTAGTCCTTCAGGGCTCTCCCATAAGTCCCACCTCAGAGAAACCCTTCAACACAACCTATCTAAAGCAAATTTTACTCTCTCCTCCCCCAAGTCCATTATTCTCCAGCTCTGGTTCCTTTTATTCCTTATGCAGCACTAACCAAAACCTGCCTTAACTTACTTAGCTGTTTGTGTATATTGTCTGTTGCCCCAATTTGAATGTAAGTTTCATATCTGTCTTGTGCACAACCTAACTCCCAGAGTGTGGTAGATTGAATCATGTATCCCAACAAAGACACAGTCTTAATCCACATTCCTGAGGTGCTAACTGATTTGTAAATACGGCCTTTTGAAGATATTGTTAGTTCAAGTGTGGCCAAATTGAATCAGAATGGGTCTTAATCTGTATTATCAGAGGCCTTAGAAAGAAAGGACATTTGAACACAGTCAGAGACAGAAGAGGAGATCAAGGACATTGCCATGTGATAGATAGTGGTGGAGATGCTAGACAAGGAATGCCAAAGACTGTGGCAAGCCATCACCAGGATGCTACCTATCCCTTGATTTGGGAACTCTGGCCACTAAAACTGTGAGCCCGTAAATTCTTGTTGTTTAAAAGCCATCCCATTGTGTGGTGCTCATCATAGCAGTTCTGGCAATCTAAGACAAAGAGCCTGCCCAGGACCTGAGCCACAGGGGGTAGTCAGTGTTCATTTTGCTTGAATGGCTGAATGAATGAACGAAGTAATGTGTTGGGCCATTTCAGAAATTCCCAGAGCAGGTTTACGATAGTTTCCTCTGCATGCTCTGAAGGGAATTTAGTCTGGTTCCGGTGTGCTAATGCTGCCATTATGCAAAATACCAGAAATGGATTGGCTTTTATAAAGGGGGTTTATTTGGCTACAGATTTACAGTTCTAAGGCCATAAAAGTGTCCAAACAAAGGCATCAACAATAGGATACCTTTACTAAAGACTGCCAATGGAGTCTGGAAAACCCGTGTCAGCTGGGAAGGCACGTGCTGGCGTCTGCTCCAGCTTTCTGGTTTCAAAATAGCTTTCTCCTAGGACATTTGTCTCTAAGCATCTGGGGGTGTTCTCTTAGTATCTCCCAGGCAAACTCTGGGCTAGCAAAAGTCTACTTTCAACGGCCGTCTCCAAAATGTCTCTCTCAGCTGCGGCAGCCTGGGCCTCTGATGGCTCTTTTTAAAAGGACTCCAGTTTGGAGGTGACCTAAGGGTACATAGACTGAGGAACAGAATGGTGAACTGCGGCGTATGCATATAATGGGATGTTGACCAACTACGAGAAGGAGTGAAGCTGTGAGACACACAATGATGTGAATGAATCCTGTACACAGAATTTGAGTGAAGTACACCAGAAATAAAGGTAAACACTACAATGCCTCACCAATATGGACTAACTACAATGTGTAAACTCAGAACTGAATCTTAGAACATAGCCTAACGTGGAAATGATTATTGTAATGGTCCCTAGATTGTAAGCTCTTACAGCAGTCAACTCTATTTCTGAATTGTAATGCCTGTCTCTAAACTTTGAGATGCTGATCCCTTAGTGTATAACCTGGTTGGTCTGTGGAACAATGCGTATCTCTGAGACACCTGAAACTCAGAGCTAGAGCTCAGCAGATATGAATGTCAGTATTAGTGCACACAGCAACTGTTTTAAAAAAGCTGATAAAGAGCCCAGACTTCAATTAGTGATATGAATGAAGCAGATCTGGTTAAGACTAGGGCAAACCAGACCAATGGGTAAAGGTCGAAACTGACTGTGTTTTAAAACTTCAACTTCCATGTGAGACCAAGGGAAGAGATGTCTGTTTGGTGCCGGATCTATATTTTCTAAACAGTATAACTCTACAGTCAGTTTGTTCAAACACCAAAATTACATGGAACTTTGAATAGGAAGTGAGATAAGGTAGGTTAGTATAGGTTAGAGTGAAATAGTGACACATCCCAGAGTAATTTGGGCAGAGAATAAAAAATATATTTACAGCTCCCCCCTGAGGAGCTGGGGGAAGGTGCAGAAGTGTTGGACTTCCTCACATGGACTGGTGTTGATGTTGTCACAAACATTGGGACCGGCAGTTTGATGTGCCGAGCCCTCTGTCATGGGACTTGCCCTTATGAAACTCGTTACTGCAAAGGAGAGGCTAAACTTGTATATAATTGTGCCTAAGAGTCTCCCCCTGAGTACCTCTTTGTTGCTCAGATGTGGCCCTCTCTCTCTCTCTAACTGAGCCACCTCGGCAGGTGAACTCGCTGCCCTCCCCCCTACGTGAGACCTGACTCCCAGGGGTATAAATCTCCCTGGCAATGCAGGATATGACTCCCGGGAATGAATCTGGACCCAGCATCGTGGGATTGAGAATATCGTCTTGACCAAAGGGGGATGCAAAATGAGATGAAATAGTTTCAGTGGCTGAGAGATTTCAAATGGAGTCAAGAGGTCACTCTGGTGGACAGTCTTATGCACTCCATAGATAACACCTCTTAGGTTTTAATGTATTGGAATAGCTAGAAGTAAATACCTGAAACTATCAAACTCCAACCCAGTAGTCTGGACTCCTGAAGACAATTGTATAATACTGTAGATTACAAGGGGTGACAGTGTGATTGTGAAAACCTTGTGGATCACACTCCCTTTATTTAGTGGATGGATGGATGAGTAGAAAAATGGGGACAAAAACTAAGTGAAAAATAGGGTGGGATGGGGGGGGATGGTTCGGGTGTTCTTTTTTGCTTTTATTTTTTATTCTTATTCTGATTCTTTCCGATGTAAGGAAAATGTTCAGAAATAGATTGTGGTGATGAATGCATAACTATATGATCGTACTGTGAACAGTTGATTGTATACCATGGATGACTGTATGGTATGTGAATATATTTCAATAAAACTGAATTTAATTTAAAAAAAGAAAAGGACTCCAGTAAACTAATCAAGGCCCATGCTGAATGGGTGGGGCCACACTTCCATGGAAATAATCTAATCAAAATTATCACCTACAGTTGGGTGAGTCACATCTCCATGGAAACAACCTAATCCAAATATCCCACAAAATGGGATTAAAAGATCATGGCTTTTTGGGGGGACATAATATACACTAACTGGCACATAGTCCAACCTCCACCTTGTGATCTGTATGTGTGAATGTGGCCCTTTTGCCACTCCTCTGTTGGGCTCTGTTTCTCACCCATAAAAGGAATTGCAGGCAAGGATGGAGAGCAAATGACACTCATACATAGCTGGTGGGAGTGTCAGTTGGCTCAACCACTTTGGATAACTGTACGAGTTCAGAATATGTACAAGAATGTTTATAGCAGCTTTATTCATAGGAGCCCAAACTGGAAACCACCTAAATGTCCTTGAACAGAAGAACAGATAAATAAATGATAGCAAATTCTGAAATAAAAAAAGAACAAACTTATGATACGCAACAAGGATAAATTTCAAAACCATTACATTGTGCAAAAATAGCCGGGCACAAAAGAGTACATTCCATTTTTCTGAAGTTCAAGAACAAGCAAAAGTGATTTATGGTGACATGTGAAAACTAGGGGTTACCTCTGGGGGAGGGCATAGGAAAGAAGTAGAGACTGATCAGGAAAAAGCATGAGTGAACCTACTGGGTGCTACAAATGTCCTATATCTTGATTAAATTATGGTTACATGACAGTCTATACAGGTAAAATTAATTCATTACTTATTTAATTTATTACTTAATTAAACTGTATGCTTAAAATTGTGTACCCTTTACTGGGTGTAAATCATATCTCAATTTTTTTTAAAACCCAAAAATTTAAGGATGGGGTGAATCAGGTAATGTTCAGGGTTTCTTGTAACATATCTTCTGACTCCAAGACTGGCTAACATATCTTCTGACTCCAAGACTGAGCCATATCTTCTGGGTCTGGGGGAGGGTGGAACTTAGCAGAAATGTAACTGCCAAAAGGGAAAAGAGGCCAGGAGAGGAAGGAAGGAAGGAAGCCATGGGAATGTGAGCCAGGGAACCAGAGGGAAAGAGACTGAGAGGGAAAAATAAAAATTGCCAAGAAAACAGGCCATTTCATTCTACAATTGAAACAAGCTAAAATGAGATTTATGCCCCTTCTGGGAATGTCTAACAATTCTAAGCTTCACTCTCCTTGAAATATTAGGAGAAGAGCACAGGGCAAGTGCTGTCCCTCCTCTATTACTGCCCTCGATGGGAGCCATCCATTTTCCGGCGGCAGCCCCGGGGGGCCAGGGCAGAGAAACTTCTCCTCCCGCGGCTTACTGTGAATTGTGACGCTACCTTATATTTGTGTAGCCAGTTCTCCTCCATCATCTTGGCTTTAATGAGGACTAGCACAACCACCTTTTGTCGACAGTCAGGCAGGATGAGAATTGGCCCAGAACAAAAAAAGGAGGAAGGTTGAGGGAAAGCAGCCAGACACAAGAGAGTATGTTCTGTATGATTCCATTTTTATAAGGTACAAAAAGAGGTGAAAGTAATCTATTTTGTTAGAAGTCAGGGTACTAGCTACCCACAGAGGAAGGGTGGGGGTCGTCACTGGAAGTGTCTTTTGAGGTACTGGTAAGGTTCTGTTTCTGAACGAGTGCAGGATACATGGGTGGGTTCACTTAATGAAAATTCACCATGTTCATTCATGGTTTGGGCGTTTTTGGTATGTTACATTTCAATAAGTGTACAATTACAAAAAGAAGAGAAATGAGATGGAGGAAAAGTCCATATTATGTATGGAAGGTGAAAGGAGAGAGGATCCCAAAGAAAGACAGCTGGGAAATTGCTCAGTAACCCCTATACCTGGGTGAGCAGTTAATCCCACCCAAGGGGGTGGAGAGTGGGCACTTGCAGTGCCCAGAGCACCCACGATACCTTGTGAGTCTTTGTCTCCGCTCATCCTGTCTGCTCAAGTGTGTGTCCCACTGTCACCCCTCTTGCTTGGCTAATATCTACCCAACTTGGGCATCCCCTCATCCAAAAGCCCCTTCTCACACTCATCTCCTCCCACCAATGCACCCACCAGTCCAGGGCTAAGGGCCTGTTCTAGTTTGCTAATGCTGCAGAATGCAAAACACCAGAGATGGATTGGCTTTTATAAAAAGGGGGTTTATTTGGCTACACAGTTACAGTCTTAAGGCCGTAAAGTGTCCAAGGTAACACATCAGTAATCGGGTACCTTCACTGCAGGATGGCCAATGGCGTCCGGAAAACCTCTGTTAGCTGGGAAGGCACGTGGCTGGCGTCTGCTCCAAAGTTCTGGTTTCAAAATGGCTTTCTCCCAGGATGTTCCTCTCTAGCAAGCTTGCTCCTCTTCAGAACGTCACTCACAGCTGCACTCTGTTCCCCCTCTGAGTCAGCACGTTTATATGGCTCCACTAATCAAGGCCCACCCTGAATGGGAGTATCCCACCAGAGTCACCACCCACAGCTGGGTGGGGCACATCTCCATGCAAACAACCTAATTCAAACGTTCCAACTTAATCCTCACTATTCTGTCTGCCCCACAAGATTGCATCAAAGAATATGGCTTTTTCTGGGGGACATAATACATTCAAACCGGCACATTCCACCCCCCAGACCCCAGAAAAACATATTCTTTCCAAATACAAAATACATTCATCCCACAATATCACAAAAACTTAAATCATTTCAGTAACAAAAGTTAAGCACAAAATCCCATCAAAACCAACTTAGGCGTGGTCAGTCCTAAGGAATAATTCCCCTCTAGTTGTGGATCTGTGAACTTAGAACAAGTTATATGCTTCCAATATACAAAGGAGGGACATTCATAGGATAAACATTCCCATTGCCATAAGGAGAAACAGTAAGGAAAACAGGGTTAACAGGACCAAAACAGTTCCTAAAACCTGCAGGACAAACTCCATTAGATTTCAAAGTCTGAGAGTCATTAACAGAATAACGTTGCATCCTTGGGGCTTGAGAGAGCGGGAGCCTAACCCTTCCTAAGGGCCTTTTCGGCAGCCCTTTCCTCTCCAAACGCTTAGGTGAGTGCTCCAACATACCCACACATTGGGGAGTCCACCTTCTCGGCCCCACACTCCTCAAACATCGGGGCAGCTTCTGGATTCCCTTCCATCTCTGGGGCACACACACAACCCCTTCAGAACAGTGTGGTGGCAGCCAGGCTCTCCCCAATTCCCTGGGAATGTGCTCCACCCTCTTTGGGGCCTGGGGTGGCAAAACTCTTCCAGAGCATCGAGGTGGAATGCCCACCCTCGACCTCCGGGGCAAACTCACCCTTTCCATGCTTGTGGGCTGCTCCGCTCTCCCAGCCCGAGACCTCCTGACTCCAGACCTCAACCTCCATGGCTCTGTCTTTGAAGAGATTTTTCCTTTAATTCTTTCCTTGTCTGTCTCCTCCAGTCCAGACCGGCAATGGCTCTGTCTATAAAGATCTCGCAAAAGTTCTGTTGGCTTTGCATGAAGCATGCAGGGGTCAAAGCCATCAGACAATAGGACTTTCCACAAATCCTTTCTGGATAATTCCATCTCCAATCTTGGCTTGTACTGATATGGCAGCTGGGTTCCATGTTTGCTTACGTCCTCACATTGGGCTGTAGCTTCTGGGATTCCACTCCCTGGAAGCTCATAATTTTCCAAGCCATCAGCTTCTGGTTTCTTAGAACCCAAGAGTTCAGTTCTAAGTTTATCTCTCTCCGCTCGCATTTTACTATAAGCTGCAAGGAGAAGCCAGGGTACCTCCTCCACACGTAGTCTGGAGATCTCCTCAGCTAAGTATTCCAGGTTGTCGCTTCCAAATTCTTCCTTCCATCTGACACCAGGACTCAATTTTGCCAAATTCTCTGCCACTTTAAAACAAGGATCGCCTTTCTTCCAGTTTACAACAACACATTCATCATTTCTGCTCAGGGCCTCATCAGAAGTATCTTTAGAGTCCATATTTCCATAAACAGTCTCTTTAAAGCAGTTTTGGCCTTTTCTATCAAGCTCCTCACAACTCTTCCAGAAACTCCCCATTATCCATTTAAAAAACCGTTCCAACATGTTTGGTATTTGCAAACTCAGCAGCAAAAGCACCCCACTTCTCTGGTACCAAAATCTGTTTTAGTTTGCTAATGCTGCAGAATGCAAAACACCAGAGATGGATTGGCTTTTATAAAAAGGGGGTTTATTTGGCTACACAGTTACAGTCTTAAGGCCGTAAAGTGTCCATGGTAACACATCAGTAATCGGGTACCTTCACTGCAGGATGGCCAATGGCGTCCGGAAAACCTCTGTTAGCTGGGAAGGCACGTGGCTGGCGTCTGCTCCAAAGTTCTGGTTTCAAAATGGCTTTCTCCCAGGATGTTCCTCTCTAGCAAGCTTGCTCCTCTTCAGAACGTCACTCACAGCTGCACTCCATTCCCCCTCTGAGTCAGCATGTTTATATGGCTCCACTAATCAAGGCCCACCCTGAATGGGAGTATCCCACCAGAGTCACCACCCACAGCTGGGTGGGGCACATCTCCATGCAAACAACCTAATTCAAACGTTCCAACTTAATCCCCACTATTCTGTCTGCCCCACAAGATTGCATCAAAGAATATGGCTTTTTCTGGGGGACATAATACATTCAAACCGGCACAGGGCCCCCACCAGTGTAAAGCATGGGCCCTACCACCATGGTCTGTGACCTTAGAAAGGTGTGGGTTTGAGCTCTGGCTCAGCCACTTACTAGCTGTGTGACCTTGGGAAGTCACATGACTCGAGTTTCCCCTACTGTAAAATGGGGATAATAATAGTACTAGCTTCCTGGGTTATATTGAGGATTAAATGAGATGATATATGCAAAAATACATAGCTAGCATTTATACTGGATAAATATAATTTCCTATGGTGTCCAGTTTCTTGACAACCCTATCCGTGCTGTCAACTTGGCTAGGTGATGGTGTCCATATACATATACATATATAATTATATTAATTATATTAATGGTATATATATACACACACACACACTTTTGGTTCTGTTTTCTGGCAAACCCTAGTATACTAACCTGCATCCCCTAGCACATACATACACGCACACACAACTATGAACTCGAGAAGACAGAGTTGGATCTTGTTTATCTTGTTTATCTTATATCCCACAGTGATCAAGCCAGTGCCTGGCACATGGTAAGAACTCAATAATTATGTTTGAAATGAACAGTAGCAGGAGGATTTGACAATACAGACAAGGAAATCTTCTCACCATTTATATGAATAAACAGCAGAACAGACTGCAGTAGCAAGTTCCTCAAGTGTATTTAAGACCTAAAAAGAATCTTCATGGACCTGGGCTAGCATCTTTCCTTCCAAAAACAGGGTTAAAGGGGTGGGCAGCCTCAGGGTATCTCTGTCAGCTCCTTTTTTTCGATGGCAGGCCTGGAAAGAGCATGGTTGGTTATTGAATAATAATTAATAATTCATTATTGAAAACTGATTGGACATTCATCATAGACTCATTTGTAGGGCCTCCCTCTGACATTTCACTAAGAAAACATCACACAGCCTTGACCCCTCTCTTTTATGACTATTTCACCTTCTTTCTATCCACCCGTCCTGGCTCCAGCTGGTAGGCTGGTTAAATCTGTAGACAAAGCCTGGTGTTGTCCCTCCAGCTGGTAGGGCCACTCCTCGGCCTTCTGTTATAACAACAGCCCCCCATGTGGCTGGGGCTCCTTCACTCTGCCCAGGCACGTCCCTCTGGCTTGTGCTTTTAGGACTCTTTAGAAGCTAGGACTCTGGGTGAGACCACAGAACTCTGAAATAGTGCATTCTGACTTCTTTGTTCTTGTCAGAAGATCTCCTGGAGAGCTATAGTCTTAAGACCTCTGTATTTTTTCCACTTTCTCCCTTTCTTCAGAACTTAGCTCTCTAACTAGCTTCACCTACAGAGCCCCAGGCTCTAGGTCATTAAAAAAAAATCATCTTGCTAAAACTAAATCCAGAGTTGACCTTAAAAGACACCATTGTCTTCGCTAACATCAAATTATGAAAGACTTCGACTTTATGCTAACTGTCAGAATCCAGGATGTCCTCCAATTCTCTACCTCTTGGGGGTCAATCTTCTGCAAATTGTTATGTAACCAAGAAATTAAGAATTAACAAATGATCATGATTACTGAATCATTATATAGATGTTTTTACTATATTGTAGAATAGCCAAAAGTTAATACTTGAAATTACTGACACTCAACTAGTCTCAGCACTATTTATACCATTGTAATGGTTATTCTAGCCTAGTCTCAGCCCTGTGTAAACTCAGTAGTGTAATGGTGGAAGTCCATCTCCCCTTACCTGAATCCATAAAAACCCTGAACTCCTTAGACTCAGGGAGACAGATTTTGGGGCCAATAGGCCATCTAAACTCCTGCGTTGCACATAACAATACTCTTTCTCTCTTTGAAACCCAGTATCATGGATTGGCTGTTATGCACTTTGGGCAGAGAACCACACATTTGTTTGGTATCAGCTACTTTAAAATAACTCAAACCCTCATTCCACATAAGATGAGAAACTCAGCACCTTCTCCCACTAAATACCTCTGAGGAGCCTCAGGGAGTCTCAGAGATGGGATGTCATCGCTAGTTCCCGTATCTTGCTCCCACCGAAGCATACGATTCTCATTGACTCCTAGTTTTCTCTCCACCTTATCCTGACACAAACATGATGCAGCCCCTTTTCTTTGATTCTCCAAGGGAAGCACAAAGCTGAGGATATAACAGAGTTTTGCTGAAGTTTAAAGGACTAAAGAGGAGAGCTACTTCTCTACATAATTGCTGGACAACTCAACAAATGGAAATTACTTAAATAAGATATGAAGCATCCTTGTTCTTAAAAGCCCCGTGACATTCTCATCCCAAGGAACTCCTCACTGGCTGTGTCTTCTCCGACCCCCTGGCCGCCCACCAAACTCTGCATTCACTCTCTCTGGAGCCCTTCTGTGTTGGGCCTTGCTCTGTGCTGTGTGTGTGTGTGTGTGTGTGTGTGTGTTTGAGGGATTTGCAACTATGTTGGGAATCAAGATCCTGCCTGATATTATAGACGCTCCCCAAGGCCAAATTGCAACCAGAGTGTGGGCACAGTGATCCATTCAGCTGCTTAGGTCACCGCTTTATTTTTGGAGCAAGTGGTACAAATATGCAGGGAATGTCTATAGGAGGTACTCATGTCTGGGCAGCAGTGTCTGTCCCTAACTGGGCTGTTGCTTGGGTGACATTGATTGTGTAGCTCTATGTCCGGCTTCCTGTTTATCTTTCAAATCTCACTCTCCAACTTTCCTGTGATGGCTTTAGTTTTAAAATGTATCTACAGGTTCTTTGATATTCCTCCTCTCAAGAGCTGGAGGTTAATTCCTTGCCCCCTGAGGGTGGACTAGACTTAGTCCATTAGTCTATTGTTCTAAGGAGTAGAATATGGTGGAAGTGAAGATATGTGAATTGGGAGACCAGGTCATAAAAGGCATAGCAACTGCTTCCTTAGGCTCTCTCTTGGACTGCTCATTCTGGGGGGAGCCAGATGCCATGTCATTAGGACACTCATGCAGCCTTAAGAAGAGGCCCATATGCCAGCATCCTGCCAATAGCCAGTGAAGTACTCAGGTTTCCTGACCACAGCTAAGTGAGTGAACCAACATGGAAGCAGATCTTCCAGCCCCAGTGAAACCCCAGATGACTGAAGCCCCAGCCAACATCTGTACTACAACCTTATGAGAGACCCCAAACCAGAACCACCAAGCTAAGCTGCTCCCAAATTCCTGACCCACAAAAGCTCAGAGATAATAAATGTTTGTTGTTTTTACCCTCTATATTTTGGAATAATCTGTTATGTAGCATAAATAAGCTAGCACACTTCTTGATTCTGTGAGTCACCAAAAAGCCTTCAAGTAAATTCTGTTTCTTCTTAAGATAGGCAGGGTTGGTTTCTGTCATTGACAACCAAAAGCCCTGACTGCTACCACTTCATCACACCTTCTCCCTCTACTCACCATCTTCAGGCTGCCCTCCCACCCCCAATCCACCTTCCCCTTTATCAGGAAGGGCAGTTCAGGTTTCCCATGCTCTCACAGGTTATGTCCTGGAGGCATCTCCTTTCTCATTCATGCAGGCTATCCAGATATTCCCCTACTTCATCCTCACTACTCCCTGAGAAGGCAAAAGCAGCTGCAGACTGCTGTGGCCTTAAATTAGTTACAGCCTACCCACCCCCTTCCCCAAGGCCTTACCATCTGTCTTCTGCCCTGATCACTGACTCACTGCTCTATTGAAGGTTTCCCCTGGTCTCTTCCTCAGCAAGTTAAATTGCTTTGTCTCAGTCTCCTGAGACCTGTCATTTTTTGGCCTACTGCAGTTTTGAACACTGTCCACCAGGATCCTTACCTAGAAACTCTCCTTTGATTTCCTCTACATTGCACACACTGTGTTTCTGCCTCTGACTGCTCGATCTCTATTCTTCAGGTTATTTGTTCTCTCACTTCCTAAATAAGGGCATCTCACCCCTTCCTCTATGCTCTCCCTGGGCTGCCTTGGCCTCTCCAGCTGTTCCAGGTCTTGGCTAAAGGGTTGATTCCTCAACCTCTGACACCAGACAACTTCTCCCGACACCAGACCACGTTTCTTTCTGTTCAGTTACTCTGATTAGCTCTGTCACTGGTACTCAGCTCAACACTGGCATGTGAGATCCCACTTATAGCTCTCCTGGCTTCCCTCCTTCTATTAATGTTATCATCCTTCCTTATGAAAACCAGACTCAAATTCCCAGTCTTATTTGACATACCCTCTCCTTTTACTCCCACATCTCCCCATTTACTGAGTCCCATCAAGTCATTTCCCTCTGTATCCCCCACATCCCTTTCTGGTCACTCAGACCCTTCCTCCCCTCTCATCCAACCTCTGGGGGCAACTCTCTATTATTATCCCTGCTCTATCCATGTTCTCCAGACTTATCTCTCCTATATATAGGATCCAGAGCAATATTTCTAAAGAATAGCCTCCATCCTACTTACTGCCTTGCTTAAAAACCTTCAATTATATTTCATAGTTATAAGTTCCTACTGTATATGTATTATTTATGATTCTTTGTATGCAACCTCTTGAAACCAGCTTGTGCCAGTTTAAACTGAAAACTGGAGAGTTTATTACAAGGATACAGGGAGGTCTCATAGAACTCAAGGGCAGGAATGCAGCCAGGCCTCAGAACTGGAAGGCCCTCAGGACTCCATGACGTCTCTTTCAATATCCTCTCTCTGCTCTTCTCTGCATCTGCCTCACCCATCTGCAGATCCCAATGTCATCTGTTACTCAGCAGCTTGCAGAAGAAGGCTGCCTCATGGGAGCCAAAGTTTATTTTTATCCCCACCAATCAATAGACCATCCCCAAATTGGAATGGAGTTTTTCAGCACCAGTTGCAAACTGCAGGTGCACGAGTCAGAAATGTGGTTGCAAATAATGGAAACCCAACAAAACCATCTTAGACAGAAATGTGATTTGTTGGCTCTTATAAACAAGCTTTGCAAAGGGCAGGGATGCGGCTTGGCTTCCTGGACAGAAGGTAACAGGGACTGGATGTCATCCAGACTCTCCCTCTCTCATCTTTTTTCCTTAATGCACACTTGATACTTCCCCATGTTAAAGGACATGACCAATGATGGTGCTTGATATATTTTGTTGCCCAAGAAGATCTGCCCTTCTTCCCCCAAATTCTAATTTTTAAAATCCTTAAGAGTGGACTCGAATTCATCCAGCTTGGGTCATGTTTACACCCATGTAGCCATGTGGGAGGGGTATTAGACAAGGGTAGTAGATAGAAAAGACTGAGGAACTAGGCTGCCTGGGTTTAAAACCTTGCTCTGTTGCTTACCAGCTGTATGACCCTTAACATTTAAGCTCTCTATGCCTTGGTTTCCTTATGTAATATAGGGATAATATTAGGACCTATCTCATAGAGTTATTGTAAAGATTAAATATAGGCCAATAAGCCCATGAAAAGATGTTCAACATCATTGGTCATTAAGGAAATGCAAATTCGAAACACAAGGAGATAGCAATTCACACTCACTAGGATAGCTATAATAAAAAAGATGGACAATAATAAATGTTGGCAAGGATGTGGAGGAATTGGAATCCTCATGCGCTGCTGGGGGGAATGTAAAATGGTGCTGCTACTTTAGAAAACATTTTGGCAGTTCCTCAAAAAGTCAAATGTGTAACATACACCCAGTAATTCTACTCCTAGGTGTACCCACGAGAATTGAAAACATAAGTCCGCTCAATAAATTGTACATTAATGTTCATAGAAGCATTATTCACAACAGTTAAAAAGTGGAAACAACTCAAATGTACATCAAATGATGAGTGGATAAACAGAGGTGGTATATCCCTACAGTGGAATATTATTAGGCATAAAAAAGAATGAAGTACTGATACATGCTACATCATTGGATGATCCTTGAAAACATTATGCTAAGTGAAGGAAGGCCACACAAAATACCCAAAAGCCTACATATTACACACATGTCTTGGAGATATTATATGTTTGGTTCCAGACCACTGCAATAAAGCAAATATCACAATTTTTTGGTTTTCCAGTGTATATAAAAGTTATCTATGTGCTGTACTGTAGTCTATTAAGTTAGCAATAGCATTATGTCTAAAAGTACAATGTACATACCTTAATTAAAAATACTTTATTGCTAAAAAAGTGCTAACCATCATCTGAGCCCTCAGCAAGTTGTAATCTGTTTTCTGGTGGAGGGTCTTATCTCAATGCTGATGGCAACTGACTGATCAGCTGAAGGCTGAGGTAGCTGTGGCAATTTCTTCAAATAAGACAACAATGAAATTTGCTGCATCGATTGACTCTTCCTTTCATGAAAGATTCTCTGTGATATGTTGTACTGGTTTGGATGTATTATGTTCCCCAAATGCCATGTTCTTTGGTGCAATTTTGTGGGGCAGACAAATTAGTGTTGATTAGGTTGGAACCTATTGATTGAGTGTTTCCATGGAGATGTGACTCAATCAGCTATGGGTAAGAACTTTGATTGAATAATTTCCATGGGGGTGTTACCCCGCCCATTCAGGGTGAGTGTTAATTGGGTCACTGGAGTCATATAAAGGAGTTCACAGACAGAAGGACCTCAGAGCAGCTAAGAGTGACATTTTGGAGAGAGCTTCAGCTAAGAGAGGACAAAATGCTCCAAGAGCAACACTTTGGTGAATGCCATTCTGAAACACAACCTGGGAGCAAGCGGACACTAGCCATGTGCCTTTGAAGCTAACAGAGCTTTTCTGGATGCCAATGGCCATCCTTCAGTGAAGGTACCCTATTGTTGATGCCTTACCTTGGACAATTTATGACCTTAAGACTGTAACTGTGTAACCAAATAAACCCCCTTTATAAAAGCCAATCCATTTCCGGTGTTTTGTATGACAGCAGCATTAGTAAACTGGAACATATGTGATGCTGTTTGGTAGCATTTTACCCACAGTAGAATTTCTTTAAAAATTGGAGTCAATCCTCTCAAACCCTGCCATAGCTTTAGCAAATAAATTTATATAATATTCTAAATATTTTGTTGTCATTTCAACAATGACACCACTAGTGAAACTGTGTCTTCACCAGGAGTAGAATTCCATCTCAAGAAACCACTTTATTTGTTCATTCATAAGAAGCAACTCCTCATCCATTCAAGTTTAATCATGAGATGGCAGCAATTCAGTTTCATCTTTAGTCTCCACTTCTAATTCTAGTTCTCGTGCTATTTCTACCACATCAGCAGTTACCTCCTCCACTGACATCCCAAAGTCATCCATAAGAGGTGGAATCAACTTTTTCCAAATCCCTGTTAATGTTGATATTTTGACCTCCTTCCATGAATCATGAATGTTCTTAATGGCCCCTAGAATGGTGAATCCTTTCCCGAAGGTTTTCAATTGACTTTGCCCAGATCCATCAGAGGAATCACTATCTATGGCAGCTATAGCCATATGAGATGTATTTCTTAAACAGTAAGACTTGGAAGTTGAAATTACTCCTTGATCCATGGGCTGCAGAAAGGATGCTGTGTTAGCAGGCAGGAAAACAACATTTATCTCATTGTACATCTCCATCAGAACTCTTGGATGACCAGGTGCATTGTCAATGAGCAGTAATATTTTGAAAGGAATCTGTTTTTCTGAGCACTAGGTTTCAAAAGTGGGCTTAAAATATTCAATAAAGCATGTTGTAAACAGCAGTGCTGTCAGCCAGACTTTTTCCATTTATAGAGCACAGGCAGAGTGGATTTAGAATAATTCTTAAGGGCCTTATGATTTTCACAATTGTGAATGAGCATTGGCTTCATTTTAAAGTTACCAGCTACATTAGCCCCTAACAAGAGAGTCAGCTTGTCCTTTGAAGCTTTGAAGCCAGGCATTGACTTCTCTAGTAATAGAAGGCTGTTTCCTCTACACTGAAAATCTGTTGTTTAGTACACCAACCTTCATCAACAATCTTAGCTAGATCTTCTGGCTAACTTGATGCAGCTTCTCCATCAACACTTGCTGCTTCACCTTGCACTTTTATGTTACGGAGATGTCATCTTTCCTTAAACTTCATGAATCAACCTCGGGTAGTATGCTAGTTTGGATATATCATGTCTGGCCAAAAGCCATATTCTTTGATTCAATCTTGCGGGGGCAGATGTATTAGTGTTGATTGGATTGGAATCCTTTGATTGAGTGTTTCCATGGAGATGTGACTCAATCAACTGTGAGTGAAATATTTGATTGGATAATTTCCATGGAGGTGTTTCCCTGCCCAATCAGGGTGGGTGTTAATTGGATCACTGGAGTCATATAAAGGAGTTCACAGACAGAAAGACCTCAGAGCAAGTGAGAGTGACATTTTGGAGAGAAGCTGCATCTAAGAGAGGACAAACGCCCCCCAGAGCAACATTTTGGAGAATGCCATTTTGAAATGCAATCTGGCAGCAAGCAGATGCCAGCCACGTGCCTTCTGAGCTAACAGAAGTTTTCTGGATGCCATTGGCCATCCTTCACTGAAGGTACCCTATTGTTGATGCCTTACCTTGGACACTTTATGGCCTTAAGACTGTAACTTTGCAACCAAATAAACTCCCTTTACAAAAGCCAATCCACTTCTGGTATTTTGCATAATGGCAGCATTAGCAAACTGGAACAGCTAGCTACAAATTTTTCATTTGCAGCATCCTCACCTCTGTCAGCCTTCATAGTTATGAAGAAGTTAGGGCCTTACTCTGGATAAGGCTTTGGCTTAAGAGAATGTTGTGACTGGTTTGATCTTCTATCTAGACCACTAAATCTTTCATATCAGCAATAAAGCTATTTTGCTTTCTTATCATTTGCTCAAACAAACCTTCCATTTATTAAAAAAAAAGACAATGTCTGAAAAAAACACAATATCTGCAAAGTGCAAGAAAACAAAGTATGCCTGTATATGATTGTGTTTATATGGAATGTCCAAAATATGCAAATCCATAGTGATAGAATGTAGGTTAGTTGTTGCCAGGGGCTGGAAATAGGGGAAAGGGGAAGTAACTCCTAAAGTAAATATGGTTTATTTGGGGGGTAATAAAATGTTATGGAATTAGAATAGTGATGATCAATGCACAACTTTGTGAATATACTAAAACCACAGAAATGTACACTTTGAAATGATGTCTTTTATGGTATGTGAATTATATATCAATTAAAAAAATGGAAAAAAAATTAAATGTAAAGTGTTTAGAACAATGCCTGGCACAAAATAAGACTCTGTAAGTATGAGCAATAATGATTGTGATGATGATGAAAAGGTGGGAGGAGGAGGGGAAGGAAGAGGAAATTATGAAGAGAGGCAGAGGAGGAACAAAACTTTCTTGAACCATATCCTTAGAGGGGAGGAGAAGTTCACCAAAAGGAGGGGATGGAGCAGTGCTGGCCAGATCAATAGCAGATGTCCACTTCATTTCTAATTCCTAGGTCCAGCTTGGGTCAGTCCAACCAACAGTGGCTGAGGGTGGGTCACACTGCACAAAATAATTGCTGAAGACAGTGGGCATTTCTCAGAGAAAGGGCTGTGAGTTTGGCTCACCTGCAGGGCAAGTATTTCAGACACTGTCCCTTCCAATGGGAAAAGTACTGGTCAATCTCCGGGAGGTTTATGGAGATGAATGATAAGATGCTTATGCTCCAGTGAGAGAGAATGTGCCCAGGAAAGCACTAAGGAAAGAGTAGGTGCCATGGAACAAGTGCTCCAGTATACCTGCCGACAGAGCCTAAGGGAGTGCAACAGAGAATCCAGATGTTGCACACAGTGATACGGATGGACTGAAAGAGCCCATCTTAGTTTTCCAGGGCTGCTGTGACAAATACTACAGGATAGGTTGACTTAAGCAAGAGGAATTTTTTGTCTCTTGGTTTTGGAGGCTAGATGTCCAACAACAAGGTATTGGCAGGTCTTGCTGTCTCCTGGAGTCCATTGTGTTCCTGGAAATCCTCCGTCACATGGTGGGCTTTCTCTCTTTGTGTCTGCTTCTCTGATTTCTGCTGACTTCTGGGTTCTACTGACTGACCGTGTCCAAATTTCCTTTGCTTATAAGGACTCTAGACATGTGGATTAAGTCCTGTCCTGATTCAATTTGACCTTATCTAAATAGGATCTTCAAAGATCCTATTCACAAATGAGTCCACACTTTAAACAATATCAATATCTTCTAGGGTTCTATATACATGTGGGCTCATACCCACAGGACCAGGAGTTAAGACTTGATAATGTTTTTTGGGAGGTACACGATTCAATACCCAACAGAGCCTTTCTGGAGGAATGGAAGTTGATTGATCTCCGAGAGGAGAGTAGAATTTGGATGGGCAAAGAAGCTGTTGGGATGGGAGGAGAAGAGGACCCCATGGTCAGAGGATGGTGAGGAAATAATCTACTGTGTCCAGGTAGTCACATAATAAATAAAAAGTGATAGTGAACATTTACTGAGTGCCAACTGGATCCAGGCACTGTTTTATGCATTCAATGTACATAACCTCTGCTGTCTTCACCATGACCTTGGTACATTGCTATCACTCCTGTTTTATAGATGAGGTTCAGTGACTTGCCCAAGTCACATAGTTAGGACGTGGCAGAGTCCAGGATCTCCATGCTTAACCACTACTCATACCACCTCTCCTACAAAGGATGAGTTGGAAAGTTTCTAGGCTCAGAATGGGACAGGCTTTGCCAAGGAAAACTGGAATTTATTTTGTAGGTAATGAGAAGCCCCTGAGGAATTGTAGGCAATTTATTTTATTGTAGCCTTTATTTCAGGATGACAACTCTGGTGACAGCATGCGGATGCTGTGGAGCAAGGAGAGATTCCAGGGGAGCAGACACCTGCCTTCTCCCACCCCCAGGGAACAAGAAGAACTAACAGTCATCCTTCTATATAAGACAGTGACAGGAGCCCCAGGGACCATTTGCCAGTTCATTCTTTTTAATTTAATTTTTATTGAAACATAAGACACATATGAAAAAGTACACAAATCATAAGTGTAGCTGGATAGATTTTTTTCACCAGATGAGTACACCACTAAGAATTGTTCAGTGTTGTTCTTTACATAATGAACCACCCCAAATCCTTCCTTATCAAGCTCACCTCTGAAACCACCCCTCTAAATACCCCATCCCTTCTCTGGGAAATCTCCTACAGCCTAATTATGGCTAAATCATTTCTCTTAGAGAAATGTGTGTTTCTTGGATGGTGGTATGGGCAGGGGCAGAGAGGGTGGACTCTGAGTCAGACTGCCTGATGCCTGACTTCCCGTACTCATGGTGTGGCTTCAGACAAGTTCTGTCAGCTCTGTAAGGCTCAGGGTCTTCATGTGTAAAAGCGGAGTTAATAATGGTTAGTTTTCACTGTATAAGCTATTTAATAAAAAGTCCATGTGAATAAAATAGAGAATAAATAATAGTCATCACCATCTCTGGGGGTATCCCATCCATTTTCTTTGATACACATTTCTTTTTATTTCATATGTCTTTATTTTATTATTCATTTACCCATACACCGGATAAAGGGGGTGTCAGTCCCAAGGTTTTTATAATCACATGGTCACATGATAAAAGCTATATAGTTATACAGTCATGATCAAAGATCAACGCTACTGGATTACAGTTCAACATTATCAGGTATTTCCTTCTGACCACTCAAATACACTAGAAACTAAAAAGAAATATCTATATAATGAGTCAGTAGTCATAATCATTTGTTAAACCCTAACTTCTCCATTACAACTCCTCCCTCTCATTTGTTCATCCTCTCAATCTTAAGGGATACCTGGGCCATGACCATTCTAACTTCTTTGTGTGATAAGGGGTATTGACATTATGTGGTAGAGGAATAAAACTGGTTGAAGTTCTTGGAAAGACTGGTACCTTTGAATTTCAGGGCTTATTTGGTATAGGAACAATCTGGAGGATTTAAGTTTCTGAAAAATAAACTTAATAAATAAAACTTTTATAGACTCTTAGATAGATTCCAGGGAATTATTTAGGGTTCTCAGGAATATTGTTGGTTGGGGCTTGGCATATTGTAGTAAATTGAAATATCTGGCTGAAGCTTGCATAAGGGTAACCTCCAGAATGACCTCTTGACTCTATTTGAAACCTCTTAGCTGCTGAAACTGTATTTTGTTTCATTTCTTTTCCCCTTTTTGGACAAGAGGGCATTCTCAATCCCACAATGCCAGGTCAGGCTCATCCCTGGGAGTCATGTTCCACGTTGTCAGGGAGACTTATGCCCTTGGGAGTCATGTCCCACAAAGTGGGGAGGGCAGTGAGTTTATTTGCAAGAGTTGGCTGAGAGAGAGAGGCCATATCTGAGCAACAAAAGAGGTTGTCTGGGGGTAACTTTTAGGCAAAATTATAAATAGGCTTAGCTTCTCCTTTGCAGGTGTAAGTTTCATAATGGCAAGCCCCGAGATCAAGGGGCTTGTGTCCCTAATGCTTGAAAGAATGTCAGGAGTTCCTCTGGTGGGGAAGTTTAATATTTCCACATTTTCCCTCAGTCCCTCAAGGGGGCTTTGCTTATATTTTTAAAAAAATTTCCTGCCCGAAATACTCTGGAATATATCAGGGTATTACATTAACCTGTACAGAAAAACTAGACCTCATTCCCTATTCCAGGTCTCATGTAATTAGGTTGTTTAAATAAACTGACCAGACAGGTTGAATTAGATAGTGTGCTATAGAGAATTAAATTTTGGACAAAATAAACATCTCTCCTTTGGGTCTCACACAGATGTGTGAAGTTTTTAACACATATCATAGACCATACAATATTTGTCCTTTTGTTTCTGGCTTATTTCACTCAACACGATGTCCTTAAGTTTCATTCACCTCGTTGCATGTCTCACGACTTCATTCTTTTCTGTAGCCGCACAATATTCTGTCGTGATAAACATTTCTTAAGGAGGCAGATTGCTGCAGAACACACAAGAGGTCAGGAAGACATGCCCCCTTCCACCCTCTCCTTCATGATTTAGTGGGAGGAGGTGGAGAGGATGTCTGTTCATGGAAGCCAGGGACACAAATGACCTTTAAAGGTGGTGCTTTATGGGGCACTGATGGAGTTTGAGGTTTTTACAGTATCTCCCTGCTCCACTCAGAAGGGCTCTTCCTCAGGCCTGGGGGCATTGGAGCCCTGACTGAGGTGATCCTGGTTAACCATTTACTGCCCAGAGTCTGTGATCAGGGTTGGGCTGGGAATCAGGTATCTCTGCTGCCAGAAGGGCTGCCCAGTAAGTTTCGTGCTTCATGTTGCACTTTCAATTATTAATGACTGTATTTCCTCCCTGTGCCAGTTTGGATGTATTATGTCCCCCAAAACACCATGTTCTTTGATGCAATCTTGTGGTGGTAGATGTATTAGTGCTGATTAGGTTGGAATCCTTTGATTGAGTGTTTCCATGGAGATGTGACTCAATCAACTGTGGGTGAAATATTTGATTGAATTATTTCCATGGAGGTATGGACCCCACCCATTCAGAGTGGGTCTTGATATAATCACAAACAGAAGGACCTCAGAGCAGCTGAGAGTGACATTTTGGAGAGCAGCTGAGAAAATCATTTTGGAGATGGCCACTGAAAACAGACTTTTGCTGACACTTGGGAATGCTGGCCCAGAGTTTGCTCCGGAGAAGCTAAGAGAGGACAAAATGCCCCAAGAGCAACAGTTTGAAGAATGCACGGGAGCTGAAGGAGGAGCTGGAACACAACCTGGGATAGCAGACGCCAGCCACGTGCCTTCCGAACTAACAGGTTTTCCGGACACCACTGGCCTTCTTTCAGTGAAGGTATAGTCATGTTGGTGCCTTAATTTGGACATTTTCATGGCCTTCAGACTGTAAACTTGTAACCATATAAACCCCCTTTGTAAAAGCCAATCCATTTCTGGTATTTTGCATGACAGCAGCATTAGCAAACCAGAACACTCCCCTTCCCACACACACTTCCAGTCAGGTCGCCATCAGACTGTCTGTGAGAGTGGAACCTCCAGGGGGGACCAGGCTGGCTGCTTTGGCCTCATCCCCACCATCGACCTTGTGGGAAGTGCTCTGATGCTGACCTAGGGCTCCAGTGTGCGTGGCGGGGTCAGAACAAGATGTGGCAAATGTAAATCAGTGTTTTCTAGGGCACCTTGACCTGTCAGCATCCTGCTTCTCTGGGGTTTATTTCTGAAGTCTGGAATCATAAAAAGGATGCTGGGGTCAAAGGGTTGGAAGTCAGAAGCTCTGGACTCCAGTCCACTTCTTACACATCCTGGCACTCTTGCTATTTGTTTACTTTTTAAGCTTCAGTTTTTTGGTCAATAAAATATGTATAATAATTCTTACCCAACTCATCTCCAAAGAGGTAGGGATGGAACTTTTAGAATGAAACATGCTATAAGGAATATACGAGCTTATTATTATTCTTACTATCTTACTATTCCCACTCTTACTATATATTATATATTATAAAAGTAAATTATAAAAGTAATATATCCTTGAGGCATACAATACGAGCAATAGAGAATGGCCTAACGTGAACAGTTAAATTCTACGTCATCCTTCTCACTCCCAGCCCTCCAATCTACTCTCCTAAACTTACCACTCTTAGTCATTTCCTAAGGATCTTTTCAAATACCTTCTGGGCACATACAAGTGAGTATGCATGTAATAGCATTCTTTCTACCCAAATCAGCACATACTGTGCTTCTCCTGCACCTGGCTTTTTTCATTCAGTATTTCGAGGAGCTTTTTGTTGCACCACAAATACACTCTCTTTAATGGGTGCATGATACTCTGTGACATGAATGCACCGTGATGTGTATACCAGTCCCCTAGAGTTGGATATTCAGGATCCCCACCCTTGAAGGCCCCATGGGCTGGTAGTCTGCAGACTGCACAGTTGTCCCTGGCATTGTCCTCTCTCTCATGTCACACTCCCAGGATTCCCCGGACCTCCACAGTCAGAGCCTGTGGGAGCCGAGGGCAGCAGGCACATCCGGTCACAGGCTGGGAGGAGCAGGGAGAGACACAGCGGCACCCATGGAGTGAGGTTTCTCTGGGGCACAGGAAGTTGAACAGGAAGCAGATCTGGGGACAGCGCTCCGGATCTTTGCCTCTGTTGACCTTCGCTGCTCTGCACCCGCCTCCCTGCTTGCCTCTGGGCCC
The DNA here is from genome assembly GCF_015220235.1 of Choloepus didactylus. Classification (NCBI taxonomy): domain Eukaryota; kingdom Metazoa; phylum Chordata; class Mammalia; order Pilosa; family Megalonychidae; genus Choloepus; species Choloepus didactylus. The sequence continues at coordinate 89,886,240 of NC_051307.1, read as the reverse complement.
ATGCAGCACTGTGCCAGGCAGCCGAGCACAACCCACCACCTATTGGAATACCTGGGGAACTCTTAATTTTATTATTATTATTATTAGCACCAGATTTATTTAGAAAAAGGCACTCATTCAGATTTATAGGTTTTGGTATATTCATCTAAAAAACTTTCTCATTTTGTATTTGCTCTTCTTTTTTTTATCCTTGTAATCTTATTGAGATATATTCACATACAAATACAATCATCCAAAGTGTACAATCAGTTGTTCACAGTACCATCATATAGTTGTGCATTCATCACCACAGTCAATTTTTGAACATTTTCATTATGCAAAAAATAAATAAAAATAAAAATAAGAGTAAAAATAAAAGTAAAAAAGAACAGTCAAAACAACACATCCCTCCTCCCTATTATTCACTTACTTTTTTGTCCCATTTTTCTACTCATCTTTCCATACACTGGATAAAGGGAATGTGAACCACAGGTTTTCACAATCACACGGTCCCACCATATAAGCTATATAGTTATACTTGTCTTCAAGAATCAAGGCTACTGGGTTGCAGTTCAACAGTTTCAGGTATTTCCTTCTAGCTATTCTAACACATTAAAAACTAAAAAGGGATATCTATACAATGCATAAGAATAATCTCCAGAACAACCTCTCGACTCTATTTAAATCTCTCAGCCCCTGAAAATTTATTTTGCTTCATTTCTCTTCCCCACTTTGGTCAAGAAGATTTTCTCAATCCCATGATGCCGGGTCCAGGCTCATCCCCAGGAGTCATGTCCCATGTTGCCAGGTAGATTTACACCCCTGGGAGTCATGTCTCACTGAGGAGGGAGGGCAGTGAGTTCATGTTCCAAGTTTGCTTAGAGAGCGGGGCCACATCTTAGCAATAAAAGGGTTCTCTGGGGGTAACTCTTAGGCTCATCCTCTCCTTTGCAGTAACAAGCTTCATAAGGGCAAGCCCCAAAGTCGAGGGCTTGGCCTACTAAATTGGTAGCCCCCAATGTTTGAGAGAATATAAGGAATTCTTCAGGTGGGCAAATTTAATATTTCCACATTTTCCCACAGCCCCTCAAGGGAGCTTTTCAAATACTTTTTATCCTCTGCCCAAATTAGTCTGGATGTATCAGGGCTTCACATTAACCTGTACAAACAAACCAGATCTCACTCCCTATTCAGGTTTCCATGTAATTATGGTTGAATAAACTGACCATATAAGTTAACTTATATAGGGTGCTACAGAAAATAAAGATTCTCCACCAGATGAACATCTCTACCATTGGTCTCACACATAAGTTGAAGTTTTAAAACACAGTCAATATCATCTTCTACCCTTTAGTCTGATTTACCTTAGTCCTAACCAAGGCCATTTTGTTCATATCTCTAACTAAATCCTAATCTCTTTTTCTGCTTCTATAACATCTGTTGATTGGGGTAATATTGACATTCATAGTTAGTGATCTCCATCTCTGAGTCTCAGGTATCACACATATACCTGAGGTTCCAGGGTCTTAGCAGGTTATATACAAGAGTTCAGCATCTCAGAATCTAGAAATAACCACTACAACTCAGGAATAGAAGTAACTGCTGTAAGAGCTTACAATCTAGGAACCTAGGAGCCTTTGCCTGATAACTTATGCTCTCAGATTCAATTCTCAGAGTTTGCACATTATCGTTAGTCCGTATTAGTGAGGTGTTATAATGCCTGCCTTTTAATTTCTGGCTTATTTCACACAACATACTCTCCTCAAGGTCCATTCACCTAGTTGCATACCTCACAACTTCATTTCTTCTTTGCAGTAGCTCAATATTTCATTGTATGTATACACCACAGTTCACCATTCCATTCATCAGTCGATGTACCCTTAGGTCACCTCCATCCATTTCAAATCATGAATACTGCCACCAGAAACACCAGTGTGCAAATGTCCATTTGTGTCCCTGCTCTCAGTTCTTCCAAGTGTATACATCTGGAGAACTTTTAAAACCTCAGAGCCAGAGCTCACCCCACAACAATTGAACCAGAATCTTTGGACCAGTCCCGGGTATCAATTATTTGATGGGTGTTCTGGGTGATTCTAATGTGCCTGGAGATAATAATAGAATGACAAGTGTGGAGGGGGTGTGTGCTTTATATTCCAACTCTCTTTTCAACCCTACGAAAGAGATACAATCACCCCACAGCATACAACCAAGAATGCATTTACACATCATGTGTACATAATGTAAGTGGCTCTTATTTAGTTCTTTCAAATTCTTTATTTGGTCACCTTTTTGACTCTTGTTCAAAATTGTTTATGTAAACTGTTGAGAAACTTTTAGCAGGCAATTTGGCAATACATATCAAGAGCCCTAAAGCTGTTCAGAATCATTGGCCTCGTTATTCCACATTTGGAAGCTATCCTAGAGAAATAACATAAATATGGGGAGGGGGGTGCTAAATGCATAAGATGTTCATTGCAGCATTATTTACATTAATGGAAAACTGAAGAAACCTAAATGCTCAATAATATAGGAATGGGTAAGTAAACTGTAATACATCTATTTGGTAGATTATTAAGTAATCATTAAAATTATAGCATTAATAACATTAATAACATGAAAAATGTTTGTGTTATAAAGTTAAATGAAAAGGCAGGACACAAGATTGTATGGATGTACTATAATCACAACTACATGCAGAGGAAACTAAATGTAAAGGAAAATATTAGAAAAGAAAGCAACAAAATGCCAATATAGATTATGTCAGGATGATGAGACTAATTTTTTCTTTTTCCTACTTTACAAATTTTTTATAGCATGATTACCTTACCGCTCAGATAGAAACAAACAGGTTAAAAAATACTAACAATAAAAAATAGTTTTAAAAAAATGTTCTGCCTTGAGATTGGGGGCACCGTAAGGTGAAGGTCGCTGCTTACCATGCAGCGGTCACTATGCAACACCCAGCACCTGGTTGTAATGGATCAGAACCAGAGGATCTGGCTTTTAGCTCCTGCCCAATTTCACAGACTGACCTTGAACGAGTCATTTCTCCTCTCTGAAGCTCGTTTCCTCATCTGTGAAACAAGTGGGTTCCAACAAAAGGATGCTCAAGGACCTTCCAGTTCTGAAATGGGATGATCATGATGTTGATGAAGATAATACTAAAGAACCTCAAGTGCATTCAGAGTCATGGAATGGGAAACGAAGAGGCAGAAAACTATCTCCTCTAAAACATCTGCAGGCAGGCTGCCTCTGCTCCTTGTTTCAGAATCGCTCCCCGCCCCCACATTTAAACCCTGAAAAGCATAACTGAATAAATGTAAGGCAAATCACGCACCTTTGTTCATTATTTGGTAATTTCTCTCCACATTACTCACATGCAGTCCTGTTGACTTGTAAATATATGCCTCTGAAATGTGCAGGAGAGAGCTTGGAGCCAAATAGGAAACCCTGCTCCACCCACACCTCTGACTTTTCATTTTGATATAGTGGTTTTCCTCAACAGGCAGAAGCCCCGGAGTCATAAATCAGTGATGACACAGCTCCTTGGGGTCTGCACGGCCCTCCGCTGGGGAGAGATGGCTCTCTCGTAGGATGTGATGCACCAGCCTGGGGCTAGAGAATAACAGGGAGAAAGGTCTGGGGTTGTTAAAATCAGAATCATTTTGATGTGAAGGAAAATTGAAACTCCAGGGTTTAAAAGAGCAATAAAGGTGTTGATGGGAAATGTGAGGCCCCTGGATGCAGTGTGGCCTCACTCGCCAGGCAGGAGGGGATGAGCTGCTGGGATGAGCTCATTGTCCAGATGACTGAAGTTTAACTATTGAAGTGTCAGGACTGACCTTTAACTCTATATGAGGCTTCTCTACCTTATTGGGGCATACTTTAGCATTTTTCTGATAATACAAGAGAAAGAGGCCAAGAGTTATATCATCATATATTTGGGTGATTATTTGCAAAATGCCTGTATTCCCTGGACTGCAGTTTCCATGTACCCATCCCCTAGAACCTGCCTGACACACAGTAGGCATTCAAGACATATTTGCTGAATGTGTGAGAACCCCCGATCCATAGTACACTATATACGAAGGACTCCTTTGGTTGTAAGTAGCAGAAAATGGCTCTTGCTAAGCTAGGCCAAAACAAAGATAAACCAGGGGGCTTCTTGGGATTTCTAGTGGAGTCTGAGAGCTGGAAATGGTCTGGGACCAGGTGCTGGAGCCCTGGGAGGGGGGAAGCAGGGAGTGATCCTTCTCCTCAGCCCTGCTTGTCTTTGGGCTCCTCCTTCCTTATTCTCTCCCATTGCTGACCATCTGTTTCTGCCCTGCAGAACAGGACTGCCTTCATCTTTCGAGTTTACTGTGTCTCAGTTTCAGCAGTGAAATCGGCCCTTCTTGCTTATTTCAGTCCCTAAATGTCTCAAGATAGGATTCCAGTGGGCCTGGTTTGGTCTGTGAATATCTCAGAACCAATCAACTGTGTCCAAGGAGCAAAGGGTGGTGGTACCCATAGGTTGGCCGCCCTGGAAACCTTGAAGACAGAGGGGAGGTGGGGAGGTTGGCCCCCACATAAAGGGCTGCGATCCTATCTCCTTTGATATTTACAGCAATCTTAGAAGACAGGTGAGCCCCGTATCCTTGCCTTAGAAGTGGAAAAACTAAGAGGAGATAAGGAATTTCCCCACAGTCACACAACAGAGATTGGCGGAGAATGGAATCAGGAGAGGTAGGAGATAGGTGGCACGAAAGCCGGGAGAGTACGTCCATGCTGTGCGGCCTCTGGGGCCAGCATCCCAGACACCGGCCATCGCTTTATACTGTGGTAATTTAAGTAGACAGGGCTGTACGATGTCTGACCCCAGGAAACGCCCTGCAAATTGCGATCTTGGAAAAGCTCCAAAGTCAGCTTGCTTTTTTTGGCTATTTGCTTCTTCTCATAAAGTTGGGTGAAGGTTGTGTCCTTCCTGCCCTTAGGGGCAATGCACTGTGGTTCCCTTTCTGGAGAATTAACTTGCAAATCAAAGGTCAGAGCTACCTTCTCCCCAGCGATGGCTTGGTCCTCTGGAATAGCTTTTTCTTCTTCACTGCAGTTGTCAGTGTCTTTTAACTCTTCAGCAGTAGAAGAAACAGGACCAGCTATTTCTGCAACTCCGCTACCATGAACGAGATTCCGACACACTGTGCCTTCACATTTGGGAAGTTTGTGTTTGCGTGTGAAGGAAGATTATCCTTTGCCATTTCAAGAGGTTGTGCAGGAGTATTTTGGGGCCATTTACCTCATCATCGACATCATCATTCTCATCACCATCAGTTGACACTTTTCTGCAAATATGCCACTGGTCACGATTTCCTCAAGTTCTTTATAATATTTACCTTTGAACAGATTCTAAGGCACAAGCAATATGAAAGCTATATTTTTAATATTGTCACAAGGCTGAAAAATCCTCTATAGTGCCTACATAATAGAGCAGCTTGCTCATGACATTTGTTTTGTAATAATACTTCTCATCCTGAATATCCCCCTAGTCCCTAGGTCAGATCAGGGGAGAACAAGGGGTGGGGGTGGGTTGATGGGGGAGGACAGGAAAACGGCAAAAATATTATCAGATGATAACCTCAGGCAGCATAGTTTTGCTTACCGAGGGAGTCTATGGTTCTCAAATAATCTCTCATGAAAGCGTTAAAAGAATGTTAGCACCAGTTAGGAAAAATTTCTTTGTTGTCCAAGCATTAATTTTCATTCTGAGAACAGCTGCTGCCATATATTTGAAAGATCCATTCAGAGAAAAGTTATACAGAGATTGTAAACTCCCAGAGGGAGGGGGCTTTCAAATAGCAGAAAATAACTCAAAATGGCTGAAACCATAAAGATATTTATAATTAATTCACATAACTAGAAGGCCAGAGATAAGTCAGTTTCAGTGTTGACCAATTTATCAGCTCAATGACGTCTTCAAGGACCCAAGTTCTTTCCGTCTTTCCTTCCTGCCGTCTTCAGTACATACCTGCCTTTCCTGACAATCACAAGACAGCTGCGCCATGCAGGCATTGCCTGCTACTCACCACCATCCGGAGACGGAAAAGGGACAACCTCTTCCTTGCGCACTCTTTTAAGTGTAAGAAACCTCTCTTGGAATTTCCACCCAGCAAATGACTACTAATATCCCCTTTGACAGAACTCAGTTGCATGTCCTTTTCAAAGCCAGTCACTAACAAAAGAAGTACAACTAATTTGAATGGCTAAGCTGATCCATTGGGACTGGGGCTGGGTGAGTCATCCCTGAAATACATGGTGCCCGATGGCTGAACGGTGTGTGCATTCTATTAGCAAGGTGGTAGGAAGAGGGCACGGCTATCGGGTAAGACTTCAATAAGGTCCACTACAGGGTTCAATGTGTTTTTCTTAATTTTAACCCTAGGATATTTGATTCACTGACACCTGCTGGGATAGCTATTAAACCTCACATAACAAATTAATTTCAACAATACTATCAAACTGCTCAAGACAGACGGTATTCAGAAAAGAGTTCCTTGAAAAAGCCACAAAATTGGTCTACGGCTTCATGCTTTTCAATAGCTTGGTATAATCTAATTCTGTGTCTCAATTTGCAATGCCAAAAGAGCCCTTTAGAAAATAGATGACTCCAGCAACCACTCCTGCTTGTTCAAATCCGTTTGCCTTTTCAGTTAGCACTGGGACATAGAGAGGATGACTATATGATATTTGAACTAAATATTTTATCCATATCTACCTATATGCCTGTCTATCTATGTACCTATCTATCATCCAGTGATCATCACCTGTGGCCTTTTATAACTGCCCACACTCTGTAAAAGCTGAGCTGTGCTCTGTGACATTTCCATTAGAGGAACTTGGGAATCCTTCTGATAGGATGACACTTGTCATACCACCAGCTCTGTTCTGCCACATGTGTTTTCCCTCCAGTTTGACACTTAAGCTCCTTCCCTTGCAAGCAGCAGACTGATGATGGTTAATTTATGTGAAAAAGGAATGTCTTTGAAGGATATGGAGTAGCCATAGAATCAGGGGAAGTTACAGGGATCTGGGTACAAGAATCAAGAGCAGTCTCTTTAGAGTGCTAATGTTGCTGAGATAAATGTACTCCAGCATGCCAGTCCTGCCTCTCAAGATTCAAGAGTCTGGAGGGAAAGTCCCGTTGGCTTAGCTTGGGTACGCGCCTATCTCTTGACCAAAGGAGGGGAAACCGGGATGCTACTACCAGAAGTGGGGCTGGATGCTGAGCAGACAGCTGAGAGCACTGCCTGAAAACAATACCTAATTAGTATATTGAACAAGCAGGACTCATGGGATGTAATAATGAAACATTTTTTTTTTTCCTTTTCTTCTTCCCATGTTTCCTTAAACTGGCTTAGTGGTGGAAATCTATCCTCTGCCTCTGGATGTAAATTCCACCCACTTCTAAAAACACAAACAGCCCATGATCACTTTAAGATGCAAACACAATCTTAAATTCAGTAATAGAATGCCTAGCCCGATCACTTTAATCTTCTTTCAAAGACAAGACTTCTCCCCCATTCCCCTAACTGGGATCAATTGCAGGCAAGCCGGCTGCCTTTGGAAAGGAGAGTCCTCAGCTTATTTTCTCTTTTTCTGCACAATCTGCTGCTTCTCACACCTCTGTGGTCATAGTAGGGGAGGAAAGAGTGGAAAGGAAGAGAAGAAAGTTTTTATTTAACTGGTACTGTCATAAAACGGCCTTGTGCTCTCAGATCACAGCAGATATTTAAAGCTGACTTTTTCTCTCTGGGGCACTTTCATGCATATTTTTTGAGATGTCCCTGCTGTCTCTGACTGCAGCTCTCGTGCTCTCAGCCTCGCAAGCAGCCCACTAGCCCACCTCTCGCTCTATAGTTTACAAGGGGCAGGAGACAGACACCAGTCTCCACTGGGCCCTTCCCAGTTACAGGGGTCACAGATTAAGTTTTCTGATTGGTCCTGTCAAAGCCCTCCACTAGGCTTGAACTGAGGGGTGGGGATCCCCATTCCACTCCAGATGGGGGAGAATGAGACTCTCAGCACAACTCTTTCCAAAGAAATCTTCTTAAAATATCCCTCTCCTCCCCAATCAAACGTCCTCTCCATTCCTTTTATATCCACATAGAATGTGAAGTGTCCAAAATTGTAATTTTTTTTAAAGTTTGCCAGTTTCATCGGTGACGATGGTATTTTGTTGTTGTTTTTTTTTATTGTGGAATATAACATATTTACATAGAAATGATAACTTTCCAAGTGCAATCTAATGAGTTAGAGAACAAATTCAAAGAATGTTATGGGTTACAATACCAAAGTTTCAGCTATTTCCTTATTGTGAAATATAACATATGCACAAAAAGGTGATAACTTTCAAATTACAATTTAACAAGTAGCTATATAGCAAATTTCAAAGAAAGTATGGGTTACAGTTCCACCATTTCAGTTCTTTCCTTCTAGCTATTCTAATACCTTAGCAACTAAGAAAAAGGCAATTATGTAGAGATTTGGTATTTATAATTCTTGTTAAATTCTATCTTGTCTGTTGCTACCCCTTCCTCTAGTTTAATCACTTTCCTAATCTTCACGGATGTCTAGCAGTGACCATCCTAACTTGTTCATGTTGAAAAGGGGTGTTAACATTATGGGAAAAGGCGACACAACTGGTTGATGTTCTTTAAGAGGCTGTTGCCTCTGAGTTTTGAGACTTAGCTGGCATAGGTGTTCTCTGAGGATTTAAGTTGCTGAAGAATAAACTTAGTGAGTGAAACTTTTGCAAAGTTTCAGATAGGGATCCGGTTATTCTTTAGGGTTTTCAGGACTACTGTTGACTTGGGCTTATCATACTGTGGCCATTTGGTTTATCTAGCTGGAGCTTGCATAGGAGCAAATTCCAGGACAGCCTCTCAGCTCTATTTGAAATCTCTTAGCCATTGAAATCTTATTTGCTGACTTTCTTTCCCCCTTTTGGTCAAAAAGGCATTCTCAACCCCTCAATGCCAGGTTCAGGCTCATTTCCAGAATCCATGTCCCATGTTGCCAGGAAGACTCACTCACCTGGGGGGTCCTGTCCTATGTCAGGGGGAGAGTGATGAATTTATTTGCAGAATTGGGCTTAGAGAGAGAAAGTCCATGTTCTGGTTTGCTAGAGCTGCCGTTACACAAAATTCCAGAAATAGATTGGCTTTTATAAAGGGGATTTATTTGGGTACAAATTTAAAGTTCTAAGGCCATAAGATTGTCCAAACTAAGGCATCAACAAGAGGATACCTTCACTGAAGAACAGCTGATGGCGGCCAGAACAACTTTTGTCAGCTGGGAAGACATGTGGCTGGTGTCTGCTGGTCCTTTGCTCCCAGGTTGTGTTTCAAAAGCGCTTTCTTCAAAATGTCTCTGGGTGTCTGTCTTAGCTCCTCTCTCTCAGCTCCTCTACTGGCATCTGCTAGTCCTGGGTATGTTTCAGCTTCTCTCTCTCTCTCTCTCAGCTCCTGCGCGTCCTTGCTTTTTTCTCCCAGGGCATTTGTCTCTGAGCATCTGAGGGTCCTCTCTTATCTTCTCTGGGGGAAACTCTGGACTTCATCTCTTAGCTTAGCATCTCCAAATGTCCTTCTGTCCACCTCTCCAAATGTCTCCAAGCATCAGTGTCAGCGCCTGTGTTGGCTCCTGGTTCTCTTAAATACTCCAGTGAACTAATCAAGACCCACCCTGAATGGGCAGGTCCATAGAAACAATTTAATCAGAGGTTTCACCTAATCAACAGACTAATCAGTCTGCCCCCACAAGATTGCATTAAAGAATATGGATTTTTCCGGGGGACATAATATATCCAAACTGGCACAGTCCATATTTGAGCAACAAAAGAGGTTTGCTAGAGGTGACTCCTAGCAATAATTATAAGTGGGCTTAGCCTCCCTTTTACAACCATAAGTTTCACAAAAGCAAGCCTCAGGATTGAGGGCTTGACTTATAAAGTAGGGGGTTCCTAATTTTAGATAGCATATGTTCCATCCATGATAATCAATCAATATCTCACATTGTCATCACTTAGCTGTACAACTTCAACACTCTCCATTTTAAACAATTCTCATGACTCAAAACACTCCATAGCTCTTTTCAGCCCTTAATTATTTGCCCCAAGTACTAGTAAGGTATTCCTAATAATTATAGTCCCTAGTATGCAATAGGTAGATTTTTCCCATATACCCTTCTGTTGTCAACAATCTGTACCAGTGTCATAACTTAGAAGTATATCATGCAAGTACCTGTCTGTATTTGTAGTGCTGATCTGTGGGTATACATGCCTTTAAACAACCCCTTTCAATCTTGTTCACCTTCAATGTACCTCTGATACTTATAATCCCATTAACATACATGAATGCATTAGGTTATCATTCCAATTTCCCCATCACTAGCTTCTATCTCTAGGTCCCTAATATTCTACATTATAAGACAGTGATTTTCCATTGTTCAAGGAGTTCATAGTAGTGATAAGGTGTAATATCTCTCCTTTTGTGCCTGAGTTATTTCACTCAGCATTATATCTTCAAGGTCCATCCATGTTGCCATATGTTTCAGGACCGTGTTCCTTCTCATTGCTGCATAGTATTCCATTGTGTGTATATACCACATTTTGTTAATCCACTCATCTGTTGAAGGACACTGAGAATGTTTCCATCTCTTGGCAATTGTGAACAATGCTGCTGTGAACATCGGTACAAATGTCTGTTTGTGTCACTGCTTTCAGATCTTCTGGGTATATACTAAGAAGTGGAATTGCTGGATTACAGGGTAATTCAATATCTGGTTTTCTGAGAAACTGCCAAATTGTCTTCCACAGTAGCTGCACCATTATACATTCCACCAGCAATGAATATAAAGAGTTCCAATTTCTCCATATCCTCTCCAGCATTTGTAGTTTCCTGTTTGTTTAATGGCAGCTATTCTTATTGATGTGAGATGATTACTGTGATTTTGATTGCATTTCCCTAATAGCTAGTTGTGCCGGTTTGAATGTATTATGTCGCCCAAACGCCATTATCTTTGATGTAATCTTGTGTGGGCAGACGTTATCAGTGTTGATTAGATTGTAATTCTTTGAGTGTTTCCTTGGAATGTGCCCCACCCAACTATAGGTGATAATTCTGATGAGATATTTCCATGGAGGTGTGGCCACACCCATTCAGGGTGGGCCTTGAACAGTGGAGCCATATACATGAGCTGACAAACAGAAGGAAGTCAGTGCAGCTGTGAGTGATGTTTTGAAGAGGAGCTACAGCCAAGAGGGACACTTTGAAGAAAGCACAGGAGCTGCAGATGAGAGAAAGTTTGAAGACAGCCTTTGAAAGCAGACTCTTGCTCCAAAGAAGCTGAGAGAGGACAGATATCCCAAGTGCAACTAAGAGTGACATTTTTGAGGAACTGCAGCCTAGAGAGGAACGTCCTGGGAGAAAGCCATTTTGAAACCAAAACTTTGGAGCAGACGCCAGCCATGTGCCTTCCCAGCTAACAGAGGTTTTCCAGATGCCATTGGCCATCCTCCAGTGAAGGTACCCGATTGCTGATGTGTTACCTTGGACACTTTATGGCCTTAAGACTATAACTGTCTAACCAAATAAACCTCCTTTTATAAAAGCCAATCCATCTCTGGTGTTTTGCATTTTTGCAGCATTAGCAAACTAGAACAGCTAGTGAAGATGAACATCTTTTCATGTGTTTTTTAGCCATCTGTACTTCCTCTTTGGAAAAATACCTTTTCATATATGTTGCCCATTTTATAATGGGGCTGTTTGTACTATTGTTGTTGAATTGTGTGGTTTCTTTATATATTCAAGATACCAGTTTCTTATCAGATGTATGTTTTCCGAATATTTTCTGCCATTGAGTTGGTTGCTTCTTCAACTTTTTACAAAATCTTTTGAGGTACAGAAGCTTTTGATTTTCAGGAGTTCCCATTTATCTATTTTTTCTTTTGTTGCTTGTACTTTGGGTCTAAGAAGCCACCTCCTATTACTAGGTCTTGAAGATATTTCCCTATATTCTGTTATAAGAGTTTCACTGTGATGTCTCTTATATTGAGGTCTTTGATCTACTTTGAGTTAATTTTTATATAGTGTGTGAGGTAGGGGTCCACTTTCATTCTTTTGGATATGGATATCTGGTTCTCCCAGCCCCATTTGTTGAAGAGACTGTTCTGTCCCAGTTCAGTGGATTTGGGGGCCTTATCAAAAATCAGTTGACCATAGATCTAGGGGTCTATTTCTAAACTCACAATTCAATTTCGTTGATCAACATGTCTATCTTTGTGCCAATACCATGCTGTTTTGGCCACTGTGATTTTATAGTAGGCTTCAAAATCTGGAAATGTAAGTCCTTCCACTTTGTTCTTCTTTTTTAGAATGTTTTTGGCAATTTGAAGCTCCTTTCCCTTCTGTGCCAGTTTGCATTATGTCCCCCAGAAAGGCCATAATCTTTAATGCAATCTTGTGGGAACAGACTGATTAATCTGTTGATTAGAGTGGAACTGCTGATTAAATTATTTCCATGGAGATGGGTCTTGATTAGTTAACTGGACTACTTAAGGGAGCTCTGGAGCCAGAGCAGAGATGCTTGGAAACACTTGGAAATGCAGACAGCGGGATGTATGGAGATGCTAAGCTAAGAGAGGAAACCAGGAGTTTGCCCCAGAAAAGCTAAGAGAGGACCTCCAGATGCTTAGAGAGAAGTGCCCTGGGAGAAAGAAGCAAGAACACACAGGAGTTGAGAGAGAGGAGTTGAAACACAACCCAGGACCAGCAGATGCCAGCAGAGGAGCTGAGAGAGAGGAGCTAAGACAGATGCTCAGAGACATTTTGTAGAAAGCCATTTTGAAACACAACCCGGGTAGCAAAGGACCAGCAGATGCCAGCCATGTGCCTTCCCAGCTGGCAGAAGTTCCAGACACCATCAGTTTTTCTTCAGTGAAGGTATGATTTTGTTGACACCTTAGTCTGGACTCTTCTGTGGCCTTAGAGCTGTAACTTTATAACCTAATAAATCCCTTTATAAAAGCCAATCCACTTCTGGTGTTTTGTATAATGGCAGCATTAGCAAAGTAGATCACTGTGCTGGTTTGGATTTATTATGTCCGTCCAAATGCCGTTATTTTTGATGCAGTCTTGTGTGGGCAGGAAATGTATTGGTGTTGATTGGGTTGGAGACTTTGGATGTTTCCGTGGAGATGTGATCACTCAGCTGTGGGTGGGATCTTTCATTGGATAGTTTCCATGGAGGTGTGGCCCCGCCATTCAGCATGGGCCTTGATTAGTTTACTGGAGCACTATATAATCTCAGACAGAAGAAGCAAGCTTGCTACAGCCAAGAGGGACACTTGAAGAATGCACAGGAGCAGAGAGTGGAGCTTCAGCTTACAGAGATGTTTTGGAGACGGCCTTTGAAAGCAGACTTTTGCTCCGGAGAAGCTAAGAGAGGACAAACACCCCAAGAGCAACTAAGAATGACATTTTGAAGAGAAACTGCAGCCTAGGGAGGAACATCCTGGGAGAAAGCCATTTTGAAACCAGAACTTGGAGCAGATGCCAGCCATGTGCCTTCCCGCTAACAGAGATTTTCTGGACGCCATTGGCCATCCTCCAGTGAAAGTACCCGATGTTTATGTGTTACCTTGGACACTTTTTGGCCTTAAGACTGTAAATGTGTAACCAAATAAACCCCTTTTATAAAAACCAATCCATTTCTGGTGTTTTGCATTCTGGCAGCATTAGCAAACTAGAAAAATCACCTTCCAAATAAATTTGATAGCTAGCTTTATCAAGTCAGCAAAGTAGGTTGTTGGAATTGTATTGGAATTGTGTTGAATCTGTAGATAGGTTTGGGTAGAATTGACATCTTAACGAAGTTTAGGCTTCCTTTCCATGAACACAGAATATCTTTCTACCTCTTTAGGTCCCCTTTGATTTCTTTTAGTAACAATTTATAATTTTCTGTGTAGAGGTCTTTTACATACTTGATTAAATTTATTCCTAGGTATTTGATTTCTTAAGTTGCTATTGTAAATGGATTTTTTTTTAAATTTCCTCTTCAGTTAGGTCATTTCTAGTGTATAGGAATATTACTGACTTATGTTCATTAATCTTGTACCCCAACACTCTGCTTGATTTATTTATTAGCACAAGTAGCTTTGTCATCAGTTTCTCAGGATTTTCCAAATATAGGATCATTTTGTCTGCAAATAATGACAGTTTTACTTCTTCCTTTCAAATCTGGATACCTTTTATTTCTTTGTCTTGGTGAATTGCTCTGGCTAGAACTTCTAGCACCATGTTGAATAATAGTGGTGACCGTGGGTATCCTTGTTTTGTTCCCAAACTTGGGAAGGATCTCAGTCTCTCACCATTGGGTACTATGCTGGCTGTGGGTTTCCCATATATTCCCTTTATCATATTGAGGAAATTTCCTTCAATTCCTACCTTTTGAAGTGTTTTTATCAAAAAGGGATACTGAGTTTTGTCAAATGCTTTTTCAGTATCTACCAAGATGGTCATTTGATTTTTCCCTTTTGATTTGTTAATATGGTGTATTACACTGATTGATTTTCTTGTGTTGAACCACTCTTGCATGTCAGGAATGAACACCACTTGGTCATGGTGTATAATTCTTTAATATGTCTTTGGATTCAATTTGCAAGTATTTTGTTGAGAATTTTTGTGTCTGTATTCATTAGGGAGATTGGTTTATAGTTTTCCTTTTTTTGTAGCATCTTTACCTGGTTTTGGTATTAGAGTGATATTAGCTTCATAAAATGAGTTAGGCGCTGTTTCTTTTTCTTCAGTTTTTGGAAAGACTTTGAGCAGGAATGGTATCAATTGTTTTTGGAAAGTTTGGTAAAATTCCCCTGTGAAGCCATCTGGCCCTGGGCTTTTGTTTGTAGTAGATGTTTGATGATTGATTGGATCTCCTTGCTTGTGATTGGTTTGTTGAGGTCTTCAATTTCTTCTCGGGTCAGTCTAAGTTGTTCATTTGTTTCTAGGAAATTGTCCCTTTCCTCTATATTGTCTAGCCTGTTGGCATGCAGCTGTTCATAGTATCCTCTTGCGATTTTTAAAAAATTTCTTCAGGGTTTATAGTAATTATGCCACTCTCATTTCTGATTCTGTTTATCTGGGTCTTCTCTCTTTTTGACTTTATCAGTCTAGCTAAGAGTCTGTCAATATTACTGATCTTCCCAATGAACCAACTTTTGGTTTTATTCATTCTCTCTATTTTTTTGTTGTTGTTGTTTGTTTGTTTGTTTGTTTTTTGTTCTCCAGTTCATTTATTTCTGCTTTAATCTTTGTTATTTCTTTTCTTCCACTTGTTTTAGGGTTGGTTTGCTGATCATACGCTAGCCTCTTCAGTTGTTCAGTTAGGTCTTTGGTTTTAGCTCTTTCTCGCTTTTTGATATATGCATTTAGAGCTATAAATTTCTGACTCAGCACTGCCTTTACTTCATCCCATAGGTTTTGATATGTTGTGTTCTCATTTTCATTCATCTCTAGATCTTTACCAATTTCTCTTGCAATTTCCTCTTTGATGCACTGGTTGTTTAGAAGTGTGTTGTCTAACCTCCATATATTTGTGAAAGATCTGGTTCTTTGGTGGTTGTTGATTTCCAGTTACATTCCATTGTGGTCAGAAAATGTGCTTTGTATAATGTCAATCTTTTAAAATTTATTAAGACTTGTTTTGTGCCCCAGCATATGATCTACCCTGGAGAATGTTCCCTGGGTGCTAGAGAAGAATGTATATCCTTGTACTTTGGGATGTAGCGATCTATATATGTCTGTTAAGTCTAATTCATTTATCATATTGATCAGGTTCTCAATTTCCTTATTGGTCCTCTGTCTAGTTGTTCTGTCTATAGAAGAGAGTGGTGTATTTAAGAAGTGTCCCACTATTATTGTAGGAATGTCTACGTTTCCCTTCAGTTTAGCCAATGTTTGTTTCATGTACTTTGGAGCTCCTTGATTGGATACATAAACATTTATGATTTTTATTTCTTCTTGGTGAATTTTACCTTTTATTAATATATAGTGTCCTTCTTTGTCTCTTATGACATCTTTGCCTTTAAAGTCCATTTTGTCTGATATTAGTATAGCTGCCTAGGGTTTCTTCTGGTTGCAGCTTGTGTAGAATACATTTTCCATCCTTTCACTTTCAATCTCTTTGTGTCACAGGGTCTAAGATGAGTCTCTTGTAAACAGCATATCAGTGGGTCATACTTTTTACATTCTATCAGTTTGTATCTTTTAATTGGAGAGTTTAATCCATTCCAATTCAAAGGCATTACTGTGAAGTGAGTTCTTGACCCAGCCGTCTTCTTCTTTGTTGTTTAGTTGTCAGCTCTATTTTTTCCCTCTCTCTTTTTTTCTTTTAAGTTATCTTAGTAATAGTCTTCAGTTTTGTGCCCTTCTCCAGACCTCTCTCTCCTTTCTCTTTTTCACAGCTGGTAGAGCTCCCTTTTGTATTTCTTGCAGAGCAGATCTATTGTTAACAAATTCTCTCAGAATTTGTTTGTCTGAAAATTTTAAACTCTCCCTCAAGTTTGAAGGAGCACTTTTCTGGATAAAGAATTCTTGGCTGGCATTTTTTAAATTTCAGAATCTTAAATATGTCACACCACTGACTTCTTGTCTCCATGCTGCCCGCTGAGTAGTCAGTACATAGTCTTATGTTATTTCCCTTGTATGTGGGGAATCTCTTTTCTCTTGCTGCTTTCAGAACTTTCTCCTTCTCTTCAGCATTTGGCAATCTGATCAGTACATGTCTTAGAGTGAGTTTATTTGGATTTATCCTATTTGGAGTTCTTTGGGCACCTTTGATTTGCATATTTATATCATTTAGAAGGGTTGGGAAGTTTTCCACAACTATGTCTTGAAACACTTTTCCTAGCTCTTTACTCATTCTTTTCTTCTCCTTCTGGGACACCAATGATACTCATATTTGCATGCTTTACGTTGTCCATCATTTCCCTGAGATCCTTTCAAATTTTTTTATTTTTTTCACCATTTGCTCTTTTGTGTTTCTGTGTTCAATTGTCTGTCTTCTAGATCACTTATCCTTTCCTCTCCCTCTTCAAATCTGCTGTTGTGTGTCTCTAATATATTTTTAATTTAATCAACAGTATCTTTTATTTTATTTCCATAAGCTCTGCTATTTTTTAAAATTTACTCTTTCAAATTCTTTATGCTCTTCTAGAGTCCTTTATGTCTTTAGCCTTCTCACTGTCATTGTTTTGGATATTTGCATGTACTTCTTTAATTAATTGCTCCAAATTTTGTGCCTCTTCTGGCTTTTTAATTTGTTTATTTGGCTTGTCAATATCTTCTTGTTTCTTCAGGTGCTTTATGATTTTCTGTTGACTTTAGGGTATTTGCTTATCTTGGTAAGATTATTTGGGGAAATGTAGGATTATTTGAGCATTTATATATAATATGGCAGAGCTACAGCTTACTTTCATGCACTTTCCTTGACCTTCCAGCAGATGGCACTCTTGAGCCACATCTTACTCTCAAACCAGCTTTCCCTCAACAACTTCTGTGTGCTGGGCGGGGCCCAAACCATGTGGGAATCCAGTCAGTGCAGCAGTTCTCCATGGGAACTGGGGAGTGCCTGCCCAGGGGTGCGATGTGGGCCCTGTGCAGTTGGCAGGGAATCTTCTCAAGGTCTCCCTTCAGCTTAACCATGCCCTGCTCCCTGCCTGCCAGGTGCCTGTGAGCCTCTGGGGTATGGGTTTGGCTCCTGGTGCTTCAGAGTGGACCCTCTCCTATCCCCGTCTCTTCCTGGTGCTCCCCTGGACTTTCATGGGGGGAGAGTAAATGCTCATGGGAGCTCCTGGCCACTTGGCTGTGGAGTATTATCTCCTCAGTTAATTGTTAAGGTGGATGCGTGGGAGTGGAGAGCCATTGCTCACTCCCTTGCCCAGTGGCTGTCTTGTCCCTACTGGTCCCAGGAGGTGGTCCTGGCCCAACAAATTCACCCTGTCTCTCGAGGCACAGTCTCTCAGCCTTTGCATCTACATCCCCACCAGGTACTATAGGTGTCCCTCTATGATCACTCACACCCTAAACGCCATGGTCCCTGGCTTCCTCCAGCCCCTTTCTAGTTTCCTTCATGGAGGAGAAGCCTGCTCCACATCACCCACTCTGCCGTCTTCCCAGAAGTCCAAAAGTTGCTCTTAGCCCACCAATTTGACACTTGCAAAATCTGGTATTTTGTTTTCATTTGCATTTCTTTCATTGCTGATGAGGGTGTACATTTTTCATATGCCCTGTGCATGTTTCTAATAATAGGAATAATAAACAGTCACAGAGCTCTGACTGGGCACCAGATACTTTGTTTATGCAAACTCATTTAATCCTCACATGGGCTCTCTGCACTGTTCCCATTGGCAGATAAGGTCCAGAATGATGGCTAACTTGCCCAAGGTCACGCAGCTAGTGGGTCTGGCTCTGGAGCACTCCTGCCTGCCTTTTCCACCATTTCCTACTCTCCTCATTCTACTTTGTCCTGCCTCCCCCATTTTTCTTCTCTTTTTTATCCTTATCCCTCCTCTTATATTCTTCATTTCCCAGAACGCATTTTGACCTTACCAGCTATTGTCAGCCTATTCAGTTCAATTCAATGCACACATCATGAGCATTTAGCACATGCATCCCGCACATCCTATTGGGGCTAGAGACAAATACAACCTGGTCTGACCCTCAGGGGACAAACATCCTTTAGGGAAATTATGCATTGCACATGCACAGCCTGGGACAATTTCCCTAGCACACTCACAGATCTCCCTACCACAGTTCTTGGTCTCAGAGATCTTCAGGGACTTCTCCAAGGTCACACAACTACGAAACATCAGATGATAGGAGAGAATGTAAGGGTTTCTGGCATACAAATCAACTAAGCACAGTGTGAACTGTTCAAAGCTTTCCTTCTTTTACTGTTTGCATTGTTACTTCATGTCCAGGGACATTTTTTTGCCATCAGAAATAGTTTTAATCTCCATTTTGAGACTACAACTGAAGCTTAAAGCTCCTGGAATGATGATCTCTGGTTAATTGAGGTATTGCTATAATAACAGCAACAAGAAAAACCAGAATATCAGGTACAAATTTCACATTTGTAGACTCAAGTGTGCAAACATGTAACTTCATTTATCTATAATTCAAGTTGATTTCTGATCCCAAACCCATCTCCTGCTTGATGCAAGAAATGTAGTCTAGTCACTTTCAAGTGAACGCAATAAAATTCAGTACTTCTCAGCCGCTTTTATTTAAAACGTAGTCAGTTCAGGATGATTCCCCCTTCCCCAACTTGGAATGGCATTGTGCTCCTGGAGGAAGAGGGGATTCTGCAAATGGTACCCAGCAGTGGGGATCTGGGTGAGCAGTGGTGGCTGAATCTGTCTGTGGCTTCTGTAGGCCCCATGGCTAGAACTCGGCAAAAGTCATTCTGGGTCCTCCCTAAAAAGGAAATTGCACAGGCCTTGTGCTGGGGGATCCTTGATGCATAGCCACATCCCATCAGATTCTCTGTGGGTACTGTCCACACCATAACCCTCTGATGCATGTCCCCTCCTAGGTGTCCGACTCTCTCACTCTCTCAGCTAACTTTCTCGCCCCATTTATAGGAACTAGACATGCCCTTTCATGTCACTCCTGACACTTAGGAAATCCAGAAGGCTTTTTCTCCCCTTGCCTTGAGGCCAGAATGAGGTGGTTCCAGAGGAGGACAAAAGAACACAGTGTTTAATATGTCAAACATCATTCTGCCACATAGTACAAATTGCCTCCTCTGAGGCACTAATATGTCTCACTTCCAAGTTCAAATCTACCTATGTGCTTCTTTTGCTGCCTTTCAACCAGGCTTCCACATTCTTCTTAGGCTGATCAAAAAAACCAATGAGAACATCACACTCACCCAGGCACTCCCACAGATGTTCCTCTTTGGTCTCCATCCCAAATGCACCAAACTATGACATGTTTATCCACTGAAAACCGTTGCTGCCCTCCTCTGTACCTGGGACCTGTAACTCTGCTCCCCTGGCCCGACCCAGGCTTTCCCCAAACCCACTTTTCATTCTCTCCATTCTTGAATCACATGAACCCAACCAATTGTTTGATCTGTTTATTTTCTTTTCCTTCTTTCCTTATACATAGGCTGGTGTGTGTGTATGTGTGTGTTTAACCTTTTTACATGCCTTGTATTCTCTTTGGACATAGTTGAGGTCTAAAGTAAAATTGTAATAAATAAAACTATTGTAACCCTTGTAAGGTTCAGTGACTAGAACTACCCACATTATGCCAGATGTGGATGGAACATAATTTTCCTGACTTCAAACTGCTTTCTTTTTGAATAAACCTCTTTGAGTGCAGCCTTTGATGTCCCCCCCCCCCCATCACTTCTGAATCAGTGATCCTACTTAGGCAAATAAAAGAAACAGAATAATGGTGTTGAGTTACCTATGCTATCCCAGGCTTTGTGTTGGACATGTTTGTCTATGTTATCTCATTGTATACAGCCCCGATTTATACGGTCCTTGCTGGTGCCTAAGCCCTGTTTGACCCTAAGGTTCAGGCAAGACTATAGGAAAGTTGCAGGGGGAAGGAGGTGGGCAAGGATGGAGGGACTGGGAAAAAATTAATTTTCTAAGATTGAAGAGAACAGCCAGATGGAAGAGAAAAATTGCTCCATTAATTCACTCAGCAAATGTTTATTGAGCACCTACAATGTGTCCAGTGCTGTGCTGGGCACTGGGGATACAACTGTGAAGAATTCATGGGCAATAAGCCAGTTTTGGTGTGGAGGGAGATTTCTGAATGCAGCTGGGAATGTATCACTCAGATTGTTCTTTAACCCTGTCCCCAATCCTAAGGCATGGCAGTAGCAGTACAGAACAAAGGAATACCCAAAGCTGCTTCAGTCTCGTTTTCAAGGGATAATTTAAGAAGACAGTGAGAGAAAAACTGAGGCTAGTGATTTCTGTACTCTGGGAGACAATAATGCCCTGTACACAAACATCAGGACACTTGACTTTGGAGATGTTGTCTCGCCCCCTCCCCATGGGAAGGCACTCCAAAGGGACTTTGGTAGAGGCTGGGGACACTAACCCAAACAACCCAAGCAAGGAGGAGGGACAAAGCAAGGGCAGTTTACAGGACTTGGGCTCAAGGCTTGGCCCAGATGTGTACTGGGGCTTGCAAGGACTCACAGGGAGGAATCTGGGGAGAACTGCCATTCCCACAGAGATAATGGAGGTGGAGCCGAAGAAATAGTTTTGTGAGTTTTGCCAAGTCTCTACTGTTACCCCAGGCTAGTGTGTCCTAGGTAGGGTTATGCTCAGGGGAGATAAGACATTTGTCCGAGGTTATTGATTTAGTAATGCTCTTTCGCCATCATCCTTCCCCAGATCCAGACTGTCATATGATGTAGTGAAAAAGCCCTCAGAAGGGCTGCAAGTTTCTTCTAGCTACAAAATTCTATGATTCTTGGACTAAATTCAGCCTCTCCCTGCCACTCCTGGGTACCCTTGATAATCTAACCCAATCTTACATATCCAGACACATCCCTCACTTCCATCAGGGCCCCTTTACTACAACCAAATAAATATTCTCACTGTCCCTGAATGTAGCACACTCATGTTCATTCCCAGCCCTTTGCCAAATCCCTCCGTAGGACCCCTGAGAACATCAGAATGCCCATCCTGGTCAGGCTGTGGTCTCTCCGGCCCACTGTTTGAAGGCACATGTCCCCTGCCTTCCCCGATGCCGACTTTCAAGGTGGGCATATGTCAGCTTCCCTGGGCATCCATTTACCTCTCTGACATTAATTTTTCCAGGCCCTTGGTGAACTCATTTATATTTCCCTCATGTGCTACATCTTGGAGTAATGTGTTCCACCAGTTTATTACCCATTCCTTTTATTTGTTCTAACCCTTCCTCGCTCATCTTTCCCTCCAGCGAGTGTTAAAGTTGAATAAGTCCTTGTTCACCTTCTCCTGGTTATTGATGAGCTCCCTGACTGCCGGCCTGTCCTCTCCCGTGTGGGGAGTCCCCTAACCTTTCTGCCCCATCCTCCCTCGACAGCCTCACTAGCTCTTTCTCCAGTTTCAGGACATCCCTTTAGAACATCCCTTCAGACTAGAACTCACCACATTCAATGAGGTGTGGACATATCATATTCAGAGCAAAGTGGGGGCATGGGCTCTGCTGTTTTCAGCTCTCCTCTTTGATGCCTGATATGTTGCTTTTGTGACCTTTTGGTGCAAAGCAGTACTACAAACTCATGTTTCAGAAGAGGAGACACTTCTTCAAAGACCTGGCTTGTGACAGAGATGTTAGTCACAGAGTTTGGATTTGTTTATTCTTAAATGCATTTGCACATGCCGTGGTAAATTCATTGGCCAATTTTCTGCCGATTTATGCAAACTCGATTGATAAGAATAATAAATAACATTTACTGAGCTCTTAAAATACCTCAGGCACTGTGCTAAGCGCTCTGCTTGCAGGATGTCTTAATTCTCTCGGCAACCCTATGAGACAGAGACTATTGTTACCCGTTTTGAAGACGAGAATACCCAGGAACAGAGAGGCTAAGTAACCTGACCATCACATAGCTGGCAAATGGCAGAGCCAGACTCAAACATTTTCAGCCTTGATGCTCTGTGCAGTTAACCCTGCCTGTACATTAAAATTACCAGGGATCTTTGAAAACATCCCAGTGCCTGGACCCCACCCCAGGGCAGTTAAATAGGAATCTCAGGGAGTAGGACCCAGATACAGATATTTTTTAAAGCTCTCCCAGGTGATTCTAATGTCCACCCAAGGTTGAAACTCACTGTTCAGTTACCTCCTCCTGCCAAAGCTTATCAGACAGTTTATTCCTACAGTCATCAGAAGAATAAATTTGGAATCATCTGCAACAGAAGGTTTGCCACGTAACTTTCCCTTCCAGAACATTTATAAAGATGCTAAATCAGACCAGCCTTTGCACAGATTCTTGAGGAGAGAGTTTTAACAGTGCACCATCTAGAGAAGTCTAAATTTGCCTCTACCTTTTATTTTCTGTCTCTAAGCCATTCCTTAACCTTGATAAAGGAGATAGTCTCTCCTCCCCCTCCAGTCTCGAGGTGACTTAACCTCTTAATAGAGACTTTCTTGGAAAACTTTGGTAAAAGCTTTAAAAAAGTTTAGGTAATCTTAGATTATTACTACTCATATTATAGTCGTTTTCCCTTTTTTATTTGCTTTCTCAAAGAACTCTACTCTCTGTGTCTCTCCCCTGCCCTGTGCCAGCCCATCCCTTCATTTTCTGTGTGGACCAGGGAAATTCCACCTCCATCAAGAGAGCTTCCTGGATGCCAAGCCCAGGAAGTTCCTTCTCCCCTGAACTCGTCTTGTGTGTATTGCCCATGGCAGCAAATCTGGCATTTACCTGCTCTTTACTTCTTGCACGTACCTCACAGTCCCAAAATGATGATCATCCCTTAAGCACTGATTATCCTCTGTGTATGTTCTCTCTTGTCTTACTACAGAACTGAGCAAATAACTGCAGTGGAAAGATTGCTGTTTAATTGAAATCAAGGAGTCTGCTCCCTCTCCCCTAAGTCGGTGCTTCTCGGCTAACTCCGAGTTACCGCAGCGTCACCAGGATGGGATAAGGGCAAATCTGATGCCCCTTCATTTCCCAGACTTGGGGTGAAGTCAGCCCTAAGCTAAACTAATAGAGCACAAAGTTCCTTCTCCTCAGGCCTTCACTGATTATATTCTCTTGGCTCAGCACCCTTCCTTTTCTGAGCACATATATTCCTGCTCTGATTCTCTTTTACTCATCCCTTCTCGGTTCCCTATTTTGTGTTCCAATCTCTTTGGGTCCTACCTCATGTAGCAGAGATGGTAATGGGCTTTAATTATTTTTGACATCATTGTCCTAATTAAGGTCCCAGTCAGTTGTCAGAGCTGTAGTGATTGTTTTCTAGCTGGTCTCCTTCCCTTAAGCACCTCCTGCTCCAAACCTCTGATGACTTCCCTTGTCTGGCTTGTAAGGTAAAATCTAAGCCTTTCTGGGACATTCAAGGTCTCGCTAACCTGACCCTGCCCAGGGTCCAGCATCATCCCCTACTATGTCTCTCCCCCACATCCAGGCTAGGGTTCTAGGTGCTTTGTATGGTCCTGGTACATTTGCTTGCTCAGCAGATAATGCAGAAGGAATGACTGTTTGCCTCTCCTGCACAAACCCTGCTAAGATGCTGTTAAATTACGGGTTGCCTTGTCCAGTTAAAGCATTTTGCCAACCCATTGTTCTCCCTCCGTGAAGACTTCAGGGGCCATGGAACACCCAAAGAGAGAGATTTTGATAGGAGTAAAGGAGCCTTTGTGGACCTTGCAGCCACTCCAGGAGTTTCCCACTCCCACCCAGACAGGGGGTTCTCCTTCAGATCCATCCTTTTTAACTGTTGAAGGATCTGGTCCTGCTTGGTCCCCTTAGCACCAGACCAATGCCTGTACTTGGATACAACCTGAGATCCTTTTCTTAACAGGATTCAGGTACACTTCTGGGGGCACTGCCTTAGGTAACCTCAGTCCACACCCATCCTCTCTTGACCTCCAGGACATCTGGGGCTTTACCCTGGTCCTGGGAGATAATCACAGACACAGATCTCATGTTTTCAAATGTCTTCAAGAAGGGTGACCACACCTTGCATTCTTCCCGGCATCCAAGCATCCCAAGATGACCCCTGCTCCCTCACCTGGAGTTGAACTTTGACTTGGCTCTTTAAATCTACCAGGAAGACCGGTGTCACCCATGGAGCCAGCCATGTCTCTGCCCTTCCTTCCTACCTTCCGCACACCTCCATCCCCCTCCCATGCCTCACTTCCTCCTGACTCATCTGCAACCCAAACCTGACAGTCTATGCTGGGATAACAGGAAAGAGAAAGGCTGCAGAACAGCACTCTTAAGTGCCTGGGGAGAGAGATGTGATGACACTTGCCTGTCAGTCTACAGGCAAAGGATGGAGCCAGTCTTCCTTCTCTCTTGCCACACCCCTGACTTCGGAGATGTGTGTACATGTGTTCACGCTCATTTACATGTGTTAACAGAGCTAATGTGTGAGGGTAAATATGAGAAGGCTTGGGAGGTTTCAGGGATTGAGGGGAAAAACTAGAACTGTAACACAAGAAACAAAAATGATGCCAGACTGAAGTATGTGTGGGACTGATGATCACGTTAGAGGTTTGGGTTTTCAGAGGTAACTCTTCACAATGTTGTGGCTTAGATCACTGCTGAATGGGTCATTGACCCACATGGTTTACTGGTTGAAGAGCACTTAGTATGTGTTTTATTCTAATACGCATTTTCTATTAAAAAGTTTTATTAAGTGCTAATGTAGATGTTAACTAATAATCAGTTGGAGAGAACCGTTCCGTGTGGAAAAATCTAAGTTCAAGTCTCAACTCTGAAAATTACCAACTGTGTCACTGAGCCTCTTTTTTCCTATCTGTAAAATGGGGCAATATTAGTAACAGTTCATTCACTAAATCATTAGTCTGCACTTCTTTTTGCTGGGCACTGTTCTGTGGGCTGGGGTTATAGCAATAAACAAAGTTGGCAAACTTGTGCTTTCAGGGAATTTATATTTTGGTCAGAGGGGACAGATAAGTATGTTTGATGTCAGGTGATGATAGAAAGTGACAGGGGTTGCCATTTTAGCAAGGATGAGAATGCATTTCTGACGCATTGTTATTTGAGTAGAGAATAAAGGAAGCGAGGGAATGATCATATGGAACATTTGGGGGAAGAACTCTCCATGCAGAGAGAACATCAAGTGCAAATGCCCTTAGGTGAGAGCCTTGGGTGTTGAGAAACAGCAGGGAGGTTGGTGTGACCAAAGAGTAGGGAGATGATGTCAGAGAGGAGTTGGGGGACAAAGCACAAAGAGACTTAGGGGCCTGATAAAGATGTGACTTGTTCCCTAGTGAGCTGGGGAGCCATAGAAGGTTTTAGAACAAGGGAATGACAGGATCTGACTTAGGCTGGCTTCTGGGTGGAGAACAGACAGTAGGTACAAAGGCAGAAGCAGGGAGAGCAAGCATCGAGGTGAGAAGAGGGTGGTTTGAATTGGAGTGCTAGTGGAGGAGGTGATGTGATTCTGGAAGTATTTCAAGGTTAGAAACAACAAGATTTACTAACAGATTGGATGTTGGGTGATGGAATGACATCAAGATTTTGGCCTCGAGGACTTAGAAGAATGGAATTTTTATTTACATAGGTTGAGGAAGTCTGAGGGAGGAGCTGGTTTGGGAGAAAAAATCAGAAGTTAAGCATTGAGCATGTTAAGTTTGAGCTCCCGATTTGATGTTCACCCAGCAAGGGGAGCAGGCAGTTGGTCTGAGCTTCAAGAGAGAGGTCAGGGCTGCAGAGACAAACCTGGGAGTCACCGGCATGGAGATAGTGTTTCCAGTCATGGGGACTGGATGAGATGGTCTCGTGTGTGTCACTGCCTCCTTCCCAGGGGTGTGAAGGTCAAAAGAGTTACAGTAATGAAAACAATTTTATAAAGTGTAAAGTGCTCTGTGTATGGAAAGGACGAAGTGCATAGCTAAGGTAAAGAACATGATTTAGAGCTGGATTTAAAGAAGTATCTACAGGTAGAGTTAGAATCATAGAGTGCATGTGCTAGAAAGACCTTAGAAACTGATTAAATTAACCCCCCTCATTTTATGCATGAAGAAGGAGTCAGAGGGGTTAAGAGGCTGGTCAAGGACATCTAGCTGGTCAGTGGCAGAGCTGGTCCTAGCACTGAAATGCCCTAACTGCTGGCACAGCGCTCTTTCCACCACACGATGCACCTGCTCACATTTACTGCTTCACCTCGCTCTGAATCTGTTATCCCAGGCCAAGTAATTCTCCTAAAACAGAACTCTAATTATATCACCTTGTGCCCTTCTACATGCTATTTCCTCTGTCTGGAATCCTCTACCACCTCCTGCTTCTCTGTCTGGCAAGTTCCTGCCCCTTCTTCCGTTCCCACCCGAATGCCCCTTTCCTGTGAAGACTGCCTTGCCCTGTGGTTAGAGCTGCTCACTGGCCGTCCACGTGCCCACAGCCCTGCTCCTGCTCCAGGCCCTGTGTTTGCTGTGAGCATGTCTGCTGGCAGTCCCTTGAGGGCAGGGTATGGCTTTCTCCTCTTCCTATGACCTTTCTGCCTAGCACAGTGAGTGGCACTTGTGGAAGGAAGGAAGGAAGTTCTCTTCTCTCACATTAGCCCAGGACAATGGCAGAGCTGTCATTTTAGTGACACTTCAGTTCCTCTGACCTGAGGATGATTTTGGTTCACAAATCCACAATGACTTCTGGAGTGGGAATTTTCTTTATTTCTTTGCCTTCCCCAGGCACAATACGCAGGCAATTCTAGGACCAGGAAACTATTTGGACATGATAACTATTTGGACAAGTCTCTCTCTCCAATCAGTACACAAGTGCCTGTTGTTTGCCTTTTGCTGCAAGGCAAGATTTGTGTTTGTGCCTGGGCTATGCACAGGCGTGTTTACACACACACATGAATGGAGTGCTGGGAGAGGCTGCACTCTCCTTGGTCAGAGGTAGTTTGACCTCCCAGAAAACGGCCTCAGGTGGGTGGGGGGGATATAAGTTTGTGCTCCCAGCTTTGCCATTCTTGAGCATAAAAATCTGGACTTACTCCTCAACTTTGGCACCTTCCTTCAGGATGTTTGAAATTTTTACATCAAGGGTGAAGTCTAAGGACTTTTCTACCCCCTATCTTTACTCTTCGTTAGTATGTTTGTTTTGGATAATTCTGTATTAATCACCATGTTTACTTTCTACTTAATTAACACTGTTTTGGTAGATGGAGGATTGTTCCTAATGGAAGTCATTACAGTATAGGTTATTGCAGAGGTCTAAGGAAGGTGGCAGACGGTGATGGTGACCCTGTGGTGGTGGGGTCAACACTCCAGGTTTTGCTCCAGGTAAATGATCCAGAGATTCTAAGCAGACTGGTTTGCAAAACTCTGGGGGATGCCTGGAGCCGTTGCCAAGCTAAGCTGGTAAAGAAACTCTCCCTTTCCGAGGTTTGGGATTCAGAAGGCCTCTTGTATTGAGAGCTCTTGAGTAATCACTGTTAATCAATACAATACTGTAGAATGTAATTTGGATTAATTAGCCCAGCCTCCCAAGCTGCCCTGCTCCCTTGTCTGTGTCTTTTGAATGTCTCCCCTTCTTGGCTCCTGCTTCCCTTGAAAAGGAAGGTTTCCTTCCCTAGTCCCCAGGCTGGGGGTCTCCTCTCTTCTCTTCCTGTGCCAAGCCCCCTTCCCCACTCATTCATAGTGTGGAAGGGGAGAGCCAGGGAAGGGCATGAGGTGATGGTGGAGAGGGAAGAAAAAGAGAAAACACTCAAAACATGGTGGAAAAAGAGAGGGAGGGTGAGAGAATGGGGTGAAAGATGGAGAAGCTTTTTATTGCCTTTTAAGAGATCACCACGGTTGGCAGACCCACACACTCCAGAGACATTTTGTCCAACCTCCCAACCAGACAAATGGGAAACTTTCCCACTCATCCCCTTTCCCTACAGTCTATGGAATATTTTAATGTTTTTGTATTAATTACAAAGTGTCTCTATTTCACACGTTTACATTTTTGCAATGACAAAGATGATTCCCAGCTCTGCAGGGAATGGCTATGGGTGTGTGTGGGGGATCGGGGTGGGCAGCACCCACAGCAGTGCAAGGTTCCCAGACTGGGGATCAGCAGACCTGGGTGCTGGTCTCACAGTTGCCCCCACCTGCAGTCTGGGACTCTGGAAGAATCAGGTGCCCTCTCCAGATCTCATCGTCTTTTTCTATAAAATTATATGCTTGCACTCAATACCTTGCATTTTTTCTTCCAACTTGATTTCTACACCAATTTTAAGTAAATGGGCTACAAAACAGATACACCCAGAGACATGCCTGTTTCCTTCTGTTTTTCCTCTTTTCAGCATCTCTCTCTTCTTGTCCAGAATGTGTTTTAGCTTTGCAAATTCCTCTCCGTTCTGCACATTGTGAGTTTCAACATTTCTGTTGTCCTAGAAAGCCTTTATCTCTGAGATTGTGCACTGTTTCTCTTTTTGCAGCAGCTCATAACCTCCCTCTTTGGATTCAGAGCACACCTTTTCTTTCTTTCCCATCATTGTGGCCAAACTGCTTCTCACCTTGTTTCAGAGATGTGTACGTGTGTGAGAGAGAGTTTCTCTGGGGCTCTTACTGTCTCCATTCCTCTGTTTTATCTGTGATTTCCCTTATCCAGAATTTTATTATGTAAAATGCTTCAATCGACTTTGTCCTAATTCTCCAATTTCTGACATACCCTTAAAAAGTATTTTAATGTTTTTCTTCTTCCAACTTCCCTATTTCTATTTCACAGTTCTCTTTGGCAATCTCTTAGAATCACACTTCTCTGGTTTTAATTTTTCAGGTCCTTTGTCTTTATCCTTCACTCTTTCATTTTCTTTTCTTAGGTCACCTTTTTAATTTAAAAATACCTTTTTTTGTTCAGCAGAGGGCTCCCTTCCCATCCCTCTCACAGCTTGGGTAGATAGGATGCCAAGCTTGCCCCTATGTCGCTCGGTCCCCTCCCGCCTTCCAGCCATCAAAACACAAGCTCACTTAAACTTGTAAATAATTCAGCTTCCCTCTGTGTGATCATGCTAAACCTTCTCTCCTCAGGAGAGAACTCTCCTCCGCCTCCTTGGATCTCTCATTTCTTGGAAGTCTTCCCAAGTTACCTGATGTTATCTTACTCACTGCATCCCCTATTTTTCCTTTACAATCATTCTGTAGGGCGGGCATCATTAACCCCAGCTGACAGTAGAGGAAACTGAGGCTGGGAGAGGTTTGCCCAAGGTCGTACAACTTGTACCGTTAACCTTAATCTGGCCAGTTCTGGCTCTCCAGTACTGTCCAGTAACCTACCCTCACTTCCCTCTACTACAGTTTATACCTAATTTCTCCAGTATTGTGCTCCGTCTTTCCCTTTCAAACCCACAGGCAGGAAGAACGTTCCTAGCTAATAGGGCTGGGGAATTTGGGGGGTGGGGACGGGAAAGGAGCCTCTCCTCAGGCCGAGAGGGTTGAGGTGGGCAGACGCTGGGGAGAACGCTGGGGAGATGGCGTTACCGAGGGCGGTAAGGTGGAATGTGGTAAAAGGAGGTGAATGGGGACTTAGGTCTAGCCGCTAGAGTACCGGCTGCGGGGGAAGAGGGGCTTGTTCACCCTCATTTGGCAAGCAAGGGGCGGGAGTCCGGCCAAGCCCACGGACTTGGGGATACAGGGCGCCCCCTCGCGCTCTTCCGCGGGTCTCGGGGCTGGCGGGTGACGCGCCCGCCGCGGCAGGTCCCTTTCACCCCCTCCTCTTTTTCGCTCTCGCTCCCCTCCTCTCCCCTCGCTTCCAACTCCTCCCCCACCGCCTCTCCCTCCCTCCTTCTGCTCCCTGGGTCTCTTCCTCCCTCCTCCCTCCGACGCGCCGGGTCGGGAGCTAGTGGGAGCACGGGGGCTGGTGCCAGAGCCCAGCTCCGCGGAACCGGGAGGGTCGGCCGCGCATCCAGACGCTGCGGGAGGGACCGAAGCGCTGCGGGAGCGGGCCGGGGTCGGCACTGCACTGGAGCGCCGAAACGGGGTCCGGGGGCCGTTCCTGCGCGGCCACCCCATTCCCGGACGGGCCTCCAGCCCTCTGGGCTAGCCGCCGCCTCTCCGCACCGCCAGGAGCCGCCGGGAGCTGCCGGGAGCCAGGCACCTGCGCCCGCAGCCGGGAGGTAAGTCCTGGGAGCCCCGGGCGCTTACCCCGCGCGGGCTGGGGCCGCAAGTTGCAAACTTCAGCAACTCGGGTGAATAGAGTGGTGGGGGTCCGAGGGCGCTGGCAAGTTGTAGCCAGGTGCGGGGAGGCTGCGGGCGGGAGGAGAGGGAGTCCCCGGGCTCGCGCGCCGCCCGCTGCCACACTCGGCTTGGAAGATCTAGGTGCTGCCGCGTTCCCGCCGCCCGCCCTCTCCGGGTCCCGGCTGCACCTGGCCCTAGCCCTGGCCGCCATCGGCGCATCTGGGCTGCAGCCGCGGTGGGGACCCGGGGCCCAGACCTGGAGGAGGGCACAGACGAGTGAAAGGCTGAGAGAGAGAGCTGGGCAGACGCCCTGAGATCGGTGCCGAGATGCGGGCTCAGAGAGGATCGGCGAGTAACCCGGTGGAGGGAGAGTGCAGGGAGCGAGGCGCGTGGGAACGCGTGGCCCGCCCGGAGTGTGAAATCCCGCGCTCAGGGCCGTTCCCGCTTCGCCTCTGCTGCCAGCGGGGGCCCCCACCACATGCTTCCCAGACCCCCTCTAGGACACCCCTGCCCTAGCAGGGCCCCACGGAGCCCGAACTGCCCCGCCAGGGCCCAGATACGGCGGCTCGGGAGCCCCGCGCTCTCGCCTCGGCGGGCGGAGAGGGGTGCGGCGGCGGGAGCCTTGGGACGCGAATGGCGATTTCCTCATTTATTTTTCTCATGGTAATTTGTCTTTGTGGTTGGGGCTGCCCATTCACTTTCTGCTCACGTCGTGCGGGAGATCCAGCGCGGGGGGAGGGAGCGGGGGGCGCGCGGGCACGGGGAAGATGGAGACGGGAGACGGCATGGGGGACCCGAGCGGGGCGGGAGCCCAGAGGAAAGTGGCTGTAGTACCGGCGGAGGGTGAAGGCGAGGCTGAGGGACCGGGCCGAACGGAGCCGGAGGCCGGCGGCGGAGGGAGGACTGAGCCCGCTCTTTTCCTCGCTGCAAACTTTAAACACCGAGGAGGAGCCACCTGAAGCGCGGTTCCTGCCCCCTCCCCACAGCCTGCCCGGTCTTCGGGTCATTCGTCTCGTTCCCCCGCGCCAGGCAGGCGTGAGTTCCGAGTCTGGATGGAGAGAGGGATCCGCCGGATTCTCCCCTCACCCTTGCTGTCCTCTCCAGCTTTGCGGGATGGGAGGGTGCAGAATGAGAGCTGTAGGAGGGGAAGAAGGGCTGCCTGCCGTGAGGGTGCGCTCCTTCCCAGCCTTCTCCGTGGCCGAACCAGTGGAATTGGGATCGGGGCGTCTGAAGCTTGCCTGTGTGTTGACCCCACACATCCCACCCTTTCTGATCCCAACCCCACCCTTTCTCCAACCCCCATCCTTTTTTCTTCAGCCCCTAGCAAATCCAACTTCCTTCTGCTTTTCTCAGCCCCCAGCCCCACCCCGTCATTCGGCTTTGTCGGTGGCGCTCTCCCCATCGCTCTCCCTGCCCCCTGCTCTTGGTTCTCCCCCAACCCGTTTTCCCTCTTCTTCTAGCCTGTTCTCTTACATTCTTTCTTCTCTTCACACACCCCCCACTCCCACCTTTTCTTTACATTCAGAAGTGGTCTCTCACTCTTTTTGATAGCTGATCTTGACAGATGGGAACTTGAGCAGTAGAACTGGATCCCATGACTAGAGAAAGGGGAGAGGGAGATTAAGAGGCACCTTGGAAGGAAACAGCCAGTATCCTGCCCCAAATCTGGGTTCCAAACGAAGGAGGAAGGGAGATAAAATAGCTAAGAGAGAGTGAGAGAGTTTGCCACTTTTTCACCAATAGGGCAGTGAGAACAGTTCTGGGCCTCCTAGGAGTAGGGATGCTTCTGACTGTGCCAGGATGGAAATGGTTTGGGGAGGGGACAGCTCCTTTCTGCACATCTACAGCCATTGCCACTAACATGGGAGGGGATGGCAGATCTTCCTTTTTGTCTCTCTTTTCTGGGAGTCAATGTCTGAGCCTTCCTCCTCCAGGGTTGGCAACAGCCACTGTTAACATCACTATGTGCATCAAACAGTTTTCAAGCACTGTGTGCAACTTACCTTGCTAGGTACTGGTGTCTACAAAAAGAAATGGGGCTGGGCTCGTGCCCAAAGCAATTGCTAAGTTCACCAGTTTGATCCCAAGACACTTGTGTGTTTACCTGGGGAGGGAGCAAGAGCTTGGTGCAAAAGGATGACTTAGGGCTTCAGGAGAGAACTGGATTGTTGAGGAAAGCTTGATGATGCAGGTGGGACAGGAAGCTGGACTGGGTGACTCTGCTCTGAGAAAGCGGAGCCAGCAACTCCCTCACTGCCAGTTGTCTGTATAGGGAGGATGGGACAGGAGAGGGGGTGGGAAGTGGCTCCCTTATCACTTCGCTGGGAGACTAGAAAGGCAGAGAATCTGAGCGTTCCATCGTAGCTCTGTGGACTCTCGCTTTCCTTTTGGGATTGGAGGAACCCCAGAAGCTTTCATGTCTTAAGGTGTCTCTACTGGCTTTCTTGAAAGTCCCTTCATTATAGTTACTTCTTACCGAGGGGAGTTACAAACTCAAATACCTACAGTGGACAAGCAGGAAACAATTAGAGGAGTAACTGAGCCTGTGGACAACTGGGGGTTCAAAGTCAAACTGGCCACTAAATGGTCCAAACAAAACTGGTTTTCAGTCCTTGACTAGTCTGATTCCCTCTTTCTACAGATCAAGAAATTAAGATGCTAAGAAGTGGTCTCGTCTATGTGTTATTATATCTCTCTGTACCTTGGGGATTGACTGGAACATTCCACAGCCTGGTCCTGCCTCTGACCACAGCTCAGCCTTGTCCTCAGGCCCACTAAGATTCATCAATGAGATGATGAGTTCCTTGAGGTCAGGGAGCCATCTTGATTTTTACAGATCTGAGTGCTTTACATCGAGACAAGGTTCCAGATGTAGAGTCAGGACTGGAAATTATGTCTTCTGTCCCCCACCAGGAATCCATAAATGAATTTCACTCTTTGGGAAAAAAAGAAAAAAAAAAAAAATCCAACCATGACATTTTGTTTCTCTTAATGTAGTAAAGCCTTATTCACGGGTTGAATGAGAAAAGATTAGAAGCTCACATCGGATGTTCAGGGATCCCAAGAAGCATCCAGAAAGCACTGAGCTCTGAGTGTGGGTCCAAAAAGGGGAAGGGGAGACCTAGCAAGGGGGTAGGGGCATGGCAAACATTTATGGAGGGTCAACCTGGAAAAGCTGAAGACTGGTGGATGGAGTACGTATGCTTGAGCAGCAGATGCTGTTGGGTCCAATTATTTTGAAAATTGACCCAGACATTCCTGTTCTCAGTCGTCTTCCCAGATCCCACAGGGAAAGGCAACAAGATGGCAATTCAGATCAGTACCCTACAGTCAACCAAGCAATTGTTTTCAATGAGAACTGAGTGGTAAAGTGGACACAAAGATAGAACAAATCTCTCATCAGAATTGTGCCTGATCTTGGTATATCACCTAAAGGGGGCCCAGTGCTGAGCCCTGGTGCCCCACCACCCCCACCCCCGGGTAATAATCAGATGATCCCTACAATCCTCAAGTGTTGGCTTTATTTTCTGGGTTCAGGATAGATTAGGCCAACAACAGCAATAAACTCAGTGTTCATCATTTACTGAGCACCTTACTGTGTGAGAGATACCACACCAAGAGCTATGGGTGCAACACGAAACAAGCCATACCTCTGATCTCCCCAGATGGAGTTCAGCATGACTAGGAGAACACAATTACTAGCATGGCCTTGACTTCTGTATTGGAAATTACTGTTGTTGTTCCTGTAGGTTTGTCTGGGTGATCTAACAGCTAATGTGAAGTTTTCCAAAGCTTTAGGATGCGGGGGTTCAGGGCTTGAGGGGAAGGCTGAGAGAGCTGGAAAGGGTGCCTTTCCATGCCTCAGATTTCTTGCTTGTCAAGTGAAGCTAATCACCTTGCCTTGTTCCTGTGTTAGAGAAAGAAGCAAAGCCATGTGTCTAGAGATCTGGGGATGAGGACTACAGGGAGGGAGTGTTGGTTATTTATACTTCAGGGTCTGAATCCCAGTGTCCTGGGATCTTTCCTTTGCCTCATTTAGTCATCTTGTCTGTCTGTCTGTCACCTAACCTGTCTTCATTCCCTGATGACTTGTGTATGTGCATGTCTGTGTGATGGAAATAATTACTTCTAATGTATAAGTTTTTTTTTACCTTCAGAATTTTGCATTTGAGTTTACCTTCACTGAGTACTTCTCTAACTTAACTAACTTGGTCTTAAATTTATGAAGAAAGCTTAAGTAACTTTGTCTTAAGGCTAAAGCAAGTGTCTTGACTGATAAAGTGTCATTGAATTGACTAAATTGAGTCCTTCTTTTCAGCTTGCCTGGTGACACCCGATTTTTCACTGATATAGTGCTATATGTTGGTGAACCTCCCCCTCTGTGATTTCGGTTTGATGATATCTGCCTTAGCTGAGGAAATGGTTCTCTGAAAGATAGTCTGGAAAGGGATCTTTGTGTGTGCCATTCTCTATCTCCGATGGAGAAATCTTCTCCAACACTTTCTTTCTGAAGAAATTTCTCTTATAACCGGCTTGAACGCTAGAAAGCAACTGGGAGAAGTTCCAGCTGAGAGCAGATTCTGAAATGGAAGGCAGGGAGGTGACGGACAAGCTGAATGTTTTGTGCCTCTGCCATGTCAATTTCCTTACCTTCTGCTTTAGTGTTTTGCTTTAGTGAGCATGAAAGATGAAAACCAAACCCTGCAGAATGCACTCTTAATCCTGACATTAGTGTGGAGCTCACCAATGAGAAATTATTGCACTTTGTGGCTTCAGAGTAGAAAAAGAGATGGTTTCCTGTCCAGTTTGCTGCTGGGCACAGTGGGGAAAGCAGGAAGAGGGACCAATGGGGTGGAGCATGGGCTACGGAGAGTTTGACCTTGAGCACACTTTCTGACAGTACTGCTGCTTATCCTTCTCCATTCTCTGACTTCAGACAGGAAGACAAGGATTCTGTTGAGCTTTCGCTAAGTGAATGAAAGCCTTTAGAAGCAATCCTGTGTGTGCCGAGTCCTGCCATGATGCTGCCCTCATTGATCTGCATTTAATAAGTATGACTTCAATCAGACTTGCACATGGAACTCATTTGATTTTGAAACCTTGTCGATATTATCAGAATATCTTTGCATTTGAACCAAGAAAGTCTCTGTCTGGCATCTTCTGTAATGGGAAAGGTTGGTATTTGGAGGATGGTTGGTGACCATCTGTTCTGCCCATCCCCTGAGGATCAAATTTGAGAGATAGGTTTAAATTACCAAGGAGGAGGCTGAGTCAGAAATGAGGGGTGGACGCTTCCCCACTTGAGGCACTTCTGCCAAACCTTCAGATTCCTCATCTGTAAAAATGAGGGGGTCAGATGAACCCTTTCTGGCCCCCAAGGTCGGTGGTTTGGCATGGACATTATGGTTACTTCTGGATTTTCCAGGAGTGGGTCATCCACTTTTTTTGTGGATTATTTGTGGTAACTGTTTAGTCTCAGGCTATTTTCCAGTTACCATCCGGCCTGTTTCTGTGGTTATCGCCACTGACCAGCTGCCTGTCATTGCACCTTTAGAGAACGCATTCTCCTTTCAGCCTCAGCATGAGCCAAAATCATTTGGAAGGTAAATCTGCTGTATTTTTAGGTATGGGTGTGTGTGTATAAATACATGCACATACATCCACGAATAAACATAGATGAAATGCATTGCAAAGCTGTGTCTTATGGTTCGATTGTCTGGCAGTTGGATTATCTTCAGCACTGTTCCTCTTCCAGAATTATCATGAAATTATCACAGGGAGGCAGCTTCAGAGAAATGGCTCATGGAGTAGCAATTTAGATGCATCCCTACTTATCAACCTTACTAGTCTACTTGAGTCAAAGCTCCCTCCCTACTGCCCTAGTCATTGTCCTGAAAGTTCCCCAGGAGCCCTGCTCTAGGGATTACAAAAGAGCTGCAGTTGGCTTTGAATTATTCAGAGATGGATGGATCCAGTGTATAAAGCACCCAACCCAGGCCTCTTCTTTTGATGCCTTGAGTAACTCTACCTGTAGTGAGGAGCTGGGTGAGATCTTATCTTTTAATACCAACTTTTGTTTAGGCCAGATCTGTTTCCTCTGTTTCTCTTCCTTAAGGAAACTGGGGAAACCAGGAGCCCTCAGAATGGCCTCAGCCACCCGAAAAAGACTGCTATTAAGGTTCACACACTGCTCTCTTGGCCAGTGTGTGTTTCTACCCAAAAGCAGGACAGAAGAGGAGAATACCACTGTCTCTGGCTTATGCCAAGTCAGATCCCCATAGATATCCCAGGATCCTGGTTTTCTTTCCTCCTCCCTTTTGTTGAGCCACCTGCACTTTCAGTTCGTGGAATTAGCTGGGCCTTATCAGGAGCCTAGGTGGAGAGCAGTGTCTTTGTGGCAAAAGCTAGGGGTCCCCAAACAGGCTAGGTCTAAAGAACACTTCTGTTAATGTCCCCCCAAGGACTGGAGGGGTAATTTTCCTGCATAGACCAAGTGCCTTGGGGCACCTGCTTCCTTTCAGTCTCTCTCCAGCTTTTAGAGTGAGCCTTCCTTCCCATGCTGGGCCCAGACTGGAGAGTAAGACTCACTGTGCGTCAGGGGGAGTAGCCTCGTGTCCACTGCTTACTGGTACTCAGCCCACCTCAACACCTAAGTCACTGGTTCCCATTAGAATCACCGGGGGAGCTTTTAAAACCTGTAGGTGACCTGCCCCATCCTAGATCTTAAGTCAGAATCTCTGGGTATAGATGGTTTGTTGTTGTTGTTGCTTTGCCCCAGGGGCTTCTAATATGCCGCCATGGTTGAGAGCCACTGACCTAACTCTAACTTTCCTTCCTAGGCTCTTCCTGGCCCCATGTCAGTGATATGCAGGATCTCTTAGTCCTCAACCCCTCAAAACAGCCTGGTCCTTTCTAATCATTATCAGCCACAGCTCCTGGCATTCAAATCATAGCTACTATTTTGATTTTATGTTCTCAATTTAATGATTTTCTATTATAAACTGATTGAATTCCTTTCTTGTGCTGCTTCTTTTGGGTAATTTTTTTTCTTAAGAAGCATTCATAAAATAATGCATATTCATTCAACATCTTTATGTATTTCCTTTTAGATATGCATGTAACCAAACTGTGATCATACTATCTGTGTTGTTTTGTAACCAGCTTTTTCCATTTAACAACATATTGTGCTAATTTCCCCCATATCTTAAGTATTCTTCTAGAATGGGCTTTTTTAAATGGTTGCCTGGTATTCCATCATAAGGATGTGCCATAATTTATTTAACGAACCCTTGTGCTTGGACATTAAGATTGTAAATAATTTTTCACTGTTATAAATAATGCTGTCGTGAACATCCTTATACATAAATCTTTGTGCCTGTTGATTATTTCCTTGGAACAGATGACTAGAAGTGGAATATTTATGCTTCTTTTATTACATGGACAATTTAGGCCATTTTTAACTGATTTCCTATAGCAATAAAAAGTTCTCATATTCAGAGCTGAGAAAACAAACTCTTTTCACTGAACTTCTCTGAGGCCCTGAGCTGGCTGCTTTGCCCTACCTTGATGGAAGGTCCTTGACTTGACCCTGTTCCTCGGCCTCACCTCCAGGTCAATTCCACATATTGCTGCCTTGCCCCTTCAGAGTAACTGAGTAACTGAATGCCCCTAATCTCCAGCATTTTTGTTTTTTCTTTCACATTCTCAGCTCTTTCCTCTTTCACACCACCAGCCCCTAAACTATCAGCCCTCAGTAAATTCAAGCTATCATTTGACAATAACCGCTAATGTTTATTGAGCAGTTGTTATGCACCAGAAGGTGTGCTAAACTTTTTTACATGCATCATCTCTTTTATTCCTCATGTGCATTATATGCAAATATTATTATTGTCTCCACTTTCCACATGAGGAAATTGAAACCTGGAGAGATTAGGCATTTGCTCAAGGTCGCACAGCTAATACATGGTAGAGCTGAGATTTAAGCCCAGACTGTCTTCACAGCCTCCACACTTAGCCACTACATCTATGTACACTCTTCTCCATCCTCTTGGGTGGCTCTTGGCTCATGGTGTCAACAAATTCACAAATGCTCCATCAGCATCCCCTGGGCACTCTGTCTCCAGCAGAAGAGGTACAGTTCTCACATGCAAAAGGGTGGGAAAGTAGGGATGCTGTTCATCAATGCCCCCTTTTCCTTTTTACTTCCTTGATTCTCCCCTTACCCCCTTTCTCCAGATAACCCATGCCAAAAAACATTTCTCACTTCCTCACTGACTAGCTCCCAAGATCCCAGAATGCCTCGCTGCTGAGTCCAAATTAGGAGAAATCCCTTTTACAGCTTCCCAGCCACATGGATGCCACTTTTCCAGTACAGATTATAAAGCTGTCAGGAAGGCATGCTACAGTAATGATGGGGAGAGGGGTAGGCAGCCTGACTACAGGTGGACATCCAAGACTGCTTAAAGTGGAAGGTCAGATCCATCCATGCACTTCTGTAACATTGTCATTGCTCAGAAGGTGGAGAAATGGCAACCGTAACTGTCCATCTGATTTGATTCTGACCATGACCAAGAACTAGGTGGTGCTGTGATGGAATGCTTAGATGAAAGAGACCAAGTCAGCCTGGCATTTGTAATGGCCGAGGGAAGAAAAGCCATGCCCAGGGACCTTCCCTAGGCCATAGGAAGGCTGATTTGGGGATGTATGATTGCATAATTAGGGATCCCAAAAGGGAAGATGGTTTGTGGCAGGTGAGATTCTGAAAACTGCAGCTCTACATTTTTATCTGTGACTGGGATGAAACTTGGAGTAAGCAGGCTTATCAAATTTGTCGGTGACAAGGCTGTAATGGTGGCTCCTGTAAAAGAATAAATATTCAAAATGATCTCAAAGCCTGGAATGCTGTGTTTAAACCAACAAGATGAAATTTCACAGGGGTAGATGGAAAGTCACATTTAGATTGCAGAAATTATTTCCTCAAGTTCAAGAGAGGCCAAGGGCTGGGGAGATCTGACTTGGCAGCAGATCCTCAGAAAAAGATCTGAGGGGTTTAATTGTGCACAGTCTTCATAGGGGATGATGGAGTTGCTCAAAACACCACCATTTTAAATGGCTCTGAGAGAAGCACAGGGTCCAGATTACATTCTCCCTGGTCATTCTGTGCTCATTTCTGGGCATAGACAAAAAATTTGCCATTTTGACCATTTTTAAGTGTACAATTCAGTAGCATCCATTACATTCACAATATTGTGCTACCATCACCATTATCTACTTCCATATTTTTTCATCACCCCAAACAGAAATGCTGTACCCATGAAGCAGTAACTCCCCATTCCCCACCTCCCCCAGCCTCTGGTAACCTTCAACCTGCTTTCTGTTTCTATGTGTTTGGCTATTCTACATATTTCATGTAAGTGGAATTATAAGATACTTGCACTTTTGTTTCTGGCTCATTTCACTCAACATGATGTCTTCAAGGTTCATCCAAGTTGCAGCATGCATCAGTATTTCACTCCTTTTTATGGCTGAATCATATTCCATTGTATGTGTACGCCACTTTTGTTTATCTGTTCATCTGCTGATGGACACTTGGGTTGCTTCCATCTTTTGGCAAATGTGAATTAATGCTGCTGTGAACATTGGTGTACAAATATATGTTTGAGTCCCTGTGTTCAGTTCTTGGGGTATATACCTAGGAGTTGAATTGCTGGATCATATGGTAATTGTATGTTTAAGTTTTTGAAAAAATCTGGGTATGAATTTCAAAGGGAACACTCACCAACTAAAGTGTGCTCAGTGGAGGGCAACTGGAGTTGGGAGAAGTTAGGGAAACCCAATCACATAAGGCCTGGTGCAAGGAGCTCATCTGTTTAGAGAAGAAGGAAACCCTGGGGAGGGAAGAGGTGGGTTACAATGACTCACTGCAGAAGAAGCAGAGAACACACCTCGTCAGCCTGGGAGAATTGGAAGACCCCTGTGAGAAGAACAGAAAGCTGGATTTTTTTCAGAAAGAGCATCTTCCCAGCCAGATGGGTTCCGGTGAAACAGACTTCTTCCTCTGTTTCAGCTTTGGCTGGCAGTCCTGCCATCTGGGAGGATGTTGGGGAATTTCTGCCCCAGAGACAGATGTTTGACCCAGCAGAATGATCAACCAGGCCAGTCCCACTATCTTTGTGGCCCTGAGGTTGAATATCCACCTCTTTTCTTGACTGCCCTAGAGCAGTGTCTCTCAAAGGGAGGTCCCTGACTAACAGCATTAATTACCACCACCCAGAACTAGCTAGGAATTCAAATTCTGGGGTGCACCCCAGACCTACTAACTCAGCAGCTCCCATGGTGGGCCTAGCAATCAGTGTTCTAACAAGCCCTCTGGGTCATTCTCATGCATGCTCAAGTTTGAGACTTGGCTGTAGAGCAGTGGCCATTCTTTTTTTGCTGAATGCTTGTGGCACTAATTTGGAACTCGTAACATGCAGCCCTTGATGGGAGAAGGGCTGCTGGAATGAGAAGATGCCTGCGGATGAGACAGACTTCAGTTCCAACCCAGCTTGTCTGATTTTTGGTTGTGGGTTTTATATAAGTTCCTTTCTTTCTCGGAGTCTCTTTTTTAAAAAAAAAAAAAAACTGTCAGATGAGGGAAGGCCTTTTTAAGGGAGGATTAACTAAGGTAGTATAGCTCATGCAGATGCACACTGTGTCAGAGTCAACAGGGAGGTATCTTCTCGATAGCATCGAGTGCCTTTCCTACAGAATGCCATCTTCCCAATGAGCTCCCCTTGAGCCACCCAAAGAAAAGCCTGGGCGTAGGGCCTCTGTAACCCCTCACAGTACTCACCAGCATGGGGCACCAAGTTAAGGGTCAGTTAACTCTTGGGCTGCCCATTCCATCCCTTCCTGGACAATGGAGAGCCAGAATGGCTTTCCTTTCCACCCCTTTGTCCTCCACCCTCTGTCCATGTGCGTGTGAGTGTGTTTACCTCTCCAGTGGACCTGGGCCTGGCCAAACTTGATCTTTGGGAGTCTGAGAGTCAAGACCCCCTGCCCTTCCTTGTGCATTTATATTTGCTAAAACCATCAATTAAAGGTCTTAGGCTAAAATGTCTCATAATAGCCTCCAACTTTAAATGGGTAAGAAGCCTGAGTTGCTGGCATCCAATCAGGTGGGGGAGTGCAAGTGGGCTTCTGTTTGTCACCTCTATGCGTCCTATGGTCAGCTGCTGGACTCTTGCGTTCCTCGGAGACAGACAGCGTCATCTGCCCACAAGGTGGCCCATTTGAATTGTTGGGCAACATTGTCTAATAGAAAGTTCTTGTATTTCCTCAAGTCTGTTTCTCTCCCTAAAGGCTCCATCTCTTTGCCATGTGGCTGTCCCAAGCAAACCCAGTCACTCTTCCAGGCATAACTTTTCAAACCTGTGAAGCCAATCTGTTTCCCACCTCTTTCCCGCTTATATTAATAATAACTTATTTCATCCTCTGACTTGTCTCTTTGTCTCTGGTCACGGGACCCTGAAAATCCTTCCATTTGTCTTATACTGAGGTCTCCAGGACTAGTCAGTTCCTCCAGGTGAGGTCTGCTCAGCACATCCTCATCAGTCCAGGTCCCACACCTTCTAATAACCCTCCCTCAATTCTAACCTGGCTATTTTTGATAGCCACACAGCACTGCAACCCCCTGTCCCCCAGGTCTTTTAAACACAAATTGTTATTAAGCCTCATCTTCACAGTTTTGCTATAGCTTTTTGGTCTTGTGCTGGGACTTGGTTTTTCCCTAATTCATTTCAAGTCATTTAAGTTCAGTCCATCTCTCCAGCTGATCTAAATATTTTGGATCATGTCTCCGTCATCCAATATATCTGCTGTCCCTGTCAGCTTCAAATGCTTCCTGCGTATTGATTCAAGGAATTGATAAAATGTTGAATGGGGGGAGTATGGGCCTGGAACCATGTAGCATGGCCCAGGAAACTTCCCTTCCAGGGTCCTCAATCTGTTGATAAGTATCACTGGGGTACAATTGTGCAACCAGCTATATATCCCACTAATTCTCCCAGCTTCTAGCTTTCTCTCTCTAGCTTGTACACAAGAATTTCATGAAGAGCTTGTCAGATGTTTTCTTCAAACACGGGCAAACCCCATTTCCCTCGTCTATCAGCCTGTGACCCTATCAACATAAGAGATGAGCTTTTCCTGACAGGACTTTATAACCGAACAACATGCTGTCTCCTCAAATTGCAGCTGCCTTTACTGAGCACTCACCGACCATCATTTATAGTTTAAGGAAAGTTTCTCAGGCGGCTCATCACGTTTAGCTCTCTGTGGTTTGCAAAGCCCAGCTTAGGCCCCTTTCTGGAAGTGAGGACTGCGTTGCCTGTCTGAGGTCTCCCAGCCGCCCTATTGCTTGCCAGAATC
Source organism: Choloepus didactylus (assembly GCF_015220235.1). Taxonomy (NCBI): domain Eukaryota; kingdom Metazoa; phylum Chordata; class Mammalia; order Pilosa; family Megalonychidae; genus Choloepus; species Choloepus didactylus. Next base: position 89,842,942 of record NC_051307.1, on the reverse strand, counting down.
CTTTCAGGATTCCTCCAAGATCCCTACAGCTGTCCCTGGGCCTCATTTGCATGTTCCCCCAGTTCCCTGGGATGTGTCTCTGGGCCAAGTGGCTTGAACTCATTCAGAGCAGCTGGAGCTTCTGAGGTCTTTTCAGCTGCCTCCGGCCTGGGCCTGCTCTGCCTGAACCTCCTCTCACTCTTTCCTTTCCATGGACTCACAGGCCCTGACAGAGAAGACAGACGCCAAGCTGGAGACAGCAGCTGGAGGTTCTGCCAGATAAGTCCCCTAAGGCTGCAGATGCCATCTTAGGCCCCTTCCAGCATCCTTCCCCTGCTCCAGCTCCTCCCTTTCCCCAAATGCCTCTCATTCCTAAAGTCTTTCCTTCTCTCGTTTTCATTCTTGCTCTGTGACTCGTGTTTGTGTGTGTGTGTGTGTGTGTGTGTGTGCGTGCGTGTGCATGCACGTGCATGGCAGGTAGAGTAAGCACATAAATGAAGTGAGATGTGTGCTTCGTGGTGCTGGATTAACAGGGCCCAGGGAACGCATGAAGCGGGCTGGGTTGGGGACAGAGGAGGAGGCCACTAGAGGCTGAAGTCCTCAGACACTGCACTGAGGAGTCTGGCTTGGAAGGCAGCCTGGAGTGGTAGGGAAAGCCTGGAGCCACACAGTCTGGGTTTCGATCCTGGCTCTGCCATTTATTCTTGGGTGACTGGGCAATTTCGCCTCTCTGTGGCTCAGTTTCCTCATCTGTAAAATAGCCATAATACCTACGTCAGAGGGTTGTTGTGGGAATTGAATTGAATGAGTACCTTTTTATAAAGCAGGTCACACGGGAAAGTGCCTGGGCCTTTTGCAGAGTGGATGGGGGAGCTGGAGCCTGCTGTCCTGGGAGAGGGAGGTGCAGGTGGAGGGTGGGGTGGAGGCCGGCTCACAGACGGGGCCCAGGCAAGTGGGGTGAGAAGCAGAAAAGAAGCATATCTAAGAGAGATGAGGAAAGATGTGTTGTGAGGATTTCCTAGAGTTTACCGAGAGCCTACATTGAGAAGGGTCATTCAAGCCTTAAGAGAAGGTATAATTTTACTGCCCCCGTTTTACAGATGGGGCGACTGAGACATGGAGGTGTTAGGTAGTAGGAAGCCAATCCCTTGCAGAGCCTGGCTTCCAACCCGTGTAGGCCAGCGGCCTCCCAGCTTTCTTCTCTATCTGACTGACATGCTTTTCTGTTCCCCCTTTGCCTTCACCCGTCATACTCTTGTCCTTGGCTTCACCCACAGACCCTTGCACTGAAACCTGTCCTCACACCATCTCCTTCGTTCTCTAAGGACACCTCTCAGGGCCACCTTCCTCTGGAAGCCCAAACTCACCTCCTTCTCAGCTCCCCCCACTCCCTCCATCCATCTGTACAGGGAAGGATTTAAGTTAGACTACAGGGGGAAAGAAACCTTCCTGAGTACGAATTGCAAAAGCTGTTAAAATAGCTAACTGAAGGGAATTCTGGCGTGACTTAGCCGAAGATTTTTAGGATTGGGGTTGAGAGCAGAGAAGGAGGAGGTGGTGGGGACGGTGGCGTGAGTTGCCCCTTGGCGCCTCAGAGACCCAAGGCCGCGGATGCACGGTGAGCGGAGGCGGACGCTCCTTTCGGCGAGATGGAGGCCGCTCCTGTTAACCCATGGCTTTAATTACACTTCACAGCCCGGCCCTGCTGAGAGAGAAGATCCCTCGGTGATTGTCACACTGGGCTAAATGACTGAAGTGGTTTCCACTTCAGAAACTCCTGGAGAAAGCGGGACTAGGGAGGGGGTGGAGCAGGGGTGGGTGGCGGTTGTACCTGTGCGTTCTCCCTGCCCTGGCCATCGGTCTGGGGAAACCTCCTTCGGCTGTGAATTCAGCCCGTTGGAAGGGAAGTGGAGCAGAGGGGAGTGCAGGGAAGGGGCACAGGTGGCCCTGGGGGTAGATGGCTGCCCCTAAGCCCAGGGATCGTTCTGGTGAGGCTCTACCTCAAATTCTCAAATAATAACTCTCAAATGTGAGGACCTACTATGTGCCAATCTCATTTAAGTCCTAATAAACTCCTCTAAGGGAGGTATTAGCCCCCAATTTACACATGAGGAAAAGACTCCCTCATGTATGAGAGGTCATGAAACTTGCTTTAGTATCACACAACTCTGTAGCGGTAGAGGCAGGATCTGAACCCAGGACAGAGTGAACCCAAAGCTCATGCGGTTTCCACCCCTGGGAGAGTGGGCTCTCCCAGTGGCTGGAGGCCGCCTTGCAGGCTCCTGTAGATGGGCTGTGCCGTGTAGAACAGGGTGATGCCTTTGGTGATAGAAGGGAGGTTGGAAGCTAGGGGGAGGAGGGTTCACACACGTCAGGTATGCAGTGTTTTTTCCCATGGGGATGCTGCTCTGAAGTGCTGTGGTGGCTGGGAGCCCCAGGGAGGGTCTCTCGAGGTCTTTCTGTGGTGGGGAGCTTTATGGGAGCCACCTTACCTACCTGCCGTCGGCAGTGCGTTCTCAGCCAGTGCAGCCATGGTTTCAGCCTTCTCTCTTCCCCTCTCTCTCCTTCAGCGGCCCGGTGCCTGTTCCCATGTTGTCCCACGTTGTCCCTCCTTTTCCTGTGGCCTTCCTGAGGCAGTTGCCTCCATGCTTTCCTGAGCCCTCTAGTGACTGCTCTGAGCCCTACACTTCTGTCAGGAACCCGTGCCCTGGGAGCTCTTTCTGAACCTCCAGGATGGGAGAGCTCACCTTGAATTACAGGCTTTGTATGCACGTGTGTGTTGGGGCTGTGGGTTTATTGCATGGAGACCTGGGGCAGAGTCCATCGCCCTATAGAGGTCCCACCTCTCAGCTGGGTATGGATTCAAGATCTCCCCGGTTCTTTAACAAAACTCTAGATTCCATCTCATATCTTCCCAAATGCACACTGTCATCTGGGTAAGTCAAGGCCAGGATGAGCCCTGGATGCCCCACTGCCCCCATGCTGAAACTGCATCACCCGAGCTTCCTTGTCTGGGGGACAAGAAGGCTGGAATGGGGCAACCACGCCTTGGGCATTGCATGTGCTGGGCATCTGCTCTCTGAACACACCCTCCCTAATACCCAGGAGGCCACTGCAAGAGCTGTTCCCGCATCTTATGAATGGGGAAACTGAGGCTCTGGTAGTTAAGTAACTGGCCCCAGGTCACACTCTACCTCACTGGCTCTATCTATTCCCTGCCGGCTTTGACAGGTGTAACCCAGCCTGGCATGGGGGTGATATGGCAGCTTGAGGGAGGGAGGAATTCAGCAGCTCCATGCGAGGGGCTTTCTAAGAATTTCCCCACCCCCCGCTCTCTGTGCTTTCAAGAATGGCCCTGGGCCTGTCCATGGAGAGAACGTTCCCGGGATAGCTCATCTCTTCTAGGGAATCCTCTGTCTTCAGGGACAGAGCCCCATGACTGCATGGCCCAGAGGTTCAGCCAATTCTCTTATTTGTTTTAGAGATTTGGGGTGGTGATGCTGGTGAGGGGATGTGGAGAGGCTCATGTCTCAAAATCACACAGATAGAAATAGAACTCCTCAGATCATTCTATTTGTGTTAAGGAGACCCGTCTCATGGGCCTGACACAACTTGATGCCCTTCATGAGGGCATGCAGGTCAGTGGGTGGGAGGCTGGGATTTGGATTCCTGGGCGGCAATTGTGCGTTGATGATTCATCCTTTGGGGCACCAAATAAACTGGGTATTTCTCCTGTTTGAGCTGGTTCTGATGCACCCCTGTTTGAGTGTCAAAATTCTGCCTGGTTCTAATTTCAAAACCTTGCAAAGTGTTTACATTAGGTGTGAAAAATGTTTGCAGTGAACTGGAGAACTGCAGGGCTGGGAAGGACCACGGATAGCATCTAGTGCAGACAAAGGGAGATAGGACAAGGAGGTTGCAGTCTTTCTCGAGTTTGGGCCACGCTGGACCGTGAATTTGGCTTCGTGGCTGAGCTAGATCTCCTTGCTGAGTGCCAGCAGACATTGATGGAAGATGGGTTCCTGCTGGTGGGGGGAGGTCGGCAGTTCTTGGGGGTTTTGGAGACAAGCAGTGAGTCTCACTCACTTGTGAGAATAGTTGCATTTCAAAGCAAGAGGTGAGAAACCAAGGAATCTTGGCCTCCATCAGATGGGGCAGTTGGGATGTGAGGAAATTGCAGCATCTCTGTGTCAGGAGCCCTGCAGCCCAGCACCCTGCATGTGGGTCCACACTCAGCAGCTGGAGCAGGGACGCTGGCGTTGGTGCCCGGCCGGGGCGCTGCCTGCTCACTGTGCCCTGCTCGGAACTCTGGGCTCCACACGAGCAACTTGTTCTTCAGACTCGACCTCCTGGCCTGCCCTGTCAACATCTCCAACCCCCACCTCCAACTAACCCAATGTCCAGTACACACATTTTATTCAATTTATTTGGCAAATACTGCCTTGAGCAACTACCATATTCCAGGACTATGCCGGTTGCTGGAGAGACAGGGATGAACAAAGCACAGCTCCTTCCTTCAAGGAACTAACAGTTTCTGGGAGGGGCAAGAAGCAGATTGGCCCCACTGCAGTCTGCTGAGGTCCTTGCAGGGATAAATCCCTAGGAATGAGGCTGGGTTGCTCACCTGCTCCTTCTAGTTCCAGGTAATTCACCTTCATCTGCTCTGGACTAAATGATGATGAGGATGATATTGACAAAAACCGTTTTCTTATGCAGCGCTTTACTGTTGTCATTTACTTCTCCTGACAATCACCCCTTCCCTGTACTGAACACTTACTCCATGCCAGACACCATTCTTAGTGCTTTACATACATTATCTCATTTAATTCTTACGCCAGTTCTGAGGTTGGTACTGTTATACCTATTTGAGAGATGAAACTCTAGAAAGAACCCGTCCAAGGTCACATATCTAATAAGAGACAGTTTCAAACCCTGGTCTTCCAATTCCAAGCTCCATGCTCTGTCGTCTCACATCACAGACAGCCTCTGCTGTCAGCATGAGTATCCTGTGGGACCCTCCTGACAACTCTGCCTGCCCCACACCATCAGCATCTCCCCTTCAGCTGCTCCAGTCCTCCAGGGTAAGCCTTCCCCTCTCCAGACCAGTTTGAAGTTGGGCTTGAAGACCCCCCCCCCTGCCAAAGGGTACCCACCATCCCCCAGCACTGGCTTCTCCCTTCCCTTGGTGTCCTGGACACTCGGCTGGGGTACTGTACCTTTTTACCTCTCTGGTACCCTGGAGTGTTTAAAAAAGGCAAGAACAGGACTCAAGGAGTTTTAGAAAGAGAGAGATGGGTGCTTCGGGGTTCCAGCCTCAAGGTCATGGAAAAAGGAGCCCAAGCTGCTCCTTTCTCAGTTTGGGTTGGGAGTGGCAGTTGGGATGGTGGGGCAAATGTTACTGTCCCCCCACACCTGCTGTGCTACTGCTTTGGTGGGGAGGCACGAATTCAAGCTGGCAGCACTTTCCTGGATCCCTGGTTCCTTGTCCAGGGACTAACTCTTATCTTCCTATGTCATGCCCATTTTCAAAGGCGATGCATGGTTTCATAGTCATTCTCATCCCTGGCAGCCTGTTAGGATCATCTGGGGGTTTTGAAAAATACTGAAGTCCAGGCCCCACCATCAGAGAGTGGTTCATTTGGCCCAGCACAGGGTCTGAAAATCTCAGGGGCAGCCAGGGCAGAGAGCCCCGGAGCACCTCCTGCTGCTCTCACATTCAGGGCTTGGTGCTGCCCCTGCTGTTTCACCAGGGCAGGCACATTCATCTCTGCGTCCCTTTGCCCAGCCCAATGCCTGCACCGAGGACTCAGTAAAAGTGTGTTGAGTTGGAGATAAAGGGAAAGCTAAAAGCATAAAACACCCCTGTTTTCCCCTGCTGGTATCTCTCTTTCAAATTATGATTAGATCATGTTCTCAAAGACGGGGTCCCCGATTTTGCATTTTTAGGGTGGGGTGAGAAGTAGAGGTCCTGACCCCTGCAGAATTTCAAAGTCACTTGGGGAGCCTCAGTGGCTGGAAATAAAGGGGATACTGGTAAGATGTGTTGTGGGGCAGCAGTAGAGCAGCACTCTCTCTCTCTCATTCCCTCTCTCTCTCTCTTTCTCTCTCTCTCACACACACACACGCACACATGCACGTACATAAATGTGAAGGGTGACAGTACATCTTTAACTGCATGGTGGGGGTGGGGTGTGATGTACAAGGGTTGAGGGGACGCATTTTGTACTCTCTGTGTTTATACCTCATGTGCTCACAGATGCCTCCCTCATTCCACCGGGGAAGCTTGGATAATTGAAGCCTGTGGAAATAACACAGATTCTTCCCTTCACCCACAGGCCCCTCTCCTTACAGACACCCTCGCTGTGTACTCTTCCCCTGAGAGAGGTGAGGAAATGAAGCAAGTAGGAAAAGTCTCTAGCCTCCCTCCTGCTAAGCACCCCTCCCTAAAGAGTGGAGGATGGAGTGTGGGTGCATTGATAAGAGTGTGGGTAAAACACCTCTTTCATCTTAGACAGAAATGCTGTGCCTTGATTTCCTGCCAGCCTCTCTGTCCGCAAAACAATTGCCCTGCCACAGGCCTGCATGGTCCATGTCCGACTGCAGCCTCATTGAAAACTGGGTGGCATTGATGGAGCAGGCCACACTGGGACGCTCAGGTTTCCTCTGCCCGGCAGCCTGAGCCACATCAAAGGCCCACCTGCAGCCCAGGCAGGGCCACTGCCTCTCGGTGACCCATCTGCAGCCCTGGGCAGCTGCAGTCCCTCCAACTCCAGCTGGAAGCCTCCTCCCCCACCCTGGCCCCTGTACCCAGGGCCCAGGGGAGATATCTGCTGCCTTGCATGGCTGGGCCTGTCTCCCGTCTCCAAACAGGCCTGGTTTAGCCCCCGCTCCAAACTTACCCAACTGAACTGCCCTCTGGAATGTCTATGCTTTTTCTCTTTTCCATAACTGCCAGGTATTCATTCAAATGTGTCTTGCTGCGTGTGTGTAGCCCCCCCACCCAAGGCCCACCTTGGTCCCTTATACTCTGCTCCAAGCTGCTCTCTCTGAGGGCTTCTCAGTCAACCCAGGCCACTGGACGTTTCTCAGTGCTCGGCTCCCTGGCATCCCCCAAATTTGACACTGTCGACAGCCTCCTCTCCAAATCCTCTCCTTCCTTTCACTAAAGGACAGATATTATACAATCCCACTTATGGGAAATATCGAGGATAGGCAATTTCATTGACACAGAAAGTAGATTAGAGTAGATTAGTGATAACCAGGGTCTGGGGTGGGGGGTTTGGGGCTGGTTATTGCTTCATGGGTTTGGAGATACTGTTTGAGGTGATGAAGAATTTTGGGAAGAGTGGTGATGGCTACCCAACAATGTGAACGTAATTAATGCCATTGAATTGTATAATATAGTGGTTAAAATGGCCAAAAAACCCTCCAACTACTCAAATCCCCACCATCCTCTCCTTGGCGGGCTTCTTCCTGCCCCATCCCGACACCTTGTCCTCCTGGTGCCCTCTTCCTGGGCACGGGAAGGCCTTCATCGGCTCCCCTCCCTTTCCCTTCTATTCTGATCCCATGTATCCTTCAGGCCAGATCAAGCCACGCCTGAAGGAAGTGCCCTTCCTCAGGAGCCCTGAGTGGTGGAGGGCCTCCAAATAATCCTTTAACAAATGCTATCTGTGTACCTGTATGTGCTGCAGGCTCTTCTAGTGCTTGGGAGAGACTCTGCCCCCATGGAGTTTATATTCTAATAAGGAGGACAGAAAAAAAAAAGCAAACACAATAAAGAAGCAAGTCATATAGTATGGGAGAAGATAATTAATGTGTGGTAGGATGTCGTTTTGTTTTAACTTTTAGCATGAAAAAAATTTGAATATATATCCTAAAATAGAGAGAACAATATGTGAATTCCCATGTACTTCTACCTTTGCTTCAACGGTGAGCAGTATTTTGCCCATCTTGTTTCATCTGCTCTCTCCCCAACTTGTGTTTATTCTGGCATATTTTAAAACAAATTCCAGTCATCATGAAATTGTGTCTATGGACACTTTAGTATGCATCTCAACGGATAAGGCTTTATGTACATAACACCACTCTGTTGTCATTCCTGCCTAATAGAGTTAACTGTTCTTCTGGAATTGTTTAAATCTACTGAGTGTGAGGGTCTTGACTCTCCAAGTGTTGGAAGCCCCTTGAGGGCAAGAACCGGGTGTTAAGAAAAAGTCTTTAAAACTTGGAAATAAGGCAAAGGGATGCCTGCATGCCTGGAAATATTGTACTTAAGCCTAACAGGTCCACCTAAAGATTCTTTAATTTCCTAGAGGAATGTAATTTTGTTTGACTTTCTGTTGTTATTGATTAGGGGCCAGACTGTATGAAGTTAGATGTTAGCAACATATAGATTGATAAGTTGCAGGTGAGTTTTGCCCAGTAGAGATGCAAATGATTTCTGTTCAGTAAAAAAAAAAAGAGAACCCCCAAAGTTATGGTTTTATTTCCCTGTAAAACATTAACCAATTTGTCTCTACTTGATAAACTTACTTCTGCATGCCTTACCTGACTGATTATATAAACTACTCTGTTCTTCAAATTCTCCTTTGAACCAGCATTACTATCCCTCATTGATGAGTTAAATAAATCTTTGACACATGTTCATTCTATATTTGAGAGCATTTTGAAAACTGTAATTTGTCTTAATATTTTGTGTATCTTTCCTTAGTCTGTTGCCTGGCATAGACTAGATGTTTGTGGAATTGGGTTCATGCTTGACTTGGTATCTCTAACGGGAAGAATCAAGGTTTCAGGTTGAAAAGCGCTTAGCAGATGTCATGTAGCTCTAGAGTGAGAGTGGAGGGGACCGAAGAAAGTCCTCTTGGCTCTGACCCCCCTGTGTTCTACTCGTGAGCGGCAGAACCCTAGGAGTGGGGTCTGTTCATGTTAGAGAGAGTCCCAGGGGCTGTCTACAGAGCCCCCATCTGTCCTCAGAGTGGGAAATGGAGAGGACGGCGGACAACAAGAGCAAGCTCTGTGGATGCGGGTGTGGGTGCGGGGCTGGGGGAACACGCCCAAGAGAGGATGCTGGCTCCCCAATCTGTCTCCTTGCTCAGAGGACAAAAGGAACATTGTGGGAGTTTTCTTTTTATGTCTAAAGATGTACACCCTCTGATTCCTCATGCTTTTCTGGGTGGGAAGTTCTGCTTTATATCTCATTCCAATGATTCCATTACAGTTTAGGTCCAGGGATGCAAAGCGGGGTGGAAATATGTGAAAATGTGCCTGGGATTGTAGTGGGAGGGCTAGTTTGTGGTGAAAAGCAGCTGCCCTTTTCATCTCTTACGAAGCCCCGTGTTTCTGAGAAAGGCAGTGTGGTGGCAGTGGTGGGATACGTGTGTGCAGTAGGACTGAATGGAGATGGGGCAAGGGTTGTCCTGTGAGGTGTCAGACCCGGAGGCTGCTCAGTATGGGGGACCAAGACTTCCCTCTGCTTGAAAATGCCCAACTGCCATCCCTGCTCGCTGCCCCTGAGTGCCTAATCCTCCAGGAAACCAAAGCAACATGGAGTTAGGAGAAGGGGGTACCCTCCAAGCTCCCACCCCAAGCTTCCAAATCTCTAAATTTGCAATCTCAACATTCAGTGCAGTGCCAGCCAAGCCGAGCACCTTAGAGAGCTGTTAATAACAAGGGATTTCCCTGTTCAGTTTAAAGGTTGAATGTGTTCAATATTTTATTTAAATTGACATGGAAAAGCTTTAATAGCATCCTTTTCTATTTGGAGCTGGAGTGACTTTTAAAAGTTACCTGTCTAATCATTGCGAGTGGGGCAGTATTTCTGGACCTTGGTAGTCCCTGTAGATTGCAGGGTGGTAGGAAAGGGGGGCATTTCTTTTTCTCTCCCTGACTTTCTTCTTTTCCACCACTCTGACCTGTCAGTCGTTCCCCATCCTCCTCCGTTGTCCTCTCCTCTCAGTTCATGTACCACCCACCAGCCATCTCCCATGAGACATTCACCAGTGCCAGACACTGGAGACACAAAGATGAACGAGACACTTTTCCAGACTGGAGATACACAGAGCCCAGTGGACCCTGATTCTTCATGAGTGGACAGTACTTTCTGGTTGATGGAGCACATCCACATGTGTTGTTTGTTTGAGCCTCATGGGAATTGGGCAGACAAGCCAAGACAAGCATTTTCCTTCCCAGAAGAGGAAGCTGAGACTCCCCAAGGTCACACAGGTGGTACTTGGTGGAGTCGGGACTGGATGCGCCTTCTGTGTGATGGCCACACAGAGCCTGGTGACTGAAGGGTATAGGAGTTGGGGAAGTGGAGGCAGAATGTCAGAGGCTGGGGGCTGGCCAGCAGGATGTGATGGCCTCTGTAGCGCAGGGTGGGGCTCTGGGAGCCAGGTCTCCCTGGTGGGAGTGTTTCAGGGGTCAGGACACTGTTGTTCTCTCACTTGCCTGGAAAAAAGGTGAAGAGTATAAGTCCACCCCTCGGACCAACCACCCTTTGGACCCTGAGAGTGACATTTGGTGGCCTGAATCCTTCACGCCTTACTCCAACCCACCTGCCCCTCAGCCAGCTGCAGTGAGAGGGATTGGGTTAGACAAAATAAAGAACATCTTTGAAGAGTGAGACAGGGCATGCTTGGGAGTCAATTACAAAAGTAACTTGTAGAATAGAAACTGGGAGTGGCATCATTTAATAGGTAACAAAGACTGTCCTTCCTGGCTGGGGAGAGACCATGCTGTAAAGCTACCATTGTCCCCCCACCTCCCCAGGACTCTGCTGCTGTCAGGGTCGGGGGGACACAGAGGGCAGGGGATAGCTATAGGTAGGAAGAGATTGAGTCTGGGAGCAGTTGGGTCTGGATGGGGGATTGGGTGTGGTACTTGATGCATGTGGTCCCGACAGTACTTGTCCCTTATGGCCGGGGAGGTACAGGCAAAACTGTGCTTGTTCCTTGAAGGGGGGTGTGTGCCCAGAACTTCTGCTGTTTCTCTGTCCTTTCCCACTGGCCTTCCAGAAGAGATGACTCTTAAAGCTCCATGAGGCCTTTGCTCTCTCATTCAGCTGGCTTTTCCTGTGGAGTATTCTGGATTCTCAGGAGAGGTGATGTTAAGTCTGGACTGGCTGATCATCAGATTCACTAGGGGAACTTTAAGAAAGGACAGGGTACGGGTCCCACTCCTGGAGATTCTGCCTTGATAGGTCTAAGTGGGCCTGGGAGTCTGAATGTTCTAGTAGAGCAACATGGTAATAAAAATATACCCACAATTTGTTTGGCATTGGAGACGAGGTGCAATCAATTTGCATCAGAGCGAGGAACCTAGGGGGGAGGCCAGCACAGACATATTGGTATATATTGTATTTGCAGTCTGCACACTAAATCCCAGCCCTGCAGAGAAGCTGGGGGTGGGTCATTCCAAATTTCAGTTTTGTAACTAGCTAATGATTTGCGCCTTTAAGCAACAACACTTTTCAGATGTTAGCCACTGTTGTTTATGCCTTTCTAAAAAATGTATTACACGCATCTCTGCGTTCTCAAACAGAGTAATACAGGCATAAATGTAACCTTTTCTTGATGTCCCAAAGGTATGTTAGGAACCCTAATTAATGTACAGGGCTATAATTCAGTGGAGCTTATGGGACTATTTGCTTATACCAAATGCCCCCCTGAGGTTTTGAGTTTCTGTGCCTGCTCTCTGGTTTTTCCAGTTGTGCTTCTTGCTGACTGATGTCCCTTCATGCTAGACATAATATACCTGCCTAAAGCAAAATGTTCTTCACTTATAATTTGCATTTGTTGTATGGGCTTAGAAAATGGGCAAAGCTCCTATCACTGAGTAGGGCACTTTGGTTATATTCCCAACATCCATTCCATAGCACTCCCTGAGTAACAGTGGTGACATCTGGGATTGACCTCAGCCTAAGGAGGTGGGTCTGATGGGTTGAAGGGTGAGCTCTTCAGCCCTTGGCCAGTGGTGGAGTCATAAATGGACACGGCACAGTTGTAACCAATGGGATGTGAGGAGGTGTTTCCAGCTGATTTCTGAGCAAGTTCTTCCTCATTAGCAATAGAGAGACAGAGGAAGTCATTCTCCAGCTTATGTAAATAAGGAAGCAGACAGCCGCAATTGCCCTAACTTCCAGAACTTTCTTTGGGAAGAAGCCTCCTGGGGATGGCAGAGTAGAGGGATGTGGAATTACAGAGGCCGGCAGAGTGAGGAGAGGGAGAGAACCATGTACCTCTAACCTCCTCCCATGCGAACGACTAGATTTTCTTTTATTTATGGCTCTTTAAATTGAGTTGGCTCTTTTGGTTACTTGTAACTAAAAGTATACCAGCAGATAAATATTGAATTAAGAATTAATAGCGAGCAGGTTCTGGGTGAGGCCTGACAGCTTTATAGTACATGGACTTTGTTATTCTCTTCTGGTTTCTCAGAAGTTTGGTTTCATGTTTTGATTTTTAAGTGGGAGCTTCTTTCTTTTTTTTTAATGCAATTTTATTGAGATATATTAACATACCACACAATCCATCCAAAGTACATGATCAGTGGCCTACAGTGTCATTGCCAAGCTGTGCATTCACCACTGCAATCAATCCTAGAACACCTTCGTTACTCCAAAACAAAGAAAAACATAAAAATAAAAATAAAAAAGAACACACCCAAAACATCCCACACCCTCTATCCCTTACCCCCCCCGCCATTATCCATATATTCCTTTGTCTTTATTTATTTATTTATTTTTTTTAATTTTCTATTGATATTGTCATTTTTTTTTGTTTTTAATAACGACTTTATTGAGCATATATAATTTATATATATAATTCACCCATTTAAAGTATACAATCCCATGGTTTTTTTAATATATGTGCAATCATCACTACAATCAATTTTAGAATATTTTCATCACCCCAAAAAGAAACACTAATGCCCAATAGCAGTCATTCCCCATTTTCCCCCGAACTCCCACCCCCCAGCCCTGTGCAATCACTGCCTGCTTTCTGTCTTTATAGATTTGCCTACTTTGGATATTTCATGTATGAAATCATACAATATGCAGTCATTTGTAACTGGCTTCTTTCACTTAGCATGATGTTTTGAAGGTTCACCATGTTGTAGTATGTATCACTGCTTCATTTCTTTTTTTTTTTTTTTAATCATCATTTTATTGAGATATATTCACATACCACGCAGTCATACAAAACAAATTGTACTTTCGATTGTTTACAGTACCATTACATAGTTGTACATTCATCACCTAAATCAATCCCTGACACCTTCATTAGCACACACACAAAAATAACAAGAATAATAATTAGAGTGAAAAAGAGCAATTGAAGTAAAAAAGAACACTGGGTACCTTTGTCTGTTTGTTTCCTTCCCCTACTTTTCTACACATCCATCCATAAACTAGACAAAGTGGAGTTTGGTCCTTATGGCTTTCCCAATCCCATTGTTACCCCTCATAAGCTACATTTTTATACAACTGTCTTCGAGATTCATGGGTTCTGGGTTGTAGTTTAATAGTTTCAGGTATCCACCACCAGCTACCCCAATTCTTTAGAACCTAAAAAAGGTTGTCTAAAGTGTGCGTAAGAGTGCCCACCAGAGTGATCTCTCGGCTCGTTTTGGAATCTCTCTGCCACTGAAGCTTATTTCATTTCCTTTCACATCCCCCTTTTGGTCAAGAAGATGTTCTCCATCCCACGATGCCGGGTCTACATTCCTCTCCGGGAGTCATATTCCACGTTGCCAGGGAGATTCACTCCCCTGGGTGTCTGGTCCCACGTAGGGGGGAGGGCAGTGATTTCACCTTTCAAGTTGGCTTAGCCAGAGAGAGAGGGCCACATCTGAGCAACAAAGAGGCATTCAGGAGGAGACTCTTAGGCACAAATATAGGGAGGCCTAGCCTCTCCTTTGCAGCAACCGTCTTCCCAAGGGTAAAACTTATGGTAGAGGGCTCAACCCATCAAACCACCAGTCCGCTATGTCTGTGGTCATGTTAGCAACCATGGAGGTGGGGTAGGCGAATACCCCTGCATTCTCCACAGGCTCCTCAAGGGGGCACTACATCTTTTTTTTTTTTTTTCCTTGTTTGTCTTTTTACTTTTTTTTTTTTTTTTTAACTTTCCCTTCTTTTTTACATCAACTGTATGAAAAAAAAAGTTAAAAAGAAAACAAACATACAATAAAAGAACATTTCAAAGAGACCATGACAAGGGAGTAAGAAAAAGACAACTAACCTAAGATAACTGCTTAACTTCCAACATGTTCCTACTTTACCCCAAGAAAGTTACATAATATAGCAACATTTCAGTGAACTTGTTCCTACTACATCCATCAGAAACCAACAGACCACAGTCATTTCTGGGCATCCCCAGAACGTTAAATAGCTTATCTGTTCTTCTTGGATTATTGTTCCCCTTTCCTTAATTGCTCTCTACTACTAGTTCCCCTACATTCTACATTATAAACCATTTGTTTTACATTTTTCAAAGTTCACATTAGTGGTAGCATATAATATTTCTCTTTTTGTGCCTGGCTTATTTCGCTCAGCATTGTGTCTTCAAGGTTCATCCATGTTGTCATATGTTTCACCAGATCGTTCCTTCTTACTGCCACGTAGTATTCCATCGTGTGTATATACCACATTTTATTTATCCACTCATCTGTTGAAGGACATTTGGGTTGTTTCCATCTCTTGGCAATTGTGAATAATGCTGCTATGAACATTGGCGTGCAGATATCTGTTCGTGTCACTGCTTTCCGATCTTCCGGGTATATACCGAGAATTGCAATCGCTGGATCGAATGGTAGCTCTATATCTAGTTTTCTAAGGAACTGCCAGACTGACTTCCAGAGTGGCTGAACCATTATACAGTCCCACCAACAATGAATAAGTGTTCCAATTTCTCCACATCCCCTCCAGCATTTGTAGTTTCCTGTTTGTTTAATGGCAGCCATTCTAACCGGTGTTAGATGGTATCTCATTGTGGTCTTAATTTGCATCTCTCTAATAGCTAGTGAAGCTGAACATTTTTTCATGTGTTTCTTGGCCATTTGTATTTCCTCTACACAGAACTGTCTTTTCATATCTTTTGCCCATTTTATAATTGGACTGTCTGTACTATTGTCATTGAGTTGTAGAATTTCTTTGTATATGCAAGATATCAGTCTTTTGTCAGATACATGGTTTCCAAAAATTTTTTCCCATTGAGTTGGCTGCCTCTTTACCTTTTTGAGAAATTCCTTTGAGGTGCAGAAACTTCTAAGCTTGAGGAGTTCCCATTTATCTATTTTCTCTTTTGTTGCTTGTGCTTTGGGTGTAAAGTCTAGGAAGTGGCCTCCTAATACAAGGTCTTGAAGATGTTTTCCTACATTATCTTCTAGGAGTTTTATGGTACTTTCTTTTATATTGAGATCTTTGGTCCATTTTGAGTTAATTTTTGTGTAGGGGGTGAGGTAGGGGTCCTCTTTCATTCTTTTGTATATGGGTATCCAACTATCCCAGCCCCATTTGTTGAAAAGACCATTATGGCTCAGTTCGGTGACTTTGGGGGCCTTATCAAAGATCAGTCGGCCATAGATCTGAGGGTCTATCTCTGAATTCTCAATTCGATTCCATTGATCTATATGTCTATCTTTGTGCCAGTACCATGCTGTTTTGGCAACAGTGGCTTTATAATAAGCTTCAAAGTCAGGGAGTGTAAGTCCTCCCACTTCGTTTTTCTTTTTTAGAGTGTCTTTTAGCAATTCGAGGCATCTTCCCTTTCCAAATAAATTTGATAACTAGCTTTTCCAAGTCTGCAAAGTAGGTTGTTGGAATTTTGATTGGGATTGCATTGAATCTGTAGATGAGTTTGGGTAGAATTGACATCTTAATGACATTTAGCCTTCCTATCCATGAACATGGAATATTTTTCCATCTTTTAAGGTCCCCTTCTATTTCTTTTAGTAGAGTTATGTAGTTTTCTTTGTATAGGTCTTTTACATCTTTGGTTAAGTTTATTCCTAGGTACTTGATTTTTTTAGTTGCTATTGAAAATGGTATCTTTTTCTTGAGTGTCACTTCCGTTTGTTCATTTCTAGCATATAGAAACATTACTGACTTATGTGCATTAATCTTGTATCCCGCTACTTTGCTAAATTTGTTTATTAGCTCTAGTAGCTGTATCGTCGATTTCTCAGGGTTTTCTAGATATAAGATCATATCATCTGCAAACAATGACAGTTTTACTTCTTCTTTTCCAATTTGGATGCCTTTTATTTCTTTGTCTTGCCGGATTGCCCTGGCTAGCACTTCCAGCACAATGTTGAATAACAGTGGTGACAGCGGGCATTCTTGTCTTGTTCCTGATCTTAGAGGGAAGGCTTTCAGTCTCTCACCATTGAGTACTATGCTGGCTGTGGGTTTTTCATATATGCTCTTTATCATGTTGAGGAAGTTTCCTTCAATTCCTACCTTTTGAAGTGTTTTTATCAAAAAGGGATGTTGGATTTTGTCAAATGCTTTTTCAGCATCTATTGAGATGAGCAATTGATTTTTCCCTTTTGACTTGTTAATATGTTGTAATACATTGATTGTTTTTCTTATGTTGAACCATCCTTGCATGCCTGGAATGAACCCCACTTGGTCATGGTGTATGATTTTTTTAATGTGTCTTTGGATTCGATTTGCAAGTATTTTGTTGAGGATTTTTGCATCTATATTCATTAGGGAGATTGGCCGGTAGTTTTCCTTTTTTGTAGCATCTTTGCCTGGTTTTGGTATTAGATTGATGTTAGCTTCATAAAATGAGTTAGGTAGTGTTCCATTTTTTTCAATGTTTTGAAAGAGTTTGAGTAAGATTGGTGTCAGTTCTTTCTGGAAAGTTTGGTAGAATTCCCCTGTGAAGCCATCTGGCCCTGGGCATTTATTTGTGGGAAGATTTTTGATGACTGATTGGATCTCTTTGCTTGTGATGGGTTGGTTGAGGTCTTCTATTTCTTCTCTGGTCAGTCTAGGTTGTTCATATGTTTCCAGGAAATTGTCCATTTCTTCTACGTTATCCAGTTTGTTGCCATACAGTTGTTCATAATATCCTCTTATAATTTTTTTAATTTCTTCAGGATCTGCAGTTATGTCACCTTTTTCATTCATTATTTTGTTTATATGGGTCTTCTCTCTTTTTGATTTTGTCAGTCTAGCTAGGGGCTTGTCAATCTTGTTGATCTTCTCAAAGAACCAACTTTTGGTGATATTTATCCTCTCTATTGTTTTTTTGTTCTCTATGTCATTTATTTCTGCTTTAATCCTTGTTATTTCTTTTCTTGTACTTGGTTTGGGATTAGTTTGCTGTTCATTTTCTAGCTTCTTCAGTTGATCCATTAGTTCTTTGATTTTGGCTCTTTCTTCCTTTTTAATATATGCGTTTAGTGCTATAAATTTCCCCCTTAGCACTGCTTTTGCTGCATCCCATAGGTTTTGGTATGTTGTGTTCTCATTTTCATTCGTCTCTATATATTTAGCAATTTCTCTTGCTATTTCTTCCTTAAGCCACTGATTGTTTAGGAGTGTGTTGTTTAACCTCCAGGTATTTGTGAATTTTCTAAGTCTCTGATGGTTATTGACTTCTAATTGTATTCCATTGTGGTCAGAGAATGTGCTTTGAATAATTTCAATCTTTTTAAATTTATTGAGGCTTGTTTTATGTCCCAGCATATGATCTATTCTGGAGAAAGTTCCGTGAGCACTAGAAAAGTATGTGTATCCTGGTGATTTGGGATGTAATGTCCTGTAGATGTCTGTTAAATCTAATTCATTTATCAGATTGTTTAGGTTTTCAATTTCCTTATTGGTCTTCTGTCTGGTTGATCTATCTATAGGAGAGAGTGATGTGTTGAAGTCTCCCACAATTATTGTGGAAACATCAATTGCTTCCTTTAGTTTTGCCAGTGTTTCTCTCATGTATTTTGTGGCACCTTGGTTGGGTGCATAGACATTTACGATTGTTATTTCTTCTTGCTGAATTGCCCCTTTTATTAGTACGTAGTGGCCTTCTTTGTCTCTCAAAACATCCCTGCATTTGAAGTCTATTTTATCTGAGATTAATATTGCTACACCTGCTTTCTTTTGGCTGTAGCTTGCATGAAATATTTTTTCCATCCTTTCACTTTCAGTTTCTTTGTGTCCCTGTGTCTAAGATGAGTCTCTTGTATGCAACATATTGATGGTTCATTTTTTTGATCCATTCTGCGAATCTATATCTTTTAATTGGGGAGTTTAATCCATTTACATTCAACGTTAAAACCGTGAAGGCATTTCTTGAATCGGCCATCTTATCCTTTGGTTTATGTTTGCCATATTTTTCCCTCTCTCTATTAATATCCTTTATTGTACCCATACCGAATCTCTTTAGTACTGAACCTTTCTCCAAGTCTCTCTGTCCTGTCTTTGTTTCTCTGTCTGTAGGGCTCCCTTTAGTATCTCCAGTAGGGCAGGTCTCTTGTTAGCAAATTCTCTCAGCATTTCTTTGTTTGTGAAAAATTTAAGCTCTCCCTCGAATTTGAAGGAGAGCTTTGCTGGATAAAGTATTCTTGGCTGGAAATTCCTCTCACTCAGAATTTTAAATATATCGTGCCACTGCCTTCTTGCCTGCATGGTGGCTGCTGAGTAGTCACTACTTAGTCTTATGCTGTTTCCTTTGTATGTGGTGAATTGCTTTTCTCTTGCTGCTTTCAAAACTTGCTCCTTCTCTTCTATGTTTGACAGTGTGATCAGTATATGTCTCGGAGTGGGTTTTTTTGGATTTATTCTATTTGGAGTTCGCTGAGCATTTATGATTTGTGTATTTATGTTGTTTAGAAGATTTGGGAAGTTTTCCCCAACAATTTCTTTGAATACTCTTCCTAGACCTTTACCCTTTTCTTCCCCTTCTGGGACACCAATGAGTCTTATATTTGGACGTTTCATATTATCTATCATATCCCTGAGGTCCATTTCGATTTTTTCAATTTTTTTCCCCATTCTTTCTTTTATGCTTTCATTTTCCATTCTGTCATCTTCCAGGTCACTGATTCGTTGTTCAACTTCCTCTAGTCTTGTACTATGAGTGTCCAGAATCTTTTTAATTTGGTCAACAGTTTCTTTAATTTCCATAAGATCATCCATTTTTTTATTTAGTCTTGCAATGTCTTCTTTATGCTCTTCTAGGGTCTTCTTGATTTCCTTCATATCCCGTACTATGGTCTCATTGTTCATCTTTAGTTCTTTGAGTAGCTGCTCTAGGTGTTGTGTCTCTTCTGGTCTTTTGATTTGGGTGCTTGGGCTTGGGTTATCCATATCGTCTGGTTTTTTCATATGCTTTATAATTTTCTGTTGTTTTTGGCCTCGTGGCATTTGCTGAACTTGATAGGGTTCTTTTAGGGTTTGTAGACCTACTGAAGTCCTTATCTCTAATTTATCAGATCTACAGCTTCGTGGAGTACACTTTCTCTAACTAACCAGCAGGTGGCGTCCACGAGCCACCTGTTCTCCACAAGCCAGTTCTCCCCTGCTTAGCCTTTTTGGTGAGTGGGGGAGTGAGTCTTGTGGGGCCCAATTGGTGTACCAAGCTTGCGTGTGTAGTTGGTGTTGCCTGCCCTGTATGTGGGGCGTGTTTCTGGGCAGTCGGGGAGGGGGGGTGGCCCTAACAATCAAATCTCCCTGATGATCCTAGAATTTTAAAGCTGCTGCAATAGTCTAATCCTTCAGTTCAGTCCTGCCACATTTTGTCTCTGCCACTGACCCACAAGTCTTTGGTATTGGCGTATGGCTCCTGAGACTTGCAAGTGGGCCCCTCTTCCAGGCTGTGCACCCCGGTTCCTCTGTTGAGGGATGACTGTGCTATGTCACAGGTGAGTGCCGTCCCCCCAGGGCAGTTCTGGGCTGCTGGGCTGTGTAGGGAGGCTCCCAGTCTGCTCAAATGATGGCTGAATGGGGCTTTGTTAATTCACACTGCTCCACCTTCCCAGCTCTGGGACATTCAGCTGAGGTTGCAGGGAAGGCTAATGTCCACGCCCAGTTTTGTGGTGTGTGCCTGTTATTTGAAGCACTTCCGTCACACTGGGTTGTCTGGGGCAGCTCTGGGCTATGGGGCTGGCGATGGGCAGGAGTGTTTCCTGTCCACCAGGATGGTGGCTGTGAGCGGACACCCCCCTTTTCTTGGGAAGTTGTGTTGTTTATTGAATTTTCTCAGCCACTGGATTATTGCCTTTTGTCTCAGAGCTCTCTTAGTTCTGCTCTTGACTTGACGTGCCCAAATTGCAATTCTTTGAAGCTTTCTGTATTGGGCTTCTTAGAGTAATTGTTTTAGAAGAAGCAAAAAGGATTTAAAAAAAAAAAAAAAAAAAAAAAAACGGCCCTCCTCAGAGATCTAATGGGTTATTGAAATGCTAATAGACAAAGCAACCAGGGTCATTAAGGAAAGGTCCACAGGGCAGAGAGATCAGCTTTTCTTCGGGATTTGCATATGCGCCTCAGGGCCTGAGCTCGGGCTTGAGCTCTGCCCTTCCCCCTTCTATGTTCACCAGAACTCCAAAAATCTTCCGCTTTTATTTTGGAGTTTTTCGTGTTGTTTTTTTTCTAAGCCTGTCTCCTCTCTGCTGGGCTGGCTGCTCTCAGAGTCTCTGGTGTCTGGTCTATCTATGGTTGGAGTTTGAATCAGTAGAATGAGTTTCCCATAAGAGCAGCCACTGCAGTTCTCCCTTCTCCTTCCCGGAGCTGACAGCCCCTCCTCCCCCGGGACTGAGCCTGGCAGGGAGGGGCGTGGGTCCCCTGGCCGCAAAAACTTACAGATTTCGCTGATCTCAGCAGTTCCACGTTTTCATGAGTGTTGTATGAAGTATGCCCAAAGTCAGATTGCTCTGTGGTGTCCAGTCCACGCAGTTCCTGGCTTTTTACCTACTTTCCTGGAGGAGTAACTAAAACTTACAGCTCACCAGTCTGCCATCTTGCCCCGCCTCCCCCTTTGTCTTTATTTTATTAGTCACCTGCCCACACCCTGGACAAAGGGAGCTCAGCCACAAGGTCCCCACCATCACGCAGTCCCACGACAAAAGCTGTACAGCCAACAGCCATAATTAAGAACCAAGTCCACTGGCCCACAGTTAACAGATTCAGGCATTACCCCCTAGCTATTCCAACACACTAGAGACTAAAAAGGAATATCCATATATTGCATAAGAATAACTTCCAGAATGACCTCTCCACTCCACTTGAAATCTCTCAGCCACTGAAACTTTATTTTGTTTCATTTGTTTTCTTCTTTTTGGTTAAGAAAGCTTCCTCAATCCCTTGATGGCGGTGGGGGGGGGGGGCTTATTTCTTCATGAGACTTTCCAGGTGGATAGTGATGGTTCCTCATTCATCTTTCTATTCCCAATACTTTTCACAGTGCCTTTTACTTACTGGACATTCAAAAAATTGTTGAATTGACTTAGATCCAGCAGTCTACATGTATTCACGGTATGCTTTTTCCCCTCCTCATTGACAATTATACATAATTGTTGCTCTTTTCCTATCAGGTTTATTAGGATTTTAAAAGACATACCACAAACTATCGATGTTAGTAGTTTCTGTGTAGTGCTTTCCAGCTTATGAGGTGCCACCTCATCCTTATCTCAGGAAATGGGTAGGGCAGTGATCTTTGCCAGCTTACAGGTAAGAAAACCAAGAGTCAGAGGATTTACATAAAGTTTTGTTTTATAACTCGTTCTTAACAAATTTCATTTTGAAATGTCTTCCAAAATACTCTTTTGGAATAGATAACCCTGTGCTCAAAAAGAACCCCTCTTCTTAGAAATTCTCTTAAATGCAAGTGCTCCGTTGTTGCCCAAGATACATAAATAACTTACAATGATCAGCCTTTGCAAGTTGGGCCTTCAGGCCTCTGACTGGAGGCTGTTTCTGTCTCCCATTGACGCCCTCCCTCTGAAGAATTGCAAATTGCCATGAGCTAAAGCTCTTCAAGATTCACAGCTTGAGCTTCTCATTTAACTAATTGGTGCTTATTCTTCAAATTGGGTTGTTCTCTCCAATGGAAGAGAAGCAGGAGTTTGCCTCTCCCTGTGTTCTCAAGTTTTGTAGCTAAAAATGTGCTGTGAGTCTTGGGTGTTTCTTGCTTGTCTCGTGATGGTTTTCCACACAAAGGCATTGGGGAGCAGCAGGACTCTGAAGTGGGCCTCCTTCCCTGGGAATGCATTCTCCTGTGCATCTCAAGAATGGGAAGGGCTCCTTCTCAATACAGTGCACTGAGTTCACAGAATAGTTAAAAATGACTATGGCTTGTTAATTTTCTTTTGGAATGGTAGGAGTATATTGGAAGGAATGAAGTTATTTCAGGATATTTGTTTTTCCCATTGCTTTGCTTTGTTTTGTTTGGAAATTTTTTTTAATTTGATAAAGTCATTTTAAAAAATTAAAAAAAATAATAAAAATGAACTGCAACCCCCTCCCCCCGCCCATGATACCTGTCCCAAGAACGATGCTCTCAGTTTGCCTCTTCCAAGCTCCCCATTGCCCCATTGCATTTTTCTGCACTTGGATTTCTCTGTTCCTGTGCCTCCCCAGAGCCTCTTTAATGATGGCTTGACACGTCGGGCCGCACAGCCCATTCCGATGTCAGTGCTGTTAGTAATGGAGCTGGTCTCTCCACTTCAAAATATCTTAGAAGCTATTGTGTATAACACTTATTTAGACATTGTTTTGAAAATGGCATTGTGTGTGTCTCTTGTCTCCTGGAGGGCAAGGATTATGTTTTACTTTGCTCTTCTTTGATACACAGCATCTAGCATTTACCTGATCGTGTAGAATGTTAGAGTTATTATGGGAGTTAGTTTCCCAATGAGTATCTGAGGAATGTCATTGTCTCTTTTATGCTTTATGGATTATCTGCAGCTGAGTGCCTTGCCCACTACTCACTGTGAGGCTGAATGCAAAAGTCGGCAGGCTCGGGTTTTTAAGGGAATGAGTGGGTGTGAACTTAGCTTATATGGTCTGAATGCATTCTTCAGCCAATTTTAAGTACATTTTGGATCTTGGGTTCCTGGGAAATTGGAAGGGGAGAGAGGTGGGAAGAGAGGAGCTGGATGCAGTGGGGTTGGCATATCGAATACAGAGAGAGAAAGGTTGGAAGTTTCCCTCCATTGCCCCAACTGCACATCAGATAATGGGAACCCTGTTGTCCTTTGGTGTCAGAGGCCAGGGATGCCAACTCCCTGCAGCACAAGGGAAGGTGCCTCCCTCCAAATGTAACCACTGGCATCCCCTGAGAGAAACACCCCAGACCCAACGATGGGTTTTTGATGCTCTAAGGAGCTGTGGGATGCAGACAGTGCATTTGAGTTCCTGTTCTGCCACTTACTGGCTCTGTGCCTTCAGTTTCTTAGCCTGTTTCCTTCTCTGTGACATGGGCATCCTAACAGTGCCCCCATTTCACAGATTTTAAATAGGATTAGATTTGTTTGTATGTTTAAAGTGTGTGGGTCAGTGTCTGGTGCGTATTAAGTGCTGTAGAGGCAGCAGATCTTATTATTATGCCTTTTAAGTTCCCTTCCTTTCCAGGCTTCCAGAGCCACCCTTTGGCCACAAGTTGAAACTGCTGTCCTGGCAGACACTTGCCTCATCAATAAGGCCCTGGGCCCCGGAGGTGAGGAGCTTGACTCCAGGTACAGGCCCTCGTGGGTACTTTTTTCCCATCCAGCTTCTCTCTCTTGTCCTGGCTCAGTCCGATCCTTCGGGAAGAGCTGCTCCTCTGTTCTGTTCATTGGGAGTCCATTTTCTCTTCCTCTCTACCTCCATAGTTGTGAATGTATGTTGTTGTTTGTTGGTGTTTTAGAACCTCCTTTTGCTCATGGTGCGCAGCGTTTAGTGCATATCAGGCTCAGTTGAGCTGGATTCTTGGGCCCCACTGCAGATAGTCCAGGTAGGGGCCAAGAATCTGCATTTTAACCTGGTGCTGGTGATCTTCACAGAGCCAGCTTCTAGCTCCACTGATCCAGCCTAGATGTCTCCTTTGTGCCAGGAGGCACAGGCCCATTCATGTGTTTCACCTGGTCACTGTCTGGCTCCAGTATATATATCATCATCCTTAGAGGGTTTTGTGTGTGTGTGTGTGTGTGTGTGTGTGTGTGTGTGTGTGTGTGTTACTTTTAATGTACTTAAAATGCCACATTTATATTTTCTTCTTCTAGCTGGAGTCATGCCTCAATCTAAAGTCACTCCTTTGGGAAAATGATAGATGGATGTTGGAAGGTGAGGGATCACATTGCTTTCCTTTAGGCAAAGTGGTATAGTGGAAAGGAAAGCCTCTGGGCTGGTGACTTGGATTTCAATCCCCAATTCTATTGCTAAACTGCTGTATGACCGTGGTGAAGTCTGGGCCTCACTTTCCTCATTTATGTGATGAGTGGGTGGGACAGGTTGGACTTGCTCAAGTTCGCTTCCAACTCTAAAAGTCTGTAAGTCTATGAATCTATTTAAATGTGCTGACAGCTTTAGAATGGCTAATGAATGAGTTTTTAGTGGTAACACAATTAAGTGATAATGAAGGCCTCAGAAGTAAATGTTTCCACTTCTAATGAGTTGAGTGGATGGGACTTGGAGAGGGTTTCCACCTAATGGAGCCCCTGGAAAAAGGAAACATAAGAGCCACAGGCTACTACCTGGGGACTAAAGGAAGCCAGGAGTCTGGAGAAAGGGCACACGTCAGAATGCAGGGTAGGCTGGAAGCTGGGTGGCTGAATGGGAATATTGGCAGCTCTGCGAAGACCTGGCTGTTTGGAATCCTGCCTGACATCCATTTTTGAAACACATTCACCGGCATTGTCTTGTTTAATCCTCTTGCACCGGTGAAATAGGTAAGCCTGGAACTTTCTCTTCCCCATTTTGGGGATGAGAAATGGAACCTCAGAGGAGTGACTTGCCCAAGGTCACGGAGCTAGTGAGTGATAGATTAGGAGTCGGCGCCAAACTCCTGGAGCCCAAAGCCCTTTTCCCGGCAGCTCCTCCATTCAGGCAGGCCACCTCTGCCAGCTGCTTCTGTGGCTGTCCCTGGGATGAAGCGGGCCTCCCCATTCAAAGCACTCTGAGAGGGTGGGCAAGGCCACCGTGGGACATGGCTTTGTGGGATGCAGCCGGGAGTGGGAAAGATCTGGCTGGGGTGGGAGAGACCCCACCTGGTAAGAAGGACAAGGGGGAGGCCGGAGTTCCTCCCCATGAGGCTTCCAGGGCCTTCTTTGGCAGCCTGTGTCCTTGCAGCTGAAAGCTGGGCAGAGCCCCGTGTTTGTTGACTGACTGAGGTTGCACCTCAAGAGGGAATGACCTAAGAGGGGGTGGGGGAAGGGAAGGAATGGGTGATCCAGAGAGGCTGGGGATCTCTGTCCCAGGGAAACAAACAATTACATTGACCCAGCAAGGAGAAAAACCCAATCTGCGTGGTCTGGGGAGGGGAGGTTCTCTTGGCCTGGAAGCAGGGCCTGGGAGCAGATGAACTTCTCAAAGCCCAGCTGCCGGTGCCTTTGGCTGCAGAGACACAAGACTTTGACCCTTCCCTTCTAGGTGAAACAGGATGCTAGCATTATGCAGAGATGCAGTATCTTTGCAGCAGAGGGAGGGAGGAGCAAGCACTTCTGGGTCCTGCCCTAGAAATATTTCAAGTAATAAAATCAGGATGGCTTAAGAAATCCATTACCCCTCTCGGCCTCCCTCAGCCACCCACATGCTCTGGTGGAGAGTGGGGAGAAGGCTGGGGTCCCAGCGGGCATGGTGGCATCGAGCTCCTCACCTGGAAGCCAGGGGATGGGGCGAGAGGATCCAGAGGCCCCCACCTCCTCTGACCTCAGCTGGGCCTGGAGGAGTTGCTTTTGGCAGGAGGTGGGGTAGGGGTGTGGGGAAGCAGAGGAAGGGTTGGAAGGAGATACAAGAAAGAGGAGGAAAGAGGAAAAGAGAGAAAACTGAGGGGAGCTGAAGAAAGGTGAGGGGAAGAAGGCCCTGATGAAGCGAGAATCCCACAGGGCTTGGCGCCCTGCTGTCCACCCTGCCACCTCCATGCCTGTGCCCTTGGGCCAGCAAGACCCTCTGAGCTCCGGCCTGCACACCTGAGAAACAGACGGTAGTTCCCGCCTCGTTGTTGTGAAGGGTAGATGAGCAGTTTATAAACCATAAAATGCCATGCAGAATAATGTGTTAAATTCTCAAGAAAAGGAGAACAAAAAGAGGCAAGAAAAGCAGCAGGGGTGGGCGGGGGTGGGGAAGCAGGGGAGATCCTTTTCTGAACATTTCCTTCCCCAGGGATGTGACCAGAGGAGAGTGTGGGAGTGGGAAAGAAATAACTGAAGGTGAGCCAAGGGAGAAATAAAATCCTGCCCCGGTGGCTGCTTGCATTCTGTCTGGGAGGCAGGGAACCCAGGCACTGGCTGTGCCCAGGCTGCACCTGCAGGTCAAGCCGGGGAGCCTTTGCCTGGGTGAGGACGGTCCTCGTGGAACTGGGGGAAGCAGAACCTACTGCCACGTCCTTGCCAGCGGCCCGGGGCAAGGGGAGGGCAGTTGGTCTCGGGCTTTAAGGTCTCATGGAACATCCCGATTTCTGTCAGACTTAAAATTCCAGAAGGCCTGAGGAGCTGGTAAAAGCCCGTGGCAGAATCCTGGGCAGGAGGAGGAAAGGACTAGAAAGGCAAAAAGAGAAAAATCTGGGTAAAGAACATTCTAGAAAGCCCCGAACCAAGACCAGGCCCTCAGTCCACGTGGGCCCAGCTCCATGGTCCCTCCTGCTTCTGCTTGTGCCTGGATCCCCATCTTGGCATGAAGCAAGGCCCGGGCGGAGGAGGCACAGGGCCGGGGTCAGGGCAGCCAGCTCCCCTGGCAGGCTAGATTTATGATTTGGCTGAGCTGGGGAGAGAGGGAGCCTGCAAGGATCCGGGGTATGAAAGGCAGCCCAGTGTTTCCTCAGGAGCCACAGTGCCAAAGGCAGGGGCATCCATCTGGCCCCACCATGTAGTACATTTGTCACCCTGGAGCTGGGGCCTGGCTGGCCTGCCTTTTGTCATCTGCAGCTGGTGAGGGCAGCTCCTACTTTCAGCAGCTTTTACCACAGGGCCTGCAGCCCCAACAGGTGCCCTGAAGGGGCTGGGGGGGGAGGTGGGCAGAGAGGGGGTGGCCTGCTCCCTCCCCTGGACTCAGGCCGGGCCCTCCAGCTGGTGCCCCATCAAACTGGCGTCTACTTAACTCTCCCTGGGGATAAACAGCCTCGGAGTCAGAGAGGTGAACAGGCCCTTGGAGACGGTACTTTCACACTGTGTTCTGGGGAACTCTGGGGTCCTCTGGGCCTCCGTGAGAGCTGTGCAGGGAGGCTGCGTGTGCAGGATACAGCCCCCCACCCACCCGAGTAGCTCTGCTGCTTTCTGATCTGTATATAAGTGTCCTAGGTAAGATTTCATGTGAAGAATGGTTTCTGCTGCTGCAAGAACGTTTGACGACCACAAATCTGGCCTCATTTCAAAGAGGGCAGAGAAGGCCAGCAGCCCAGCCAGCTGTTGGCAGAGTGGGGGTTAGAACCCAGGCCCCTGGCTCTCCCAGCCAGGATCTCTCCATGATACTGGGCTCCCTTTACGAAGTTGCTGGTCTGAGCATTCACAGTCAGCCCTCTTCTCTTCCCGTCAGTGCTCTCCCTCCCCCTACACTGCTCAGTGGAACTGGGCCCACTTGCAAGCTTGGGTGCCGGCTTTATCTCTGCCAGTGGGGATTTAAAATATAAGCCACTTCTGGCCCAGGCAAACCCCATTTCAGGTATGAAGCAGGACCTCCATGGTTGTCTCCAGGATTACAGCCTCTTCTGCTCAGGGTCTGTCTCCAGGCTCAGGCCCTTGGGTTGTGGCCACCTGGACATCCCAGCGGGCTCTTGGTAGGTATTGAGGGTTTTCTGGTAGAACACAGGCCATTTCCTTTGATTTCCTTTTGGTTTTGGGAGAAACTTGGCCCTTCTATTTAGGCCTCATTTGTCCATTTTGGCTCTTGACTATGGTGCTGATTTGGCTACCCTATGCTGTGGTCCCTGGATTCTGTTCCAGAAAATCCTGGGCTAACCTTTCTCCTGGGTGAGGGGCTCTCTCCACCCCCCATACTCCACTCCATGCCCTGCTGCTTCTCTCATACGATTCCTCCAGCTCTCTCCAGACTCCTGTTTCCCAGCTCGGCTTGCCGTTTTATATTCTGCCTCCTCTCCTGGACTTGCTTCCAACACATTGCCCCTCAGCCTCTCCTCTATGGATTTACAACCCCTGGCTTTGCTCTTCCTGAACATTCCTCTTAGCTTCTTAGAGCTGATCCCTTCTCCTTCTCCAACCAGCCCATCTGGAGGCTTCCTTCCCATTGCAGGAGCCACCGTATCTAGGGATTTCATAGAAGAAGGAAAAAGGGTCCAGTTTTTCCCAGGCCTGATATGTGCCAGGCCTTGTGGGTGGGTGGTTAGGGGGGCTTCACGTATTTTTTGTTGTTCAGTCTTCACAACAATCCTATGAAGTAGATATTAATGCTCCCATTTTTTTATATGGGGAAACCAAATCTCAGAGATTTAGCAACTTGCTAAAGCCCACTGCTGACACGTTAACGAGTGTTTGAGCCCCGGTTCTGCCCGACCCGTGAGCCTTATCAGTTCCTCTGACAGCCAGCTGCCTCGGTGCCTCCTGCTCGAGCTAATAACCTGAGGTTGTGGCAGCACCGTCTGGCGGTCGTCTTTCTCCAAATTACTTACCCCCATCCTAGATACTTTGCCCTGGTTTCCCTTCTGCCCCATTTCTCCCTATGAACCCATCAGCACAAACTGAGCAAGGCAGGGAAATGTAAGAGAGACAAGGGCTCACGCATGTTTCACAGATGAAGAAAGACTCAGATTGAGGTTGAGCCACAATTGTCTCCAAACAAGGAGGAAAATGTTAAAGACACCAAAGAAGCTCTGGTCTTTTCAGGATGTGGAACAGGGAGACATTCAGATCTACAGGTCGTTTCTCTTACAGAACAGGGGAAGAGAGGCTGTGGGATAGTCACACTCTCCGGGCCTGGTTTCTATCAGGATGATTGTGTGGAAAACCTAGAGCCACTGCTCCCTCTGGATCATCTGTGGCATGTTTTCATGGGTGGCACAGGTGAGGGCCTGGGGGAAAGGTAGAGGAAGTCTGTGGAGGCAAGCACCCCTTCCTTTGAGCAGCAGGCTCCTGCTGACGGGAAGCTCATGTCCTGGCATGCTCCTCTCCCCAAGCCCCGGGACCCCCTTCTGCAGGAAGGGGAGTATGGCTCTGAGGTGGGAGCAGTTAGGGGAGAGGCTCCTGGGCTCTGCATCTTCTGGAGAATGGGTGTTGAGGCAGGGCTGGGGGGCGAGCCATGACCAAAACAGGGCAGGAGAGGACGGGGGATGGAAGAAGGAAGGACCTTGCTGCCGTCGCCTTCGTGGAATGCTTTTTTTCCAAGTTGTTACAGGCAGAGGGAGCTGACTGCTGACAGCAGCAGCTGTGGAGGAGGCAGGCGCGCGCGGGGTGGCATTATCACCCTCTCTGGGCGGGTGGCAGTGGGGGCGGGGAGGAGGCGATGGTGGCGTCTCCTGCCTCTTCGGGATCTGAGAATCTCTCACCACCCATCCCCGAGCCTCGTAACCCAGGAAGAGAGAGAAGGATCAGATGGAAATCGGAGAGGTAGGGACAGCCCGGGAAGATGCACACACATGCTGCCTCACACCCCTCTCCTGCACACATGCACACACACTGCTTCTCTCATATGCTCTGCCTCACACTCTTGCTCTCTCTCACATATGCAGCCTTACACTCCTCTCTTGCTTACACATGCCTCTCACACCCCTGTCTTGCACACATGCACAGACACACTGCTTCTCTCATATACACTGCCTCTCACACTCTTGCTCTCTCTCACACGCACACTGCCTCACTCCTGTCTTGCTCACACGTCTCTCACACCCCTCTCTTGCACACCTGCATGCACTGCTTCTCTCATGCACACAGGCTGCCTCTCACATTCTCTTGCTCACACACACTCACACACTGCCTCCCACACTCTTGCTCCCTCTCTCACACGCACTGCCTTTCACATGCCCTCTCTTGCTCTCACACACACACTGCCTCTCACACTCCTCTTTGCTCACACACAGTCTCTCACACCCCTTTCTTGCACACATGTGAACACACAGTGCTTCTCTCACACACGGCCTCTCACACTCTTTTGCTCACACAGACACACACACACTGCATCTCACACTTTCTTGCTCACACAAACTCTCCCAGGATCTCTCTCTTTCTAAGCCTGGACATTCCACCCCTGCTCTCTGGT
This sequence comes from Choloepus didactylus, assembly GCF_015220235.1. NCBI lineage: Eukaryota > Metazoa > Chordata > Mammalia > Pilosa > Megalonychidae > Choloepus > Choloepus didactylus. The sequence continues at coordinate 89,812,611 of NC_051307.1, read as the reverse complement.
CCAGCCAAAGTTGAAGCATTTCTGGGACGAGCAGTCCACTCCCTGGGGATCATCATCCCAAATCGTCCTCAGCGTCTTTGAGGAAACTTGAGAGAGGCAGCCGGCCCCTGTGGGGTGGCCAGGCTCAGCCGGGAGGCCAGCCTGGGCACCGGTGATTGGCGTGTTGGCTGGGGCTGCGCGCTGTTTCCAACACTTTTGTCTGGTGCTGGGAGCCATCTCGGCAGTGTAAGGGGCGATCAGAGCTGCTCTCGGGCAGGATGCTGCCTCGTGTCCCGCTGTCCCTGCGGCCAGCCCAAGCCGCCCAGAGCTGCCAGGCAGGATGGAGATGTTTTCTTGTTATCCTCACCTGAGCACAGCAGCCTGGGTTGAATTTACAGGGAAATGTTTTCTCTCTGAAAGCAGTAGCAGCAGTCCCGACTTTCCTAAACTCTAGCTGGGGCTCAAGAAACGCTAGCCGGGGCTCAAGAGCTGCCCTTTCAGAAACCTGGCAGCTGGCTGTGTGTGCTGACCCTCGGGTCTGCTCCTTGGCAGTGGGCTGGGGTCCTGAGGTCTGGTGCAAGGAGTGAGGATTGGGAGAATCTGCTGCTTGCCCGGGCTCTGATGCTGGCTTCCCCAGGACTGCTACGCTTCCTGCCTGCCATCTGATTTCCCCACAAAGGGGCCCAGGCTTAGAGTGCTGGCAGCAATGCCGCTGGCAGGTGAGTACTTGGACAGAAGTCCTGTCCTGTGTTTGCTGGCCATGCCCATGTGCGTGGTGGCGGACAATCTCTGCTGCTTTAGTTTTGGAGACTAGTCGTTAATGTGCCTGTCCCTATGCCATCTGAGTGGGCAGGAAGGTCCAGGGGGCGGGGCCAGCCTGGGTAAGATGTGGGGCATCAGGGAACCAGAGCCGTGGACCTTTCTGTCAGGAGTAAGGGGGTGCTGGAATGAAACGCATCCTCCACTGCTTCCCTCTCCTCTCCATCCCCTGGTTGGGAAAAGATGTGTGCCAGAGAGTGTGGAGGGAGGGTGGCCCCAAAATGCCTGCCCACCCTGACATCACTACCCAGGGGCCACTGAACGGCTTGCTTCTTTGGAGACCCCTGGGCTGCTGAGCTGAGGGCCAGGTTGCTACTGGCACTGCCCAGAAAGGGCATCGGAACAAATGAGATGTTGCCCCACTTTTTTTTTTTTTCTGGCCAGCAGCGGTAGGTCCGTATTTCAAATGTGCACAAAATGAGACAACAATGAGGCTGGAGAGGGGCAGCTCTTGGGGTATAGGAACCGCATCTTACAGTCTATCCCCTGCCTCCCCACCTACACCCTTGTCCTCAGTGCTTACAGTTGTTTTCAGCTTGGATGTCTCTGGGAATCAGGAGGTTGTGGGTTGCTACATGCTGAGTGAAGTTGTGCTTCCCATATTCTTATGTGTGCCCGCAACTGATTGCTTCTGATTTCACGGGGAGGCTCTCTTTTTAGCGTTCCAACCACACCTGTGACCGTGTCTCCTGCTCCCTTGGGGTAATCCAGTCTTTGTTTCTCCTTAAGTTTCATACAGTGAGTGTGTTTGCACCAGATGACCTCTGAGATCCCTTTGGGGAACATCTCCAGCTTTCCAGGGGATTGTTGTGGGGGACAGCTCTGCACCTCCCTCCTCCAATTATATCCTGATCCTTTGGGGCCTGTCTGAAATCCAAGACAGAGCTGGAAGACCATGATTCTGACTCATTTGAGAATTCTGTTTTTTCAATTCAGTAATCATGACATAGAAGGGGTGGCAGTGTTTAGGTCAGGTTTCTCCACCTCAGCACAATTGACATTTTGGGCTGAATAATTCTTGATGGGCAGGAGGACAGGGGAAGGGGGCTCTCCTGTGCATTGTTGGATGTTTAGCTGCATCCCTGATCTCTACACACTAGATGTCAACACCCCATTTGTGACAACCAGAAATGTCTCCAAACATTGCCCAGTGTCCCCACGGAGGCAAAACTACCCCTGGTTGAGAACTGCTGGTTTAGGTTAACGCTGCTGCCACTGCCTTCTCTCCTTTGGCCTTCGTGTGGTCTCTGGCCTTGTGGGATCAGGTCTGCAGGCGGCTAAGTGAAAGGGAGCTGTCTCCTCCCTGGGAGTGCAGAACCCTGGGCCCAGGTGATCTTGCTCAGGTTCCCGCCCAGGCTAAGCAGGAGAATCACCCTAGTCCTCCTCAACCTCCAGATCTTAGCGGAAACGTGGTGGTGAGGTTCAGGGATGCTGGTGTGGTTCCCCCATCTGTGCAGTGTGAGGTCTGGGAAGGAAAGTCACATGGCAGGGCCCTACTGTTCCCTCCTGACACTTGACCAAAAGCCAGAAGTGGTGCTGGGGCCAGGATGGGTTTGGCATCTGGGGCGTGTGTGAGCACACCCGTGTGTGTGCATGTACACACACACGTACTTGCTTGCAGCTTTCTGAATCCTGATGTGGAGGTGAACCCTGCCTTGGGGATCTTCCAGTGAGACAGACATCCTGTTATGCACCAATAGAGAAATAAACCAGTCAAGAGGCTTCTGTGCCTTCCTTGAACTAAGTCTTGTCCTTTTAGGAAGCATGTCTCTGAGGACACTAGACAAGGACAGAAGAAGCATCTTAAGTTTCTTGTTTGTCATGGTGGTCTTTGCTCTTCAGCAACCCAGGAGGGCTTCATGAAGGAGGTGATGTTTCAGAACCTATAGTGTTGTGGATGGGAGGTGGCATAGAGAGTGTGCGTGTGTGAGTCCATGCTGTGAGGCCCTAGGAATCTTCTTTACCCTGACTATGAGTTTGGAGAGGTGGGTTAGGGAAGATGGCAAGGCATGCCCCCACCCCACCCCCACTCTCAAGTAGGCAGCTGCCAGCCCTTTTCCCCATCTACTCGGCTAAAACTTGTTTTCAGAGCGGGCTTCCCAGCCTTAGCACAAAGGAGGAACTTACAGGAAGCCCCATGGTGCAGAGCAATTATGGCCAGATTCTGATTTGTGGGATAGAGCCTAGCGGTGCTCCAGGTGGCACAAACCAGCAAATCATCTCCTAATCAGCCTGCTGGGCTTTGAAATGCCTTGTATGATCCATTTGCAGCAGATTTTATCTCCTAATGATGCTCGATTCTGGCTGGTAAGTTTACAATCCCTAAACAAACAGCATCTAAAGAGCAAGGATGGGGAGGGGGCCAGGCAGACCTGCCTGGGATCCGCCTTCACCCCCAGTAAGCCACAGCACATCGGCCTTATGGCCCCGAATCTCCAGGGTGTCCACCTGACCACACAGAATCTATTTTCCTCCAGCAGCCATGTGGAAGTCTTTGACCTTCCCCTCCTCTCCCTCAAGGAGATGGTTTTCTATGAAAAGCTTGGTGGACCTTGGAGAAGGGGAGAGAATGCTCAGCTCTGTGCTTTGTGGCTTTGGAACCTAGAGTGCCGTGGTCATGCTCTGTGGTCTGTGGTTTCATGGCCCTAGGACAGAGCTGGGTCCCTACCCACCCAGTGCCTGTTCTGGCCTGTTCTGTTCTAGGCTGGTCACACAGGGCACGGTGCCTGTGGCCGGGGCCAGGCCCAGCCTCATATTCCTTCCATGACTGACGAGAGACTTGTCCAGAGGGGAGGAGGGACAGAGAGAGCCTTCAGAGGTACAGAGGCCCACAGGTGCTCACTCAGGGGGCGCAAGCAGGGATACACGAGATCAGGCACAGAACCAGGAAGCCCCCCAGACCCCCAGAGCTCTGGGTCCAGGGTTGGCAGAGGAGCGGGGCATTCTGAAGCCAGGATACAACCTCAGAAGCCCCGTGGCAGCTCTACCAGTGGAAACCTTCTGCCACTGCTCAGCAGACAGCAGACCCCAACTCCCAGGACTCTCTGGCTCATGGGTGGCTTCTGTGTGACCACAGAGAAACAGCAAGGACTCTGAGCCTGGAGACAGGAGGGACCAAGACAGGGAAAGAGGAGCTTCCCAGAGGGTCAGAGATTCCAAGCCCATTCCTCCTGAGTAGTGGGGTTGAGTGTCAGACCATGTGCTAGTCAGATGCAAAAAGATTTTTTTCCCCTACTAGAGCAAGGAGAGAGATGTGGAGAGGGCATTTTGGAAAGGAGGGACTTCTGCCCATACTGTGCCAATCAGAAACAGGAGCCCCACTGGCCATCCCCACCCTGGGAGAGTTATGCTGCAAGCTTAGGACGGGATGGCTCCTGAGGAAGTGTGCTGAAGGCTAACTCCACTTCTGTGGGGGCAGGAGGGCTGCATTCATCCCTGCATTCATTTCTTTATCTGCCTTTTATTGAGTGTCTGGCAGTCCAGTGCCTGGTGATGCCCTCTCCTAGAGGGGAACGTGATGCAGGGGCCAGGTGAGCTGGGACTGACCGAGGTGTGGTGGAATCGAGGCCCTCTTACCTTGTTGTGGGACCCTGACAAGGTCGAGATTAATTGCTCTTCTGCTGTTCCCCCAGCAGAGCTTCCCAGACCCCTCCCCAAGGCCTTCTGGAGACAACTGAGGGATGGGGCAGGGCACAGCTGGAAGTGGGCCGCTCCCAAACGGCCAAATCCTAGAGGGGCTCGTAAATGTCTGCCCTCCAAGTCTGGCCGAAGGCTCCCCACTGCCCCTCGAGGATCCACACTGGCCTAATAGCTTCCCACAATCTGTCTGCGGGATCTCGCCCTTCCTTTCCTCCTCCTGCTGCTGTTTGCCTGCCCAACTTTGGGACTGATCACTTCCTCCCCAGCTTCTCGCCGGGACCGTCCTGTGGGACTCTGGTGGTTGTTTCTGTAGACCCTCCTGTAACCCATGGGGGCCTCAGGGACTGTGTGTTTCATTTTAACGGTGCCGGGGATTTCCCTGGCTCTCTTTGGACTCAACTCTATGCTAAGGTTTCATGCCAGACCTTTGTGCCACTTTTGGTTCTCACTCCCACCGCACCTTCTCCTGCTCCACTTGGGAGGGGGCCAGGAAAAAGGGCTGTTAGTGCCTGGATCTACTGTTAAAGCCCAGTTGCCTCAGTTTCCCCATATATGAAATGAGAGGTTTTGTCTGGAGCAGTGGTTCTCAAAGTAGTATCACCCAGAGCAGTGACATCAGCATCACCTGGGGACTTGTTAGCAATGCACACTCTCAAAACTCACCCTGGACCAGGGAATCAGAAACTCTCAGACTGGGGCCCGGCAACCTGTTTTTAACATGCTCTGCAGGTCATTCTGATGTCGCTCAAGGTGATTACGAGGCTGCTCAAGTTTGAGGATCGTCATCTAGAGCGTCTCTGGGGCCTCCTTCCAACTGCAGTTCTGCGGCTGGTCTCAGCATTTTGCAACTCCCAGGAACTTGTGACTTGCGAAAATTCCAGCAAGTCCTGGCCCAAGTTTTACCACATCTCTGGAACACCACCAGTTATCTTAGGGGCATCGTTAAATTCTCAAAATTAGAAAACAACAACAAAACAAAACCCATATATATTTATACCCTGGCTTTTTCTAGAAAGGACTTAAGGTGGTTTACATTCCCTTTAATTTAAATGACTCTCTTCTCCCACTCCCTTTAGGGGAGGAGACTGCAGAGATGGCTGTGCAATCTAGTGAACAATACGGCATCTGGAGTGCACCCCACAGACCCCCCAAAACCACTGCTGGACCTGCAGGAGGCTGCCGGGTCCGACCCACCCCACACCCTCCCCAGCAGCATAAACACTCCTGCCCTTTCAGAGCCTCTGGTGAGAGCAGTGCCCCAGCGATTTTATTAATGCTGCTATCCCCAGAGAAGCAGAATGCTCTAACATCTCTCTCCTGCGGCTGGCATTTAGCCCATTGCTGAGTTAATTCAAGCAATACTAATAACCAGTTTGCTGGTGAGAAGACCTTGTGCAGACCCCCAAAGCCTTCTCGCTGGGATGCTGATAACAGGCTAAGAATTCTGTCTGGCCACCTGCAGTCACTCAATAACAGCACGTAAAATGCCCAGTGCTGGACTGTGTTCCGGGAAGTCACCAAAAGAAACAGAACTGCTGTCCCTGCCGTCTGTGAGCCCATGTGTCCAGGTGGGGAGATAGTGCCTGGGCATGATGGGGACCCCAAACGTTTGTTCAGAGTTGAACAAATGAATGGCAAAGTATATTTTAGCTGCTGTCAGCAGTCCTCCCTCCTCCTGCTTTTCTTCCCGTCCATGCCTTTTCGCTCTCCCAAACCCTGTCTCCTTCCTTCCTTGCAGAAGGCTGGCATCGGTTTCCTGGAGGTCCTGAAACCCCAGCTGATCTGGCTCAATTGGGTCAGGTTCAGCTTCCTGCTTTCCACAGTTCTGTGAGGGGCCGGCCCCAGCTGAGACCTTTCCCGGCTTTTCTCCGGTCTCCAAGGAGCTTGCAAGAAATGCAGCCTGAGAAAACAGCCTCCCTTCCCTTCCCCCAACTCTCTGTTCTCCTTGCTCACTTCCCCCAACTCCCCGAGGCTTCCCTAAGCCTGCAGCTCCCACCCTATTCTGCTCCCTCGCTGCCCTCCCAAACTCATGTTTTATGCAGGAACATCCCCATTCTCACGGAAAGTGCAGCAAAGTTTGGGAAAGTATTTCAGACATCTTTTGAAGAGGGTGGAGGAAATGCAGGGTTATGGGGTTAACCTCAACTGAGAGTTTTTTCCTGGGCTGGGTGGATACCTCTTCTAATGTGTGTGGGGGGGGTGGGGGGCATGTGCATGTGTGTACGTGTTTCTCGTTTCTATTCTACCCTCCATTTGTACTCAGTGGTGAGTTCTGGGGAGGGAAGTCATCACACATGCTGCAGACACACCCACGCACACCCATGCACACACATGGGTCTGGAGCCTGCCTCACCTTCCAGTGCCCCATCCTGCCTCTCCTTCTGCCTTCTGGGAAGCACCAGGGGTGTCTTATCCTGGATTTAAACATTCCCAGAAATTTGGGAGGCATAAGGAAAATGGGTTTGTGAGTGCTTTCAAATATTAGAAGGAAAACGAAATACGTGTAAAGCTTTTTTGGGTGAGTGTGTGTGATTTTCACAAGATTTCCCATGCCCTTTTTTTGAAATGTCAAAATGGTTGTCTGTCATTGATGTTTTGAAATAAAATTAGCTTGTTTGTATATCAGATTGCATGTTTCACCTCCTCTGCTAATAATTCCATGTTTCCCATAACAAAAGTGCCTGCACTTTCAGAAGTCTAGCATCCCTCCTTTTGACAGTTTTTTTTTTAAGAGGGCTTTAATATACTTTTCTTTTCTTAAATTCAGTTTTATTGAAATAACATTCACACACCATACAATCATCCATGGTATACAATCCACTGTCCACAATATGATAACATAGTTATGCGTTCATCACCACAATCTATCTCTGAACATTTTCCTTACATCAGAAAGAACCAGAACAAGAATAAAAAATAAAAGTGAAAAAAGAATACCCAAATCATCCCCCCATCCCACCCCATTTGTTCTTTAGTTTTTATCCCCATTTTTCTACTCATCCACACACTAGATAAAGGGGGTGTGATCCACAAGGTCTTCATAATCACACTGTCACCCCTTGTAATCTACATTATTATATAATTGCTTTTGACAGCTTTTAAGAAGTAAGCAAACCCTCGAACAGAAGGATCCATCTACAGTACACTTAGAGTAACACAAAGGATAGTATTGTGTTTTCTGGACTTGGTGTTGGCGAGAAACAGAAAAGCACTTATTTTCAGAAAAGAAATTCTGGAAAGAAAGGAGAGGGAAACCTTTAAATCTCATTGAATGCAATTTGCTCCACAGAACTTTATCTAATCAGCCTCATTCTCTGAGCCATCACCTAAAGTCATTTTTGATTCTTCTAACACTTCATTTTTATCAACTTCCCAGAGTCCTGAAAACACAAGATTTGCTTAGATTGAGACAAGCTTCTCTCCCTTTTCACATGTTAATTTATTTCATGATTTGTGCCTTGTTTTTTCAAATATAGCTCCATTTCCTTCACTTGCCTCAGGAGACGGAGGGGACAAACGGGAGCCATACATGGCACAGCTACTATGTTGGGATGAGATTTGGTGGGAGACCCCCCCCCTCCAGTCCCAATCCCCCAAAGATGCCTGATTGTTGGCAACATCTGAAAGACCCTAGGACCTTCCATGTCCTGAGCAGCTGGGCATATTTTATTTTGGGGGAATTTTGAGGGGTCGTCTGTCAAATGCTGTGGCCATTCAACTCTCATCAGTCCACAGATCTGCCACTGCATCCCAGATCTAGGACTTTCATAAAAGCTTGTATTATTGAGGGTAAAATTTTTCCCATTTTTCATGAAAGTAATTTATTTTACTTTCCTCTGTACTTACAAGTAGAAATGTACTTGGATTCCCAAGAACGATTGATTTTTCTGTAGATCATTTAGAAAGGAATGTCAAACAAGGTGCACCATTATCTGCAGATGAAAAGATTGATGTGGTTTGTTTAACGTAATGCCATATCGAATAATTTTAAAAAACAGTTTGGGAGCATGAAAACACCCTATCCTAAACACTTTATTCATTCTAGAAAGTTTCAGAATTCAGAAATGAATCCTATATTTCAAAAAAGTCCTTGGGACCTGTGCCAGTTTGAATATATATTGTGTCCCCCAGATACCATTGTATTTGATGTAATCTTGTGTGGGCAGACTATCAGTTTTGATTAGATTTCTTTGAGTGTTTCTTTGGAATGCACCCCACCCAGCTGTGGGTGATGACTCTGATGGGGTAATTTCCATGGAGGTGTTGCTCTGCCCATTCGGGGTGGGTCTAAGTTGGTCAGTGGAGCCATATAAATGAGCTGACATAACGGAAGGAACTCAGTGCAGCTGAGAGTGAACTTTTGAAGAGGAGCTACAGCCAAGAGGGACACTTTGAAGAAAGTACTGGATCTGCAGATGAGAGACAGTTTGAAAACAGCCGTTGAAAGCAGACTCTTGCCCCATAGAAGCTGAGAGGACAAATATCCCAAGTGCAACTAAGAGTGACATTTTTGAGGAACTGCAGCCTAGAGAGGAACGTCCTGGGAGAAAGCCATTTTGAAACCAGAACTTTGGAGCACACGCCAGCCATGGGCCTTCCCAGCTAACAGAGGTTTTCCGGACACCATCGGCCATCCTCCAGTGAAGGTACCTGATTGTTGATGTGTTACCTTGGACACTTTGTGGCCTTAAGACTGTAACTGTGTAACCAAATAAACCCCCTTTTATAAAAGCCAATCCATCTCTGGTGTTTTGCATTCTGGCAGCATTAGCAAACTAGAACGGGACCCAAAAGAGGGGGGAAAATATTTTTTCCCTTTGTGTTTTTCCCTGGGCCTTCACATTGTCAGTCTTGTCCCTGGGGAATCTCCTGTGTTGGACAAATTTAGAATAAAATCTACCTTCCTCTTTCCTCGTCTGTAGCTTCCTTTAGCATTATCCTTAAAGAAAAGCACTTATGATGTGCCCAGTATTCTATCGTGGCTTCTGGTTGGAGCATCAGAGACCGAGAGTGTCAGAGAGGGAGAGACCCAAACCGAAGCCTGAAGACAGACATAAAGAGATGTGGACAGACTGGCAGCCCCAGCCAATGAAGTGACATAAGAGAGAGGACTTTAGTGGCAAACCCAGACTCTCTCCTGACGTTGTGTCTAGCCCCCTTAGCCATAGCAGGTGTAACAGTCTTTGGGGGGATCTCCAAGCACTTCGCTGAGCATCTTCGTTAGCTGTGGGGGTATTGGGGGAGTTGGGCAGACAGACCTGAAGGCCAACCTGGGCTTTTGGGTCCACATCTGTAGCTTCTAGTCCCTGGGGTGACCCTGTGTGAATGAGCCTATGGGGAGCCACTTGGGGGGTGGGGGGAAGGTGGCAGGGAGTAGGAGCCGAGGAAAGGCTGTTGGGAGGATTATTTTCTCTAGAAAAAATTGTAGGCAGGTGAAGGGTGCCTCTGTCAGCCTTGCCAGCTGTTTGTTTATTTGTCCCTCTTTGCAGCAGGGCCAATTAGGAGGCTGATGAATTAATTTCTTAATAAAAGACAAATTCTGGGGATTACCCGCCCTTACTATTCCCTCCTCCTTCCTCTTTTCCCTGCCTAGGCTACAATGTTCCCTGCCCCTTACCTTCCCTCCCCCTTCACAGCAGCAGTGATGGAGAGAGTTGTAACAGCTGACGTTTGTTGAGCAGTTACTATGTGCTAGGCTGTGGTGAACTGATCCTGGCCGACCTGGTCCTGCCTGATTTTTTGCTTCTTTTTTGGTAAATATCAGTGGCCTCCAACCTTTAGGGGTAGTTGAGGACCATAGACCTTCTTCCCACCTCACCACAAAGGCAATTTCAGGTCAAATTCTGTCCTTTACAGATATTTATTAGTAAGTGAGCACAAAACAGTCACACAAGCTGTCCTGGTAACTTGAGGAAGTCCCAGCTCTCCGTCCCTTTAAGCGCTCCAGCAGCACCTTTGCGTGAAAGCGTCCTTTGAGACAGGTGTGCCAGGGATTTGTCTAACCATCTAACCCTGGAGGAGATGCTGAAGAAGGTGAGGTGGATAACCCCGAAGATGTGCCCTGTAGGGAAGGGGACCTGAATGACGACGCAAATTCACTGATTCTTTTAACCCTCTGATGATTCATTATAGGGAGGAGTTGTGGCTTCAGCTTCCTCAGCCCAGAAAAACCTGGGCATCAAACCGGCTGCAGAGAAGATTTAACTTAGGCAGTAGGAAGAATACTAGAAACCAGTATTCTGGAGACAGAAAAACAACACAACAGCATATTCTTGAACTGACTTCAGATGTGTTCTGGTGGAGGCTGGGAAGTAAATGAGACTGCCCTTAAAGATCAGTGGCCTGAGGGGGCTGCCCTCAAAGATGAGGCTGACTGGAGATTGAGGATCCCCTGTGGCAGGTAGATGGGGGCTAGAAATCACCACATCTCATAGCAGTCCTGACCGGCCAGCCTAGGAGGCCTGTCCCCTTTTGTGCCTGTTTTAGATTCCTCAGCTGCTCTAGCAAATACCATGCAATAAGTTGGCTTAAACAATGGGCACTTATTAGCTCATGGTTTGAGGCTGGGAAAATGTCCAAATCAAGGTGTCATCAAGGCGATGCTTTCTTCCCAAAGACTGGCTTTCTGGGGCTGGCTGCCAGTGATCCTTGGTCCTGGGATCCTCTGTCACATGGCAATGCACATGGCGGCCTCTCCTGGCCTCTCCTCTTTCAGGGTTCTGTTGACCTTCAGCTTCTTGTTTCCCAAAGCTTTCTCTCTGTGTGTTTGAATTTCATTCTGCTTATAAAGAACTCCAGTAATAGAATTAGGACCCATCTTGATTGGGTTGGTCCACACCTTAACTGAAGCAGCCTAAAAGATCCCGCTTACAGTGGGTTGACACCCACAGGAATGGTTTGAGTTTAAGAACATGTTTTTCGGGGGTACATATAGCTGCAACCCACCACAGTGCCCCTTCTTCCAGGATAAGAGGCACATTCATCCTCCTAAAGCCCCTAATCCTGCCTCAGCCTGTCCAGGAGAGTGACTCTCGAAAGAAAATGACCAGCTGGTGGACAGGCCCGGGACCTGAGCCCAGCCCATTCCCGGGTGACCAGGGCAGCCCGGCAAACACCCTCTGGCCCTGCGCCCAAGGGACTGCAGGCAAAGTGCCTGGAGGAAATGGGGCAGTGGAATGAGAGGAAAGTGAATGGCCTCCCTGCTTTCCCCCATTCAGTGTGTGGTTTCCATGGGCCCCCAAGTGTGTTTACAGGCAGCAGCCCCGGGTGGGGGGAGCCCTGGGGGACCTGTGCCGCACTGCTTCAGTGACAAGAAAGGGAAGGCTGGGCGGCCGGGGAAGGCTGGGGCACTTGAAAAACCAAATAAAAAGTTGGCCGTCGAACGCTTTTTGCCAACCATAGTCAATTCTTAATTATCCTCATCATGGGAGGAGCAGTGGCAGGAGTGATTCAAAGCAGCAAACAATCCCAAACCGTTTAAGCTACATGATTTTTAAAAGAGAGAGAAGGAGATTTCCCTTCCTAATGATGTCTGGCTCAGGCTGATTTTAAATGAGGGAAGTATTAACAGCGTGCTCCCCGGGGATCAAGGCTAGAACCAAGTCTTATTTAACATGTTTATAAATTATTTAGAGTTCACATTTCCCGATTTTGTGAACAGGTGCTGGGAGGAGACTGCTAGCCCTCCCGGGAGCCAGAGGAAACCCTTTTCCAGGGATTATGCACTCAGCGGAGGAAATCCCTGAAGGGAGAAAAGAAGAAGGGATTGGAGGTGTCAGGCTGGCCAGCCACTGCTCCTGGGAGGGGCAGAGGGGCAGGAGATACCCCCCACGCCCAGCCTGTGGCTAGAAGGGGACTGTGAGGCTCTGCTTTAAAATACTTAATGGCTCCCAGCTTCTCCCTGAATTGGGGGCATTCTAAGCCATCCACGGTGTGGTCCCGGCTCCCATTGCCCCTGCCATGTGCTCCTGCTGCTGACCTGCCATGGTCACATGGCTCAATGCAAAACGCTCGGAATTGTACCAAGAATTCTGATTCTGCGCCTCGCCATCCATCCCCATCCATCCCCATCGCACTGCATGCTGGTTGCCCCCCAAACCCATACCTCACTCTCCTCGCCTCCTCTGTTTCTGGTATGTGAGTCCTGCTGCTTCTCCTGAATCTACTCTTCAGAGTTCTGTTGACCTCAAGTGCCACCTCTCTGGGAAGACTTCCCTGCTCCCAAAGTACTCTCCCCTTCTCAGAAAACCAGTGGCACCAGGTACCTCCCTCCCAGTTCAGGTCAAGCTCTGCCTTGTGGAACAGCAATGGGTGTTCTTTTCTCCTTCTGGCTCAACATGCCCAGGGGACGTTTTACTTCGTCTCTGCTCCATGCACAGCCTAGCACACAGCCTTGCCCTTGGTGTGCGCTGTCCAGGGGTGAGCTGAGTAGAGAAGAGTGGGGACCTCCCCTGCAAAAGGTGTAGGAAGTTAGAGGACTCTCATAGGACAGGCGTCCCCTTGGGAGTGTGGTGATATCATTTCCCAACTGGGCCCTTGCCAGTTGGTTTTCATGAGAAGTTGTCAAATGCAGGCTCCCCTCAACACTTTGCAGCCAATGCTTGGGATATGTCTTTTTCTTGTAACTGGAGCCGCCCGTATGACCACATGGATCCCAAAGTGTGGTGCACGGTGCCTGCCTCCGAATCACCTGTTGCATGAGGCTCAGTAGGAATCCCCATGGGGCCTGGGACCCACCTTGTTGATCAGGCATCTTATGCACAGAGAGGATGGAGAAGTGTTTCTAAAGGAGGGAGGGCAGCCATCTGGGATTCGTCAAGGCCTTAAGGAGGAGTGTGTGCATGCACAGGTCTGCAAGAGTCGAGTGTATGCTCACATCCACAATGGGTGCCCCTCCATTAACTGCATCCATTCTTTCTTTGCCATGTCCTCAAAGTGCTGCCTGTTGACAATCCTTAAAAAAAATCATTTGGGCCATTGCCCTGCCTCTGGGAAGAGCCCTGCTTGCCCCTGGTCTTGAAGCTCTCCAGGGAAGCAGAGATGCATCCATCACTGCCCTTCCAGTATCCCACACCCCTAGGGACAGGAAGAGATTTCTGGGTCTTTCCAATAAGGACTGATTCTGGGACACGAGGGATTGTTTAAAAACTAAACAGAAGGGAAATGATACTTCTTGGGATGGGGAAAGTCAGCAAAGTTCTCAAGTGAGGAAATGTCAGGCCGACTGTTGTGTATGGCCCAGAAAGTGACAGCTTCACTTTACCCTGAATATATAAGACCATACATTTTGGGAAAAATAAGTTAAATCATAGCTATAAGTTGGGAGTTGCCAATGGTCTGACATAACCCGGCAAATCTGTCCAAGGAGCTGTTGGAAGTGTTACTCCGAGGGCTTTGGCCCATGTGCTCGCTTGGCCTAAAGGGCCAGCCAGACAGCAGGTGTTACGTGAGGGTGTTGAAAACAACATGGCATTTGATTCTGATCTCTGCAAAAGCAGATTTATGGCCATTGTTCCTTCTTGAAGGGATTGTCTTTATGAGGCGAGGCTAAACATCTACCAGGACTCCAGTGCAGGAAGGCAAAGGGAAGGGGGCATCCCGATTGTGAGGGCTGTGATGGGGGTGACGTGTGCATTTGGTCTCCAAGTTCCTGAGATCAGAGTGAGGGAGAGGCAGCCCCTGAAGCTGGCAAGAGGCAGCTTTGGCCCAAATGAAAGTGAGTGCTGTTTACACAGCAGGTAGTAAATTCATCTGGACCTTGTAACCCCCAGGGGTGGCATAAGGTAAACATAGGAATAGACTCAGGGAAAGGAAACAATCACGGGCGACAGGCCACAGTGGTGGTCAGGGGAGGTGGGGATGTGAGCTGGCTTCTGCGGTCATGTCAGATGGAGCAGCATGTCCTCCTGGAGAGCCCCCGAGTGCTCCCAGAGACAGGTGGGCTGGGTCCGCTCCATAGTTTGGTTCTGATTTTCCCTTCAGTGTGTTCCTGCACAGTTCATGGTCACTTTGTCTGGCTCTCTGGGCATCTCTTTCATCCTCTCTGGGTAATAGCCGTTTAGAGACCTGAACATTTTGATTCTTACCCGCCACTTCCCATCTCCATTTGTATTCTTGTTTGTCTTCCAGGCTGTAGAGCCCCAGTCCTTTATCCTTTCCTTTTGAGTCAGTCTTTGCACCCCACGTCTCCCTCTCTGAACCCCCTTCCCACCTGCTGTGCAATCCCAGGGCTGGCTGAAGAAAGCCAAATGGGACCTGGGCAGGAGGCTGGGTTGTAGGAGCACGGTGGTGTTTGAGGTCACACAGAAGGGGCAGACATGGAGCAGCCAGAGCTGCACGACCCAGGGCCCAAGGGGCCTGCAAGAAGGATCAGCCCAGCCTCCTCTCCTCCCATTTTGCCTGGTCCAACTGAGCACACAATCATTGAGCACCTACTGACTCCACTAAGGATGAGTGAGTCTTGCAAAGTCTGCTCTCCTTGCCTCTGCCCCCGAAGAAGCCCTTGCAGAGCTCCTGCCCTGGGCCGCCTGGCTGAGGCCTCCACTCCCCCACCCTACATCCTGCTGAGATGGTTTCACATGCTGGTGGGAGGGCACAGGGCTAACCAACCACGAGCTTCTCTTTCTGGCCTCAGTCCTCCACTCTCAGGCTTCTGCCTACTTAGCTGCTAGGTGTTCAGGTCCATAACTTTGATCCATGGTATGCAGGAGTCCATTAAAAAACAAGCTGTGTCATAATGGGTGTCTACTGTCCTTTATTGATTTTCTTCCTTTCTGGAGAAAAGGAAGCAACCCTTGCTGGCAGGTGTTTGGGATGCCGTGCAGGCCCTGACAGCCCTGCGCCCCGCCTCCCCAGCCTGCCTGTGAACACTCAGCTTCTGCCTTCCCAGCTGAGTGAGCAGTTCTTTTCAGGGGCAACTGACTGCACACAGATTCCTGAGCCATGATCTCATCTGTGGGAGGCTGAGCTCGTCCCCCGACTCACACAGGACAGAGAGGGGCACGCTGGGGCCTGGAAGAGGGAGCAGGGGCACCTGGGTCTGAGGGGTGGTGGTGGGGCACCCTATGGTCAGGGGTTCACCCTTTTGGTTAGTGCTAGGTGTGGTCACAAGTCTTCCCCTCTGCCTGCAGCTCGGTGTCCTGGGTCTGCTGCAAACACTGCTGTCCATCCCTGCCTGAGGCATGGACTAGTTGTTTTTTTTCCCTATTTGCCATTAGTCCCTCTCCCCCCAGAACTCCCAGGACTCAGTCTTGGCAGGGGTGGCCTGGCCCTGCCATGGACGCCTTTCTGCACACATAGTCTTGCCTTCAACATCCTTTTAGTCGGCAAATACTTATTAAGTTCTGACTTCAGTGCTTCCCACAGCGAGCCCATGGAGCCCTCAGATTGGGACCATCTGGAGTGATGATTAAAATGCTGGCTCCTGGGCACCATGCCAGACCTAACACATTAGAATCAGGGCTGGAACCTGGGAATCTGCCTTTTAACTGGCTCCCCCAAGTGATGCTTTTGGGTCCTAATATTTGGGACTCCCTAGCTCACTGTGTGCAAGGCCCTGCCATCGTACCTGGGCAGGTGTCATGCAAGCCAGGGAGGTTGGCCAGGCAGAGCAGCAGTCCCTGCTGCCCAGCCCTGGCTCTTCTCTGGGCCAAGGGCCCCAACCCTGCTGCCCTCCATGGGACAGGCTGAACCCCTAAGGTGTTCAGATTTAGCAAATAAAAATGCAGGGTTCCCTCCCCCTTACGTGGCAACGTGGGACATGACTCCCAGGAATGAGCCTGGACCCAGCATTGTGGGATTGAGAAAGCCTTCTTGGACCCAAAGGGCAGAAGAGAAATTAAACAAAATAAAGTTTCAATGACTGAGAGACTTCAAATGGAGTTGAGAGGTCACTCTGGAGGGCATTCTTATGCGCTATATAGATACCCCTTTTTAGTTTTTAGTGTATTGGAACAGCTAGAAGGAAATACCTGGAACTGTCAAACTGCAACCCAGTAGCCTTGATTCTTGAAGATGACTGCATGACTATGTACCTTACACGTTGTGACCATGTAATTGTGAAAACCTTGTGGCTCACACTCCCTTTATCCAGTGTATGGACAGATGAGTAGAAAAATGGGAACAAAAATTAAATGAATAATTAATAATTAAATGAATAATAAAAATTAAATGAATAACCCTTTTTAGGTTCTAATGAATTGGAATAGCTAGCAGTAAATACCTGAAACTATCAAACTACAACCCAGAACCCTTGAATCTTGAAGACGATTGTATAAAATGTAGCTTATGAGGGGTGACAATGTGATTGGGAAAGCCATATGGACCACACTCCCCTTTGTCCAGTGTATGGATGGATGAGTAGAAAAATGGGGGCAAAAAAAAAAAAAGGTACCCAGTGTTTTTTTTTCACTTCAATTGTTCTTTTTCACTTTAATTTTTATTCTTATTACTTTTGTGTGTGTGGTAATGAAAATGTTCAAAAATTAATTTTGGTGATGAACGCACAACTATATAATAGTACTGTGAACAATTGTACGCTTTGTATGACTGCATGGTATGTGAATATATCTCAATAAAATTGAATTAAAAAAATAAATTCAGAAAAGGTATAGAGGTTACCTCCCAGGAACTGGGGACAAAAACCAGCCAAGTTCTTTGCTACAGTACACCAAGTCTGGGATGGTAGGAAGGGTAGTAGCTTTGTCTTCATTATTTCTCCACGGGGCTGGCCTTGCTGGTGAAAATTAATATCTTATATGTTGAATTGGTAACTCAGAGAGAAAAAGAAAGGGCTCATTCATTCATTTACACAGAAATATTTATTGTCTATTACTTGCTAGGCACCATTCTAAGTCTTGAGGATACAGCCAAGTCTTTTCTTCATGAAGACACATCTGTTGGGGGCAGACAAACAATAAACAAACAAGTAAATGAATATATTTTAAAACTTTTATTGCTTATCTGAAATTCAAATCTAACTGGGTATCCTGTGTTTCAGCTGGCAACCCTATGCCAGCTCTGGACACTTCTGTCTCCAGCCTGGAGTCAGGAATTGTTTCTTGTTAATTGTGGGGCTCCCTTACAAAGGGCTGCTTCGTGCGTGACCCCATTCTATCCTTGTGAGGAGGGGATTGTCATCATCCCCATTTCACAGCAGGAGCTCAGGCTCGTGAGGCTGAGTTCCCAGCTGGGATCAGAGCAGACCTGGATGCACAGTGGAACACCTGGGGGGTCTTAAAAACCCTCTGTGTTCAGGGTGATGTGTACAATGCCTGCAACTTATTTTGAAATGTACCGAAAAATAAGATGGATGAATGCATGGGTAGCAAGATGATAGATGGATAGATACGTGATAAAGCAAATATTGCAAAAAGTTAACAATAGAATCTAGGTGGTGGATATATGGGCATTCACTGTATGGTCTTTTAATTGCTCTGTATGTTTGAAAATATTCATAATATGCTGAGAGGGAAAAAACTTGGAGTAGGTCCCACTCCAGACTAATTAAATCACAATTTCTGCAGGTGATGCCCAGGTGTCAGTCTGCGCAGCCAGAGGCTGCGCTCTGCACCAGAGGTTCTCAAACTCGAGTGTGCACCAAGGTGCCAGGAGGGCTGGTTAAACCACAGTAGGTCTGGGATGGGGGCTGAGAATTTTGCCGTTGCTACTGGTCCTAGGCCCATCTGTTGAGAAGCACTGCCTGCACACACACAGCCCAACATGGGGTAGGTGAGGGCTGAGGGCAGTATAAACCATGCATCGTGTCTGTCGGCAGAGGAAGCATTAGCTGCGGAAGGGTCAGAATAGGCTTCACAGAGGAGCTGGCATTTGTCTGAGCCTTGAAGGATGGGAAGGTTTCCACTGGAGGAGAGGTCATTCTACGTGGAGGGAATAGTGGAAGCAAAGGCACAGAGGTGGAGAAGTGCACGGTGCACGGTGGGAAGTTAGACTGGGGATGTGATGAGGAGGTGGGGGTGGGGTGGGGGGTGACCAAAGAGGAGGCAGGAAAGAAAGTTGGTGCCCGATGGAAAGGGCTTTGCTGTGCGGGGTGTTTGGATTTGAGCAGGCAGGCAGTGGGGAGCTGGCACAGGTTTTTTAGCAGCCGAATAATGTGGCTAAATCTTTGCCGTAGACTGTTGTTCCAGCAACTCTGTGTAGGTTGGTTTGGAGAGAAGAGATGAAAGATAGGACGCGCACTTGGGAGGCTATTGTGAGCGTCTGGAGTGGGAGATGTGGAGGGCCTGCATGATAAGGCGGATAATGATGGTAAAATAACGGCTGACATGTATTGAATGCTTCCTAAGTGCCAGACAGTGCTACGTGCTTTTGCAAACATGATCTTTTTTCATCCTCGCAACTGCCCCCACGTGGTCTTACGGGTGACGAAACTGACTCAGAGAGCCTAAGGAATGCCCAGGCTGGGATTTGAACCCAGATCTGTTCGTCTTGGGTGAGTGCTCAGAGGCTCACCAGGCAGGAATGGTGGATTCTGTGGGGAGGAGAAGCTGGTAGGTCTCTCCTGGCCTTGGTCTCCACTTTCTTAGGCTGACTTTGGCTTCCCCTGGCTCAGGGGCTCATCGTCCTTCCCCTGCCGAGGCTGTGGCCTGAGCCAAGAGAGGCGCAGCTGGGCTGGAGCCTCCATCACTCTCTGTCCCCACCAGGCCAGGGCTCAGCTGTGCCTCCCCCCACCCCCACCCCAGGCCCAGTGCCCGCTCTCCAGTCTGTCCTCACCCAGCAGTCCTCACAACTGTCTGCAGGCCACACCTGCAGGCACTTGACTAAAGCTTCTAGGAGAAAAATGACATTGCTTCCCATTTCCTTCCGTGTCCCTGCTGTCCTTGAGGCCTGAGCAGAGGACACTTCCAGGCACCCTCCCCAGATTACTGCATTTCAGAGGCTCCTCTAATGGTCCCTTCCACAGCCATTCTATACCCAGGCTGTTCCATTAGGGAAAAGGAGAGCAGCTGGGGAGGGGAGTGTCAGAGGGATGGACAGGGCCCAAAGGGTGAGTAATAAAGTGCTTATAGAAAAATGCCTGCAAAGACTAAGCCTGTTACTGTTATTTTTATTATAACTGGGCTCCATGAATGCAAAGCTGAAGGGGCTTTGGCACCAATGGGCAGGTTTAAAGAGAGACATTCATTAAGCACTGGAAGGGCTTTGTCAGATCTTGACCAACTTTCTGTCTCTAAGAAAGCCTGCTTTTATACAGGATCAGAAAGAGCTCACTGTACTTCTCTTAAAGACCCCCTCTTCTCCTCCCATCCCCTGGCTCAGGGCTGAAGCTCTCCGTTCTGCCTCCCACCATGGCCTGCCCACCTCCTAGACACTGTCCACCTGAGAGTCGTTGCACCCAGGATCTGCCCCTCCCCATACACCCAAACCAGAAGATGCCAGGGGCTGGGGCAGCAGGGAGGCTGTGTCATGACACCTGCAGGAGAAGGACCTCAGGTGTCTGAGAGCTCGTGAGTGCACCTCGATGCCTGTGCCATGTGCTCATTTGCTTGTTTGGAGGATGTGTTTGAGGCCGTGGGGGAGAGGTACAGCCTTGAGGAACCAGCCCCAGGCCTGGCCTTCACTCATGCTCATCTATGGCCAGGCTGGGGAGGAGAGAGGGGACTCTCCTGGCAGGGGAAGGTCTAGGAAAGGCTTCTTGCCGGGCTGGACTGCATGGCTGTTTTGGGCCTGGTCCTTTCTCCCAGCCTCCCCTCCTCACGGGCATCTCCCTCTTGGGCTGCAGCGTGTGTCGGGAGCAGGTGGGGGCTGGTGTGCTGAGCTTTTTCCCCCGGCTTCCCTCAGCTGACCATTTGGTCTCCAGATGGAGCTGAGTGCTGATAGGGTATGTGCAGGGGGTGGCGGCCTGTGCCCAGCCAGCCCAGGGCCTTGCCCCCACCGGTTGGGACACAACCACGTTCTGGAAGTTCAGGAATCTGAGCTGGCAGGACTCGATCACCAGGAACTGAGACTGGTGAAGAAAACTCGCCACCCTCCAGAAGGAAACCCTGGAGGGAATTCAGAAAAGGGAGAACATGCTTCCTGCACTTCTGCAGCCCCCTCCTCACCTTCTCCTCCCAGCCCCCACTCACCATACCCCTCTGCCTTTCTATTTTGGGCTCCACACTGTCTAGCCTGCCTGGGAATCTGCCACCCTCCGAGCTTGCAGCATCACCCAGCTCCAGCACAGACTCCAGACACTTACCCAATCACTGTTTTATTTACTGCACCAACACCAACAGACAGCAACAACATAAACCAAAAGGGAAAAAAAAACCTTCCTGCATTTCACAACCTGAACAGATGAACTTTTTCACTTTTCTTTGTTTTCTTCCAGTCCTTTCCCATATCACATCCCTTCCCTCCTCCTCTGCTATTCACTCCCCATTCCTTTTCTTTTTTCCTCTCCCAAAAGGGAAAGGGGCAGCACCTTCCACAGGCTGCTAAGCTCTGCCCTACTCACCTTGGTGTCAAGGTGAGTGCAGGTGAGTCGAGGTTGCTGGTCGCATCTCGTTGGCTGGCCCATCTCAGGTGCCTGCTTGGCGCCCCCAACTAGGAAGCTGGGATGGACGTGAACGTGGCCTGAACACAGGCTGGAGACAGGGAAACCAGGGACCCTGAATGGGGCGAGAACGCAGTGTCTCTCTTTCTGGCCCCAGCCTGGATACTGCTCACTCCCCAAGGAGGGTATTAAGAATGATTTTCCTGGGAACCTTGGGATCCAGTCATTGGTAACTCCCAGATTTCCAAAGGTATGTAGACACTGAATTACCTATCATTGATCAGCTGAGGTCCCTCAGTGTCAAGCTGCTCAGGGCCTTGTCCATTGTGGGCCTGGGCTCCCCGCCTAGGCCTGCCTGAGGGAAATAAGGGGGTGTCCAGGGACAGGAGAGGGTGCAGGGGGAGGGAGCAGATCTGGGTTAACTTCAAGCACCTGATCTGGGATTTAGTCGAGCCATTTAACCTCTCATAGCCTCTGTCTTCTCACCTGTTAAATGGGAGGAGAGGCAAGCTGCCTGTGGACTTCACAGGGGGATCTGATGGGATCCTGGTTGTTACAAGCAGAAAGGGCCTGTCAGAGGGAGGGGTTATGCCCGATCCCTGACGCTAACCCTTCTGTCGAGTCACCTCTGCTGCACCCTGCCCAGCATCCTAACCACTCTCAACAACCCACATGGGCCTCCCTCTCTCCCCAGTGCTGGACCTGTTTACCAAATAGTATCAGTGGGATCATCTGGAGCTAGTGGGTTAAATAAAGAGTTAATTCTCAGATATCCACAAGAATAAGGTACACTATGGCTCAGATAATGAAAAACAGTATATAATCCAAGAACATTTTTTAGTTGATTCAAATTCTGGGAATAACTGGTCCAGGCTGTGTTCTGAACACACACACTGGATGAAGGGAACAGATCCACAGTGTGCTGGGTGGCAGGCAAAAGGGCTGGCATGCTGCTCACGTGGGCAGAGAACCACATATGTTCCTGTGCAGCTTGGAGTTATGTTGATACGGACTTAGCACAAGTTAAACCAACACATGCTCTCCACAACATAAATGCATGATTACTCCAAAAAGTCTATTACTGCTCATTGCAGCAACACAGGGGAGAACCAGAATTAGAGAAAGATTCCCCCAACTGCTGACCTCTTCCCTGTCACCATGGACAGTGGAGTAACAGGGTTTAAGTTGCAGTAGGAGGAAGGCAGGTTAGACAATGGAGGAACTCTTCTCAAACCTATCCAGGGTAGAGAAGTGGCCAAGGCATGGTGGTGCTATCAGTGAATTCACTCAGTCAACAGCATTTGTTGAGCAGTTACTTGACTCACCGTGTAGCCACTTTCACCAGCATTTCATCTTCACAACCAGTCTGGGAATGGTAGTTGCTACGTTGTCATGGTTATCAATATTGTTATTATCCCTCTTTTAAAGACAAGGAAGCTGGGCTCAGGGAAGGGAGACAGCAGGGCCCAAAGATCAGGATGGCTATTGTTAAAAAAGGAAAGTAAGTGTTTGCGAGGATGTGGAGAAATTGGAACTTTCCTGTACTGCCGATGGGAATGTAAAATGGTGCAACCACTGTGGAAACAGTTTGGCAGTTCTTCAAAAAGTCAAACTTAGAAATACCATACGACCCAGCAATTCCGCTCTTAGGTATATACCCAAATGAATTGAAAACAGGGACTCGACAGGCTTTTGTACCCTGATGTTCACGGCAGCATTATTCACACCAGCCAAAAGGTGGAAACAACCCAAATGTCCATCGACACTGAATACGTAAACAAAAGGTGGTATATCCACCCAGCAGAATATTATTCAGCTACAAAAAGGAATGAAGTTCTGATAACATGTGACAACATGGATGAACCTTGAAAACATTATGATTCCCCTTATATGAAATATCTAGAATAAGCAAATTCAAAGTGACAAAAAGTAGATTAGAGGTTACCAGGAGCTGGGGATGGGGTAGGGTGGGGAACAGGGAGTCAGTGCTTAATGTTTGCAGAATTTCTGTTTTGGGTGATGAAAAAGTTTTAGTAGTGGAAGGTGGTGATGGAAGTACAGTGCTGTAAAAGGAATTAATGCCACTGAATTATACATTTAAAAATGGTTATAATGACAAGTTCTATGTTTTATATGTAATCACAATTTAAAAAAAAATGCTGTTCCCATAGGGATTGTGTTTGTTGACTAGTTTGGGGGTGCAGCAGGGCTGGCACCGGGTCTTCCCACTCAGAGTCCTCGCTCTTCCCACCCGACCCAGGCTCCCTCTTGAAAGGCTCGGGGAAGCCTTCCTCTGCAGAGCCACACTGCCGCCACGCAGCCCGGGCTGCAGGTGTGTGTGACCACCTTCCCAGCGGGCCTTTGGGGTGGGAGGCTCACATTCATTCATTCAACAAACACAGGGGCCAGGGATCCAGAGGTGAATAAGATCTTATTCCTGCCAACTCTTGGCAGACCTGCTGATATTTTTGTTTTTTGGCCCATGATGGATTCAGAAAACATTTCCAATTAGTTACCTTGAGCAGAATTATCACCTGCCTTATCTTCCTTCTCAAGGCTGGATGCTTTACGATGTCTAAACTTTCAACTGTGAGTGGGCACATTATCCAAAGTCCCTTTGGCTAAGAGCAAAGATTCACTACCGTTTGTTCCACCATTCAGTCATTCTCTCAACAAATAATTCAGTGTCAGCTACAGGTTAGGTATTGTGTTAGGGGCAAGGGATGTAGCACTGTGCAAAACAGACATGGTTCTTGCCCTTAGTTGTTCACAGACATTTACCGGATAATGCCCCCATCCTGCTCTGATGTATTCCCCAAGACTAAGGCACTTTGTTCGGGGGCAGCTTCCTCAGGCATTGTGTTCCAAGGGCCCCATGCCATCCCTGGAATCAGCCCAGACTGTCTTCTGGGGATTACAGGCCATCGGACAGGGCCTAGGGACTAGGTCTTATATGGAAGCAAAGACACCTGTAACTCTCCCCTTTCCAGGTCTCCTGACACTTGACCCAACTCCTCCTATGAGAGTTGCCCCTAATGGACAGACTTAGAGGGCCCTGAAGACTAGGCCATTCTGTTCAACCCCCAGCAAGAGGGCAGATTTTGAAGAGGGGCCCTGTGTTTCTGGGAAGTGTGATGGCTTGGGAAAAACATGGGCATTGGAGACAGGTTGATATGGATTTCAGTCCCAGGACTCTCACTAGCTGTGTGACCTTGGGTAAGCCAAGGAACTTCTCTATGCCTTAGGTCCTCAGCTGTAAAATGGGGGCAATAATGCCTGCCTTGCAGGAATGTCGTGATGATTAGACAATATCTTGTCTGAAAGCTTCCGATACATATTCCATATTTAATAAATGTGAGTGGCCATCCTTTCTTCAGAGTACATATGACTTTCAGCTTCTTAAAGGCATAATGACCTCATGAGTTGACAATGAAAAAGGCAAATGTAATAACTTCTGACACCACTGCAGTAACTTCTGACTCAAACCACCTGGAGTGAGGTCAGACTCCACAGGGCAAGGGCACAGTCTCCACAAACTGCCCTGACTTCAGACACCGGCCACAGGTTCCGGGGTTCCCAGGCCACCTGCATGTCTGCCCAACTGGCTACAAATTCAGGGTTTCCTATCACCCCCCCCCCCAGGGTCAATAATTCACTAGAATGACTGACAGAACTCAGGGAAGGACTCTTTTCAGGGTGAAAAGGATACAAATAAGAAGAGAGACATAAAGTGAGGTCTGGGAGGGTCCCACCAAGCCTCCATGTCCTCTCCCCACGGACGGGTCATCCTCCCAGCACACTGATGTGTGTTACCAACCAGGGAAGCCCTCCTGAGCTTTGGTGTCCAGAGTTCTTATTGGGGTTTCCATTCACAGGCATGGTTGACTAAAGCAGTGCCCACCTGGTTGAGCTCCATCTCACACTGAAATGACTGGCCCAAAGCCCCAAACCCATAATCACGTGGTTGGTCTTTCTGGAGTGGCCAGCACCCCTCACTGGTATGGCCACCCCCTTCCATGGTGAAGGGGTACATACTACCTGTGTGGTGCCCCACCCTAAGCCATCTCATTACCATAAACTCCCACCATAAATAACAAAGACTACTATCATGGGAAGTTCTGGGAACATGGGACAAAGACCAGTCAAATTCTTTATTACTCAACAGCTACCATGTATTAAAAGGTTAGGAAGTATGAGGTCCCCTCCCTGGCAACAAACCTTTTAAGGTCAAAATTACCCCAATTATAGCTATTCAGCTATAGCAGTGGTTCTCAAAGTGTGGACCTTGGACCATCAATGTCAGCATCATCTGGGAACTTACTGGAAATAAATCTGGACGTAGAGCCCAACAATCCATTTTAACAAGACCTCCAATGGTTGGGATACAAGCTGTAGTTTGGGAACCACTGGGGTAGAGATTGCAAGCCCATTGCTAGTGGGCCAAATTCTTTCCCAGATGTATTTTTTTTGGCCCCTGCCATCAGCTGGAGCTGAGCAGCCACTGCCCCTGAGGGGTGGCCGTGCCCTTCTGAAGGTGCTTCCAGCCTTCACTTTGCTCTCCCTTTTGTGTTATATGAGCTGGCGTCACTTCCTTCATGACCTGGCCCCTGTTGGTATAGGAGTTTGCAGCCTGGGCTCTAAGTCAGGGGAAGGTGTGCATCTGACTCCATAGAGGCGACAGCTCTGCCTCACCTTTTCCTGAGCATCAGGCTGAGACACTGAGCTACCAGGCACAGCAGGAAATGGAACAGGGTGGACCATTTTCTAATTCCCAAAACCAGGAGTCAAGTCCTGCTGGTTTAGCTTCAGCATTTGGTTTGAAGTGTTGTGAATTCCCAGCACATCATACACACCCACATTCAACTGTAAGTCCAAAAATACCTTCCACAGCCAAATAGAGATGATTTCTACATTCCCCACCACCTTGGATTATCTGCCTCGCTGCTTTCTGCCACCCCCGCCGTTGGCACAGCTGATGAGCTGTGACTTTCTCCGTGGCTGCTGACATCGAGAAGCAGAAGGAGCCAGTGACTCCAGGTCCCACAGCAGTGAGCAGCTCACTTACCCTAGAAATATAAATACCTGTGGACTCCAGGAAGGCTGGGAGGACCCAAGAGCTGATGTTGCGGAGTAAAGCAGGATGGGAGCAGAACTGGGAGCTCTCATTGATGCGGCTGGGGTGGAGAATTGTGATCCAAGGTTCTGATCAGAAGCAGGCATGCTGACCAGGAGAGGTGAGGAAAAGAGATCCAGAACCCAGGTGGGATGGTTTAGAGAGTGGAAGCTCTGGGTGGTCGGAGAAGAATGGACCTGGACTCAGCCTTGGATATGGGACATGAGGTGGAGGTGTGGGCAATGTCCTTTCTCTGTATCCTGCAGTCTGGAGCGATCACCAAGCTCCCTTGTCTTCCTATCTAGGTGAGCCCATCTCGGCAGCAGCTCTGGAAGGAGGTGGGAAACAGGCTGGCTAAGGGCACCGGCTCTGGCATCAGCCCTGAGGTCAGATCCTGCCTCTGCTACTTACTGTGTGACCCTGAGCAAACCACCCAACCTTTCTAAGCCTCAGTATTCTCATGTATAAAGAAGGGGATGATGCCTGCGTTATGGGTATATGCTGAGGATAAAATTAGGTAGTGTTTGTAAAGCAATTAGCATAGGGTCTGTCACAGAGCAGAGAACACAATAAAGCTTAGATGTCATTATAATTATGAGAGGACAGAAACTAGGCGTTTTCACCAGCAGACCTGGCAGGGTCTCCCCCAGGACCACCATCGCCCCTGACTCCAGTCTATTGCCTCTGGGGTGACCAGCCCTGAGAGAGGGGCCTGGGGCCAGGGAGAGCCTCCATGCAGCTCCCATTTCTGACTGCCCAGCTATGGAAATAGTTTAGAGGAGAATAAAACAGGCCATAATTATCACAATTATAATGAGAGGGGAGAGGCTGCGATACAGAATATAGTCCAAATTAAACTGTAAAAGGAGCGTCACATTTCCCAAGGCCCTTGCCACATAAAACTGTGCGTCTGTGCGCCTAGATGTTCTGGGGGAGGGTGAGGAGAGGGCCACCAACTCTTGTAAGCTGGTGACATGGAGACCAATTGATTTTTGGATTTACAGCTTTCCAGGAAAATGTTTTAGGGCCTTGGAGAGGATTTACGCATTTTCTTGGAGAGAAACAAGGGGTGGGGGAGGCCAGGAGAGCCGGGAGGATGAAGGGGCAGACACCAGCTCTGGTCCAGGCTTCTGCCCTTGAGGACCTGGGCCCTGGTCTGCATTGTCTCTTGCATACTGGCCGGCGAGGGGGCAGAGCCCTGGGCTGAATTACAAGGGTGCAGAGTTTGGCCTCGGACACAAGCCCCCTTCTTCCCCTACTTCCTTCTCAGTCTTCCTCTGCAAAGGCCCCCCTCGGGGCTTGTCTAAGTCAGGTTCCCTAGAAGCAGAGCAGGAGGCTGGGATTCCTGTAACTGACTGGGGAGTCCCCTCGTGAGGAACCCATGAGTGAGTGAGGGAAGCAGAACAAGGCAGAGGAGGAAGCCGGGCAAGGATGCCGGATCAGGGGACGTCTAGCTTCAGCCCGATACCATGGGGAGCTCTGGAGCGTGAATCACACCAAGAATTTGGTACACCTTGAGACAAAGGAGCAGGGCTTTTATACTCCAGCATCAGTCAGTGGCTGACCACTAACTATGGAGTGGGGATGAGGCTTACCTGGGTGAGGAGACTGCCCTGGGATAAGCCCGGGCTCTGGAGTTGGCCGCAGGTGTGAGCCACTAAAAGCCTCCACTCGCAGCAGCTGGGGGTGGGTGCACCAGCCCAGCAACGGGGCACAAACAGCATCTGCTACGGGGCTGTTCCACCCCCAAATTTATTCTCTCCTCTTTCTCTTCTTTCTCTTCTATGAAACTCTGCGTTAACTAAATTCAATATATTCCTCAAGTGCTTCTGAAGATGGCATTGAGGTCATTTGCGGGGTGGTTGGAGAGGGGGAGATCTAAGGTCCTTCCCCACCCTGAGGTCTACAAAACTGCACTCAGAAGTGAATGATTACCAGGATAATTCCCAAGACTAATCACATTTAAAGGCTTATTATAACAAACATTTTTATAGTGAACTTTTCTGCTGATTTGATTCTCACAATAGCACTGTAAAACAGGTATTATTATTATTCCCATTATGAAACTGTGGCTCAGAGTGGTTAAGTGTTTTACCTAAGGTGACTCAGCTGGCTAAAGTAGTCAATGCCTAATGGTCAAATTTCAGGCAGTACTACAGACATATGGGAACTGCTTTTTTTAGGGGAACTCTTTTCTGAGCTACTCTAAATTGTCAACCTCTCAGTACCCCATTCAAAGCATCAACCTTAAATGAAAATATTTATCAAATGTCTTCAGTGTTCAAGACATTGTGGTAGGCAGGGGGGGGAGAGGAGGAGGCTTGAAAAGGATTATGGTGTCTGCCTCGAGGGGTTTACAGCTTAGCCAGAGACCAGATATGTAAGAAACGGGGTGATTTGATTAAGGGCCAAATGAGAGGGAAGATGGGCACCTAGGAACCAGAAAGGGGGTGAGGAGACCTGAAGGGGAGGGGTGTTCTAGGCTGGCCTTCTGAGAAGGTTGGGTCTTGAATCAGCTACAATCTAGCTACTAGAGTCCCTCCTTGCCAGCTGGTTGTCACTGGGACACCTGTGCCTAGAAGAGAATGTGTGCTTCATCCATCCATTCATGGAGCTGTTCATACAAACACCTGTCTGCTGTGCTCCCAGTGCCCGGCTGGCTCTATGCTTCATACTGAAGAGACAGAGAGGAGAGGGCTTTCCTTGGAGCACACCATCAGTTCAGCCCACGCTGGCCCACACTGCCACCAGCTTTCCTGTCCCTAATCACAGGTCCTGGGCAATCCTGGCTGGGAAATCCTCTGAGTGGCACCTGAGGGACTCAAAGAATCAACTTCCAGGAAACAAGTGGTCCATTAGTTATTTCCCTATCTCCAGAGAAAGGAGTTTCTGCTGAGATTTTAGGGGAGGGTGTATATCCCTTAGGAGTGCTTTTGGCTGCAAGTAACAGAGAACACCTTTGACAGTAACTTTAAAACTTGGGATTTATTTAATCAGGAGGCTTAGAAGTGTCAGTAGCTGCTGGTCTTTGCTCACTGACTAAAAGCATCAGGTTAAGTATTTCTGTTATCCTCTTGGCTTTTCTCTCATGCCTCTTGTCTCATAGTTTAAAAATGGCTGCTGTCGCTTAAGCTACCACGCGTATGCCAGGCAGGAAGGTGGGGGGAGGGAAGGGGTTGGTGCCACCAGATTTGATTCTCAAAATGACACGATGAGACAGCTAATATTATTATTCCCATATATGAAACAGTGGCTCTTATAAGGAAAGCAAAAGCCTTCTGAGTCTGTAGCAGACTTCTGCTTGCTTCTCACCATAGGCTCATTGCCATTTTGTACAACATGAGGGTTTGTTACCAAGAACGATGGGGGCCTCTTTAGGGAGCAGCCAATGGGGTTAGCCACGAGGACAGTCACAGACTTCCTTGTACCAATGCCAGACTCTGAACTTCTCCTCCAACTCTGGCCTGAGAAACTTCTGGTCCAATCTGAGTCCCTCCTGCTGAGACATCAGCCTGTCTTCAGAGGCTACAGAGCTGCGGTAGCTCAGAGGCTCCTGTCCACTCACCCTTCAGCACATGGGGACAATAATCAGACCCCTCTCCTTCCCCAGACTCTAGCAGGGACCTCCATCTCATGTCACGTGTCTGCTCTCCTGGTTTCTGCTTCGGTTTCACCTACCATGTAGTCCCTCTGGGAAAGGGAAATGGGAGGAAAATGAGAGAGGAGGGTGTTAATTAAACACCAGATATTTAACTCTGTTAACTAATGACTCTGTCACCCTGTGTGGCATCAGTCTCCTTTTCTCTGTCTCCTTCCCCTCACCATTCTCTTTCCTTCCTGAGGGCCTTGAATATAAGGCTGAAGAGCTCGACATTTCTTCAGTGGGGCCTGAGAGCAGCTGAGGAGAGAAGGAGAAAGCAGACCAGGGAGATCCACGAGGAGGCAGCTCCTTCCTCCAGGATGGAGGCCTGGACATACTGGCATATTGGCAATGGGAACGGAGAGAATGGATGGGGGAGAGAGCCTGAAGCCTACAGGTCACAGCAGACATGCTTTGTTTGGCGCACATTAGGATTTCTAAATGTGGAAGTAATTGCCAATATTCAAAAATAAGGGAATTTCACATAGATCCAAATGTATAGTTTTTCCTTAAAAACAGGCAGCTCTGGGCCCACATCCTCACAAGGCAGCAGTCAGCTGGAGATGAGGGGAGCTGAGGAGCAGCTGCGCTGTCCAGAAGGGGTGTGTGTTCTCCCGTCAGTCTCTGTCCCCTCCCCATCCACTTAGCTCATCTGTCACCTACCAGCTCTAAAGACACCTAGGTGAGGGATCTACTGTAAAGGCACAGCGCCAGGACTTGACAATAGATTGGATGTGAAAAGTGAGAGAGAGGGAATTCCTAGAGAAAGCTGAGATGTGAGTCAGGATGCTGGGAGGATTGTAGTACCAGCAACAGGGATGGGGAACATGGGAGGAGAAGGTTGAAGGAAAGTGATGACATTCATTCAGGGATGGGCTGTAGTAGGGATGCCTGGGCGACATTGAGATGGAGATGGCTGTGTGGTCTGCAGTTCAGAAGAGAGGGGCTGGAGATCTGGGAACTGGCAGAGCAGGGAGGGAGGGTGGGGGTAGGGGATCAGGACTAAGACCACTGGCAGTGCTCGTAGTCAGAGAGGAGGGAACTGAGAACAGAACCATGGGGAACCACATATTTGGGAGGAAGAGCCAGAACGGAAATTTAGGGCCAACCAAGATGAGTGATTGGAAGGAGTCTGCACAGTGCAATGACAGAGAAATAGATTTAGGGGCCAATATTTTTATGGCACCTGCCTCCATAGTACCTGTTTTGAAGCCTAAGGGGTATTTTGAGAAAGCCATGTGGCCATCGGAATTGAGGGTGGCTGAAGTCCTTGTTCCTTCTGGTGCCCTCGCGTTCTCTCTGTCTCCCTCCGGGTCCTATCAGAGATGAGAAATCAACTGTTTACATCAAGGCATTTTACCTCTTTCAGGCCGTTTGAAGTCTTCGCTTTCATTTTAGAATGAAAGTCTTTGTACCTAATTGAAAGAGTTGCAGTGTCCCTCGTGAAATACCCTGCTAGGTAAGCCATGGCCTTGAGAGCTGTGGGTTCAAGACCTCTGTGTGCAATTAAGAGGGATACAGCTTCTCTTACTGGCACAGACGCACGACTCATTGCCACCCTGGCATCCCTCCTGTCTGTGGAGAGGCCGAGGGACAGAGCTTTGTAGGCAGAAAGCCCTGGGGCAGCTCCAGAGCACTGCTTGCCTTGTGGCTTTCCCCTCCCTCTCTAGTCTGAATTTCTAGATCTGTGAGCCAGGGATAAGGTTGCCATGAAGACTAATCTTGGTAGAATCTCCCTGGTATTATCTCCCTTAACCTGCCCTTTCCCTCTTCCCCGTTTCTGTCACTGGTTCTACAATCCTCCCGGGTATCTGGACTTTCACAAGGGGCCCTGATGGAGCCTGAGCCCCTCCAGCCCCCCCCCCCCCACCTCAGTGGCTCCTTCCTCCTCCCTGTGGCACCACCAGCACAGAAGGTGGCAGATGTTGCTGGTCTCACTTCATTTCGATAGATTTATAAGCATCCCTTTATGTGTTACTGAAAATCTGGGTGTAAATCCTATTTTAAGAACCCAGTGGAAGTCATTACTTGAAGAAGGCTTTGGAAAATCCTTCTGGGAAGTGAATAATCACTCTTTTGCACCAGGGATCATGGATTTCTTTTTGTTTGAAGCGTGGTTCACCTATCAGGTCTTCCAACAATTTCCTCTTTGCATTTTGTGGCCATTCCCTTTCTGTGGAACAGCTCCCGTGACCCTTCCCAGAGCCTGTCATCGCATCTCTGGTCCTCTCTTCCCACCCGCCTGGGGCTCTCACATCCACGCTCCATGACATTCCCTCAGCAGCCACCTCTTTTCCCTCCCGAGACTATGTGACCCCAACTTACTGGGGACCAACTTAAGGGCAACTCCTCCTTCTTCAGGAATTCAGGCACGAATGGGTCTCCAGATGCCAGAAACGTGTTTGTCACGTGAACAACTGGGTGGGAGTACATGTGGCAGGTGTGGTGGGAGAATAATGGTCCCCAAAGGTGTCTGTGTCCTAATGCCCGGAACCTGCAAATATGTACCTCACATGGCAAAAGGGATTTTGCAGATGTGATTAAATTAAGAACCTTGAGGTGAGAAGAGTATCCTGTGTTATCCAGATGGGCCAATGGAATCATGTGGGTCTTTAAAAGTAGAGACCCCTTCCCACCTGTGGTCAGAGGGAGCTGCACTGTGAAAGAATAAAGGGATGCAATATTGGTAGCTTTTATTAAAGATGGCATGTATGTGGCCTCTAGAAGTTGGAAAATGCAAGCAAACAGTTTCTGCCCCAGAGTCTCCAGAAAAGAATGCAGCCCTGGCAATGCCTTGATTTTAGCTCATTGAGCTCTGTGCTGGATTTCTCACCTACAGAACAAGGTGATTATGAATCTCTGCTGTTTTAAGCCACTAAGTTCGTGGTAATTTATTACAGTAACAATAGGAAACTAGTACAGTGGGCCTCCATTGGGGAGTTGAGCTCTGTACCTATCTCTTCTGCCTCGTTAGTTCATCAGGTCTCTATGGACTCACTGGAAATCATCCCTCTTCACTGAGTGGTTTCAGCTAGTCCCCGGCTGGTCCCCCACCCCCACCCCCCATTGTCCCTGAGCCACCTAAAGGGTGCAGACAGAGAGTGGGGGGCTCACTTAGCTCACCGGTCAGGGGTGTGTCCTGAGGGGCTGCAGTGGGTGCCAGGCTAGGGGCAGAGTGGAAACAAGGCCCTGTTGTTTTTGAGGGTCCACAGCACACCTCCTGGGGCCTGTGGTCCTACGGTCCAGAACACAGCAGGACTGGGGATGTGATTGAGGAGCTCTTTGAATTACAGGAGGACTAGCCCTCTGGGTGTTGAGGGAACCCAACGGGAGACCGAATAGAAAAGGACCTTCCCCCCCGAAGGTTGACAGTGAGCAAGTGAACCTATGATTGGAAACCTGAGAAAGCCCAGGCCTTTAGCATGATTTGCTGTCTGTCTTTCAGCTGTAGCCATGTTTTAAAAATGCCATTTTCATTTTAAAAATCAACGAAATATCTGATAGCAAATTGTTTCCTTGGAGAGAGCCTGCCCAGAGGGAAGAGAGAAAGGAGGCTGCTCTAATGAAATAGATAAGCTTGATTTGTGTTTGGCAGCATCCTTTGCATTTAATTCTAGCAGTTAAAGTAACCAACTCTCCTCTGTTTTCTTTTGCCTTGCAAACACAGTGTAATATTACAGAATGTTTGGGAAACAGAAAAAAAAAATCCTACCCCTCATCTTACCACCTTAATGCAATCACCACCGTTCATAATACGAATCGGTGCCAGGCATGAGCCAAACATGTTATAAACTTTATTTCATTTAAGCCTCACAGCAACTCTATGGGACAGATATCACAGTCATTTTAAAAATGAAGAAAACACAGGCTTAAAAGGAGGAATGACTTGCTTGCCGAACAACCTGGCAGAGCCTGGTTCTAACCCACAGCTGTCTCTTCTAAGGCAGGGTCCTCTCCATGCGTTTGTCCACTCTACTTCCACACGCCTGTCTGCTGCAAAGATGCTGTCATCATCATGACATGCATAATAGTTTTCCCAAGTGATGAAAACAGTCCCTTTATGTCTTGCTTTCACCTCTTACGTTGTGTTAACATACTCTTTATAGAGAGGAAGCCCAGTCTCCATGATCACAAATACAGAATGGTTGTGGGACTACATTGCAAAGAAAAGATGGCTGGAATGGACTGGGCCCTGGTGAGAAGGCCTGGAGGCCTGGGCTCTGCTCACAAGGCTGTCATCTAACACTGTTTTCTAAACGGCTGAGCCCTGTGTGGTACGCTGAGACCCACAAGGTCCCGGGATTTGGAGCTGGACTACCTGAGTTAGATCTGGCTTCTAGCCGTTTGGTGTTAAGTGAGTTACTTAACCTGTTTGTGACTTGGATTCTCTTTCTGTGAAATGGGGATGATAATAGTACCTGCCTCACAGAGTCCAGCATGCATTAAATGGCACTATAAAGAGCATAGACACTGCCTGATACACGATAGTATCGTTGTTGATCTCGGTTCTGCACTAGCTCCCTGCCCAATCTTCAACTAGATTCTCTTCCCCAAAGCCTCAGTTTCTTCATCTGTAAAATACAGGATTGAACCAGTGATCTTTAAGAGCCCTTCTTGTTAAAATGTCTATGATCACATTTTTCCTTATTATCTTCCCCTTGGGTTTAATTGCGGTTGGAGGGATGTCTTAGTTTGCCAGGGCTGTTATAACAAATACTATAGACTGGTTGGCTTGAACAACAGGGATTTATTGTCTCACAGTATGGAAGGCAGGAAGGCCAAAACCACAGTTTCAGCAGGCCAGGCATCAGAGGAAGTCTGTGTCACCCAGGTGGTGGCTTGCCGGCAACCTGTAAATCAGTCCCTGCTTCTGTCACATGGCCATCTGTCCCCTTGTCTCCTCATTTCTATGGTTCTACTACCAAATCCAAATTTTCTTTGCTTCTAAGGACTCCAGTCACACAGGATTAACATCCACCCTGCTTCAATTTGGCGTCTTCTTAATCTAGGAAGGTCCCTTTTACAAATGACTTCACAGCTTCAGGTCCAGGGGTTGGGGTTTGCATGTCTTTATGGGAGACATGATTCAATCTACCACAAGGAATGCGTTTGGGACTGTGGGAAGGACTAATGGGAACAATGCACAGTTTGGGGATTTCTGGGAATAGATGGGGGAGACAAGAACCCAACCAGGCCAACCGGGCAAGCCAAATGCAAAGGCAGGGAATGAACTTGCTCCTAGGAAAGAGGGGTTGAGGGAGATATCCCCACACCTTCACCCCCAGGTTCCTGAGCTGAAAAGTGCTGGGAAAGCTCTCTGAGCCTCTGCCCCCTCCCCCACCTGGTCCCAACCTTCCCTCTCAGACCCTGTCATCCAGATGGTCTAAATGGGAAGAAAGAGGAAAATCCGTGTCCAATCTGTTCTATTCAGAGCAATGGGGAAGGAATCTGCATTTCAATCTTATCTTTGTGCAGAGCTTGGCTAAGCTTTGCCCCCCAAGTGGTGAGTGATGGGTGGGAGGGAAGATGCCATCACAGCCTCCTCGGAGAAGCCCACAGCTGGGACAGGCCATTCCCTTCAGGGTATGGGGTGGGGAGGTGAAGAGGGGTGAGGGGGTGCCACCCTCCCTGCCTTTCCCTGCACCAAACCTTAGACAGAACACGTTCTTTCCTGCTCTGGGTTTCCCCTTATTTCCTTTCCTTTTCTTCACCCCACCCCCCCTTCCCAGGCAGTCAGCCAAGGGAAGACTTTGAATGGAGGAGGTGGGGGGTGAGGTGGGGAGCCCTAGCTCCCCGAAGGCCCTCAGGGGTCTGAGCTCGAGGTGGGGACGGCAGGAAGCAGCTCCTTCTCTCCCATGCACCCTGGCCCCGCTCTCCGACCTGGGCTGGGGAGGGTGAGGGCCCTGCCAGGTGGCTGTCAGCACAGTAGGCTCCAGGCTCTGCCCTGTCCATCTGGAACCTCTGGAATTTGTTTCTCCAGAGCCGCTCAAAACAGCCCAAACTCACAGGAGACTGATTTGCAGCGGGAAGTCAGCTTAATAATTTATAGCCAGAAAGCGCTCTCCCCGGTAAGGAAGCCAACTCAGGAAACCAAATTAAACTGCTTGGAGAGTGCATGGAACCATGGAAAGTGCCAACAAGAGGCCACCAGCTTTTCCTCGGGAGAGGATGGTGTTTGTAGTGAGTGGTCCAGAGTTCAGCCTTTTGTAGCTGACAGTCTTGGGTTCAAACCCTGACCCCATTATTAACTGGCGCTGGGAGATTGGGCAAGTTCCTAAGCCTCATTAGCCTAAGTTTCCTCCCTGTAAGCTGAGAATGATAACGTGGGCATCTCACAGCTTTTTTTGTGAGGTTGCCATGAAATCTTGCAGGGAAAGAACTTAGCACAGTGACCTGTGCATTCTCAAAATGCTGCATTTTAATTCAAACCCTCATTTTTTAAGGTCATAATTGTCTTTTTCCTTTTTGGTTACACCAAAATTTTCAATCAAAAGTGAAAAGGTCCCTGGAGGCTCTGGAGAGGGTCCCCACCCCCATCAGCAGTAATTTGGGTGGTCTCTGCTCAACCTGTCTATGAACCCCATGACCCCCTAAGAGTCCTCCACTCTCCCCTGCTTCTATCCAGGGCTGCCCCATGCGATTGGGCCCGTGTGCCCTCCACAAGGGTGCCCAGCCACGGGGACATGTAGGGGCTGAGACCTAGTTGTTCTCCATGGCGAGGGGCCGGGTTCCTTGCAGGAAGGGGCACCTGCTTCCATTTCTTACTGCGATGCCCTGTGGATGGGTATCCCACTCAAATCCATCCATCCACTGACTGCAGCCACCTAACTTCCCAAAACACAGCTCCAACCACATCCGTGCACTGCCCCAAACAATCAATGCACCCTCCTTTTCTGCAGGAAAACAAATCCCGATGCTTTAGATTTGTGCTCAAGTTGCAATATGATTTGGCCTTAGTCTTCCTTTCCAGACCCTTCTCCCGCAGCCCGTTCCTCTAGCCTCTCTGCATTATCTGAGCAAGGTCCAAGGCCAAGTCTTTGCGAGGGCCATCCCCCCAGTCTGGAATGCTCTTGGCCCCACTGAGTGCCAGGGAAGTTCAACCCTTCTCTCTTTCAAAGTTCTAGTTGAGTTCTGCCTTCTCCATGCGGCCTTCCTCGACCCCTACCCCACTGGCATTCTTCTTGCTTCCGCTTTCCCAGGGCATCTGTGCCTCTCTTAAGACACCCTCACAATCTGCTTCCTGTTGATCTATGCATGCTGCTTCAGTCACCTTTGCAGCTTTGCCAACTCAGGAGAACTAGGACCCCCTTATTTATTCATCCCCTTTGCTGAATGGAATTGATAGTTCTCAGGGCAGCAACTCAGCTTCTACCCACCGTAGGGTGCCCTGGGACATTTGGCTCCCTGGCAAGCAGGGTAGGGCACAGTTGTGCAGGGGGAGCCTTTTGGGGGGCCAGGGTGGGCTCTGTTGGGGGGGTTCAGCTCTTAGGCACTCATTCTCCACCACTGGGTCTCCTCATCCCTTGCCCCAGAGTGAAGGGCAGCAAGCCGATGTGGCCCCTCTCTAACCGGGGCCTTCCAACAGCTCTGCCCTGCCCTGTGCCCTTCCCTTGCCGTCCTTCACTATTGCTCAGTGATTCCATCCACCCCCACGCTTTCGACTACTCCTAGTGTCTCCTCCTGCTGCCATCTGTGCTGGGAAAATGAGCCCTGGAGAAGTCCCATAGAAGGCAAGGGGCCTCAAGGGGGTGCCTGTGTGGGTGGGCATGCTCACATACATGCACATACATTCACATGCCTCCACGCACCATTAGAGTGACCCCCATCTTGAGGACCCCAAGGGAATTGGGGCAGCGGCATGAGAGAAGGCAGTAGAAGCTCTGGCCGATGCTTTGGAAAAATGCTTTCCGTGTCACTGAGGGTTTCCCAAAATAGCAGGAGTCAGCTGGTGCTGTGCCGCACTTCCCCCACCCGCAGAGCACCCTGCCACGGCTCTCCCATGCCCCACACAGCAGGGCCAGGGACGAGTGGCACCAAGACAAGCTGAAGCACAGGCTTTCTGTGCACTGCTCCCCATGCAGACCCCAGCCTCCCGGCCGCTGCCTCTGCTTTGTGTTATGTGGCTCCTTGGGGACCTGACTCCTCTCCACTTATTAGGCTGTAAGCTCCTTGTAGGCAGGGACCGTGCTTTTGTCATCTTGGCCTCCCCCCACCCATTTCTCCCATCTATACAGGGCCTGGTGCACAGTAGGTATTCAGTAAATAATCAGTAAAATATTGTAAAAATGAATGAATGGATGAATCCAGAACAGACACTTAGGTAAACAGTTGAATGAATGTTTGATGTATTCCAATAAACATACACTAGTGGGCTTCATAAAGGACCTACAATGTGCCAGACTAAGTTTTGGGTGCTTTTAAAGCATTCTCTCTAAGGCAAGGAAGTATTAACCTATTTTATAGGTGATGAAACCAAGATTTGGATCCAGGAATGGCAGCCTCCCAAGCTCAGGGCTTTCCATGGTATCATACTTTCTCAGGAAAATCAGATGGCCTGCACACTGCAGATGGAAAAATTCTGCCATTGTTTTAACATCAGATCAGACAAACATATCAGGAATAGATGTTTGTCTTAGGAGTATTTGGTTGTAAGAGAAACAAAACTATATGGGATAGGAATGGTGTTGGGCTAATGATAACTGAAGCCTGAAAAAAGATTTAAATAAATTAAGAGTATTATTATACTCTAATTATAATAATAAATTCCGTAATGATAGCCAACGCTTACACAGTGTTTACTTTGTAGCAGGAGCTGTTATTATCCCATTATACATAAAAATGTATTTAATCATTGTAACAATCAATGAGATAGGTGTTTTTATTCTCCCTATCTTTTAGACAAGCAGAAATAGTCACACAAATGTGAATTAACTGGCCTGAGGTCAGACATGAAAGAAGTCTGGAGGTCGGGTCCAGAGATGATTCTGTCTGGCATCACATCCCAGGTTCCACCCGTCTCTGCACCACCATCCTTAGCAAGTGACTAAAGGTCACTTCAGTGGCTGCAGGTGGCTAATGTAACCCCGCCCGGCCATCCAGTCTGTACCAGGCAGGAAGAAGGAGAGCCCTCTTAGAGCACTTCCCTGCAAGCCCCTTCTGACCACTCCTGCGTGCATCTCACTGGCCGCCCCTGCAAGGAAGTCTAGGAAAGGTTTTGAGCAGCACACGTCACCCTTCCCCCACCCCAATGATACAGAGGCATCATTGCTAGAAAGGGGAAGGCGAGAATGGACTCCAAGCAGGCAAGTAGTGGTCTAACAATGCCAACTGGCTGAAGCTATAAAAGGGGAAATTTTATTACAAGGATCTGGGAGGGGGTGGCTAATGCAGTCAGACCTCAGAAAAAGGGCTGGAATTGGTGACTGGAAGGCTGTCCATGTCCCTGCCCATCTTTGCTCTCTGTCTTCTGGTCTCTGTCTCCAGATGGGCTCGGCCCCTCTCCTCCACCCACATGGCAGGGGGAAGATGGCCACCCTCCAGGGCCGACATTTCATGCTACAGGTTCCTTTACAGAGACTGGCTTGACCTTGCGTGCCACACACCCAAGGTGCCATGGGAAAGCGTCTTGGTCTGTTTTGGTCACGTGTCTACCCCTAGCCAAGCAGCTATGGTGGGTGGGGATCGCGTGGCTGCTGGGGGCTAATCCTTCCACCTGGGGATGAGGAAAAATGGTTTCCGAAGACATGGAAGTGTTGGATTTGGGAAGACCCTCCCTGCCCCAAATGTCTGGAACTCACTCTGCTCAAAAAGTTAGAGCTATAATGCTCTCAGTGATGCAGAGCTTGACCACTGCAGCACCCCCTGTTCTGCTGAAATTTGCAAGGCTACCTACACTGGCTCCCTGAGCTCTGCCTGTCAGCACCACCCCCACCCCACTCCAGCCCCATTCCCTGGCCCGCCCTGCTCCTTCTATCCCTTCTTCGCTTCCCTTTTAGGGCCTATAGGCTCTGGTTGCCAAGGGAGGACCTGACAATGATGGCAAAACAGGCCTAAGCAGGAGCCCCTGTGGGGTCCCCGCCATCGGCGCCTTGGCCCATCCTTGCAACCCCAAGAACGGGAACCTGGGTCTGAATAAAGGCCCCTCCTGCCACCTCCCTGACTGGTGCTCAGCTCGCTGGGGCTCAGTCCCTCTGGCTCTGTGTGGCGCTCTGCTCTGTGTGCTGCGTGCATGTCCATCTGCTGTCCTGGCTGTCCCTCCCCCGCTCCTCCCTCTCCTGGAGGGAAGGTAACCGAATCTAGGGGATCCAGGATCCAGGGCCTGCCTTCCCCCTTTCCCCACCCAGATCACATCCCGTTCCCCCTTCCCTTCTCTTCAAGAGCTCATTCTGGGATTTGGGAAGACCCCCCTGCCCCAAATGTCTAGAACTCACTCTGCTCAAAAAGTTAGAGCTATAACCCTCTCAGTGATGTGGGGCTCGACCACTGCACCACCCCCTGTTCTGCTGAAATTTGCATGGCTACCTGCACTGGCTGGTCAGGTGATAGTCATCCAGCAGTTAT
This sequence comes from Choloepus didactylus, assembly GCF_015220235.1. Lineage (NCBI taxonomy): Eukaryota > Metazoa > Chordata > Mammalia > Pilosa > Megalonychidae > Choloepus > Choloepus didactylus. The sequence goes on along the minus strand of NC_051307.1, from coordinate 89,772,366 downwards.
TGATTCAGGGGGCCTTGGAGGACCTGTTTTCATGAAAACCGTGAGAGTGGAACTTCCACAGCAGGACTCAGGTACTGCAGGTCCTGAGGCCTCAGGGGAGGGGAGGGAGCCCAGGATGTGCTGAATTCAGGGCCCTGAAGTGCACGATCTGGCCAAGCCTCGAGGGGTGTCTGGGGTGGTGGTCAGGTCTGGGGGAGGCAGGAGGCCTGGGAAGGGCACCTGGGAACAGGGGGAGGTTTGGGAGCAAGGAGGGGAGGATCATTTTATTGCCCCCTTTGATGCCTTAGGTGCTGATGGGAGAAGCTCCAGCTAAGGTCTAAAAAGATGATATTTGCACATGCATTGAATATCACTAATTAGGTGTTATATTAGTCAGGGTCCCCATAGGAAACAGATGGTACACTCAAACTGGGAAATGTGAGGACAGTTTAATAAAGGAATTGTTTACAAAGGTGTGGGAAGGGGGTTTGAGAACCATATGGGCTAGTGCCTAGTGCAGTACCCCAGGGCTGGTAACAGAGTGGGCAATACCACCTCTGGGCCTGAAGGGGGTGGGCAGCGAGTTCTGAAACCTGGAGGCAGAAAGAGCCACATGACAAGAGATATGCCCTTCTGTCCAATGATGCAGCCCGCCACTCGGCTGCTGCTGCCTGCCTCCCTCCCATCTTCTGCTAGGGCCTCCCATTGGCCAAATCCAAACAGAAGGAAGGGAAACAGTCTGTGTGGCCATACACATGAGCCTCCAGGGCACAGAACAGGGAGAAGGATGGAGAAGGGATCTGGAAGGACAAATAGGAGACATAAGCACAAGCGAAGAAGGGCAAAAGGAAAATTCCCCAGTTCCTGCCCCCTTTCCCCTAGGGCACTAGAATAGCTCACATTAATTGAACACTTTCTGTCTGCCAGGCACACTATTCTAGTTCTTTTAACTGTATTAATTGATTTAATCCTCACAATTTTCTGAGGAAGTTGATATTGTTATTATCATTCTCAATTAGGCAGATAGAAAAACTAAGGTACAGAGAGGTTGAGTACTTTTCCTAGAGTCACACAGCTAGTTAGGAACAGACCTGGGGTTTGAACTCGGGTGTCCAGCTCCAGAGAGTTGGCCCTGCCGCTGATTTTCCCTCTCTCCCCTGCCTCTGTGGCCCTGTTTAAGAGGCTGGGAGTCCATGCCAGGAAAAAGAGACAGTGGTCCTGTCAGAAGACCAAGCCTCCATGCAGGGAAGAACTCAGCTTAGTGCTGAGGTAAAACTCACCATGAATGACAGTATGAGAAATAGCTCCAGGGTGGACGTTTGGACCAAAACTCTCGTGGAGGGTCTCCGCTAAAAGGGAGGGGCAGAGAATGTACCTGTTTGAGCCTGAGTTTGAGAGGATCATAGAGGTACTCTGGGAGACTAATTCCTGGCGGGGCACAGGATGGTGTGAGGTTGGGGAGAAGGAGTGGTCTACTGGGTGCAGGGGCCATTTACCTCACTTGGTTATTTCCTAAAGCCTCACAGCAATTCATTGATTGGTATTATCCCATTTTACACATATATGAGAAAACCTAGGCAGGAAGAAAAGAATCTTACTGTAATTTTCCAGAACCTGAAATAAGGTAGTGGCAATGGGAAGGGAAAAGAGAGGAAGGGTTAGGAGCAAAGGGTCTTAGAGCTGCAAGTTACCCCAGGAGCCCTTAGCTCCCACCCCCAGTGGAAGTGGTTCTGATTTGCCCCCACCCTGGGCCTGGAATTCCTGATCTAGTTTACTGATGAGAAAAATGACACCAAGGAGGTTGCCCAGCAGGCTGGGGAACAGTGAGGGGTCTGGAGCCAACAGGTCTTGGTGATGCCTTGGAAGGGCTTGGAAAAAGGGAGGTGGCATGCAGTTCAGAGGATCCAAGTCAGGCCTCCAGGAAACCACTGGGCCGCACCACATGAGAAGTTTTAGTGAATGAAGACTAGCTTTTTAAAGGGTTTTAAAAATTTATTGAATAAAATGAATTCAAAATGAAAATAATATAGAAAGGTATATATTGAGAAGTCTCGAGCACCACTTTGCTGCTTATGGGTAACCTTAATTTATTAGCTTTGGTTTATTTCCCCAGTGTATGTTAATGCAAATACAAGCAAATATAAATACATATTCTTATTTCCGCCTTGTTTTTTACACAAAAGGTAGCATACCGTATAAATTGTTCTCCATCTGGGTTTATCATTTAATATACCCTGGCGATCTCTCCATATCGAAACTTAGAGAAATTCTTCATTCTTTTCTGTACTGCATAGCAATCCATTGCTAAGCTAGACCATAGTTTATTTAATAATCCTGTTACTGGGTATTTGGTTGTTTTCTGTCTGCAGTCGTTTCAAAAAGTGCCCCAGTGAAAATAATCTTGCCCATAAGTCACTTTGTGCAAGTGCAAGTGCCTCCGTAGCCTATTACTGCCCCAGCTATCTGTGTCAGAGGATTAGGTTTGTTTTATTTCCTTTCAATTTACAATGTGTTGCAGATGGATACTTATGTAAAATTCAATACAAGTGAATCACTAGAGAAATGAATTGGGGAAAAAAACATGCAAAATACAAGCCCCAATATTTTATTATTTGAGTCAATAGAGATAAAATTCCTCTGTCAACTTACTGTAAAAGTTTTTAAACATCTACTCTCAAATTTCTACACTTACCACAGAAGTGGTAGAGTTTGGGGATCAACACTGGTCTGTGGACCACACTTTGAGAAGTGCTGGTCTGTTCTCCCAGGAATTAGATTGCTAGGTCAAAGGGTAAATTCATCTGTCATTTTGCTAGATATAGCCAGATTTCTCTCCACGTGGGGTTCTACCATTTTGCACACCCACCTGCAATACATCAGAGTGCCCATTTCCCCAGAGCATCACCAAGGGTGTGTCAGCTAATTTGGATTTGTGCTAAACTGATAGGTGAGAAGAGGTACATCAGTGAAAGTTTTAATTTTCTTTGCTCTTGCTATGAGTGAGAATAAACATCATTCATACTTTTTTAAAATTGTGGTAAAATTCACAAAATGCAAAATTCACCATTTTAACTATTTTAAACTATACAATTCACTGGCATTTAATAAATCCACAATGTTGTGCAACCATCACCATTATCTACTTCCAGAACATTTTCATCACCTTAAAAGGAAACTCTGTTCCATTGGTCACTCCCCATTCTTTCCTACCCACCAGCCCCAGGCAACCTCTAATCTGCTTTCTATCAATGGATTTGCTTCTTCTGGATATTTTATATAAAGTGAATCATACAATATGTGGCCTTTTGTGTCTGGCTTCTTTCATTTAGCATGATGTTTTCAGTACTTCATTCCTCTTTATGACCAAATGATGTTCCATTGTATGGATGTCCCACTTTGGTTTATCCATTGTCGGTTGATGGACATTTAAGTTATTGGTTATTGTGAATAGAGCTGCTATTCATATGCAGATTTTTGTTTGAACACTTGTTTTCAATTCTTTTGGAATGTATACCTGGGAATGGAATTGCTGGGTCATATGGTAATTCTATGTTTAACTTCCCGAGGAACTGCCAAACGGTTTTCCACAGTGGCTGCACCATTTTAAAATTCCCAACAGCAGCGTGTGATGGTTCCAGTGTCTCCACATCCTTACCAACACTTATCCATCTTTTTTATTTTAGTCATCCTAATGGATATGATGAGGTGCCTCACTGCAGTTTTGATATGCATGTCCCTAATGATAATGAAGTTGAACATCTTTTTATGTGCTTGTTTGCCACTTGTATAATCTTTTTCGGAGAAATGTCTATTCAAGTCCTTTGCACATTTTGAATTTGGTTGTTTGTCTTTTTGTTGTTGAGTTGTAAGAGTTCTTCATATAGTCTAGATACAAGACTATATATTCTGGATGCTAGATCCTTATCAGATACATGATTTGCAAATATTTTCTCCCGTTCTGTGGGTTGTCTTTTCATTTTATTATTATTGTCTTTTTATACACAACAGTTTTAAATTTTGATGAAATCCAATTTATCTATTTTTACTTATTTTGCTTGTGCTTTTGGTGTCATAGTTAAGAAACCACTGCCTAATCCAAGGTCATAAAATTTATCCCTATGTTTTCTTCTAAGAGTTTCATAGTTTTAGCTGTTAAATTTAAGCTTTTGGTCCATTTTGAGTTCATTTTTGTATATGGCATGAGGTAGGGGTCTAACTTCATTCTTTTGCATGTGGAAATCCAGTCGTCATATTTTTAAACCCTGTTTGTATTTATAGTCTTTAGCCATTTTTCATTGGATTATTGGTCTTTTTCTTCTTGATTCATAGGAGTTCCCTATATTGGGAATATTAGCTCATCATCTATGATACGAATTGCAAACATTTTTTCCAGTTTGTCATTTATCTTTTAATTTTGCTTCAATTATGTTTTGTTTGGGGGTTGGAGAATGTGGAAGTTTGAAATTTTTATATAGTCAAATTTGTCAATCTTTCATTTTATGGGTTCTAGATTTTGAGTCATGGTTTTCCACTCCCAGGTATAAAGGATTTGCCCACATTTTCTTCTAGTATTTTTGTGGTTTTATTCTTAACATTTAAATCTTTTGTTCATTTGAAACTTTTCCTAGTGTAGGGAAAGTTATGAATCCAACTTTATCTTTTTACAAATGGCTACCCAGTTGTTTCAGCACAATTTATTAAAACATCCATCTTTACCCCTAAGATACCACCTTTATCCTTAAAACCAATTTTAAACCATTTGGTATCATAATAACAAAGGCTCTGTAATTTGTCAGTTTTGTCCACAATACCATTACAAGGAAAATTAGCTTTCAAGATATGATCTATAACTTTGCATTACTAGAGCAGAGTAAACTCCAAGTAACATAAATAAAATATGAATTTATATTTTAAAAAAACCCAAAGCACTGTGGGGCCGCTGACCACCACGAGGTAATTGTGAGAAGTGGCCCTCGATAGCGGGAGCACTTGGTGAGACTGAGTGTTGCATTGCAGGTCTTCTCCCCAGCCTGCCTCCGGGAGCTAGGACTGCGGAGGGGCCCGCCATGGTGGTCCCAGGACCCCCAACTTTTACCCTGTTGCTGCCCAGCCTCACCCTGCTGGCGTTACACCTCTCCAGCTCCCAGGACGCATCCAGCGAGCCCAGCAGTGAGCAGCAGCTATGCACCCTGAGGGAGCGCCCCGTCGTGGCCTTTGCAGGTGAGAGCCACTGCCCCCTCGGTCCTTTCTGCACTGACTGTGTCCTCAAGGGCTTTCGTCGACCTCAGCAGGGTCTTTCTGACTGCTGGAAATCCTGTTGGGTATGCAAGCTTTTCCTCTGGAGCAGATGTTTTAAGAAGGATGGGCAGTGATGGGCCAGGGAGGTCTGAATTTAGTCCTCAAGTGATGTATCCATGGAGGGAAAAAGTGGTCTTTGTCTGGGATTCCTTTGCTAGAGAATGAAGTCGTGGAAGCCCTGGCTGAGGGGGACAGGAGCTGGTTGGCAGTCTCAACTCTCGCTCCTCTGGAAGCGTGGGCTCCATTTCTTGGCTTCCCTGGAGGGAAGAATGAAAGTGACTCACCCATTAGGACATTCTTGGAGCTCTCTGGAAAGCTGCCTTCTGCTCTGAGACCACTGCGGGAATGACCCTTTTTGGGGTCCTGGGAACTCCCAGGGATAGGGGCCCTAGTGACTAATGCTCCTAATGTTTGTCAAGGAGGGGCATTAGAAGCCCCAAACAAAACACAAATATAGAGCATCTGGACGATTCTGCCCATTGCCTGTTGACCAGTTGTGGCATCCCTGGTTGTGTTATGACCACACAGATATCTCAGGCTCCATCACTGAAATAGCAGCTCACACTGGGGTCTGCAGAAGTCTCAGGGCCCCCAGGTTCTTAAGTCTGACAAACACTGCCTTATTTCCTCCTCATAATGACCCTGTGAGGTAGGCAGGACCAGTCCATCACCTCCCTTTACAAACAGGAAGACTGAGGCAGAGAGTTTGGGGTTCCCTGGCAGGATCCGTGCTCTCTCCACTGCCCATGGCAGAGCCACCAAGTGCCCCTAGTCAGCTCCTCCACCCTCGGGCGCCTGAGGCGGGAGGTGTGCGATTATCCACAGCCAGTGGCGTGGGGAAAGATGGAGAAATAGATCAACGAGTCCAAGGCTGGGGTGGGATTTGGGGGGGTGGAGTGTAACAGCGGTATGGATAAGGGTCCGGGGGCTGCTCGGTGGGAAGGCTAGGGGCGTTCTGGAAGGGTGGGATCCCAAGCTGGAGGTGGGTTCTGGGAGGAAGATTTCCAGCTGTCTTCTCAGTGCTGTCTTATTTGAGCTGGGATCCGGGGCTTTGAAGGCTTAAGTGGATTAAAGTAAATTAGCAGTGTCCTTAAGCCTACAAAATGCATGAACACCCTCAGACTCCTGATGGCTCTCACGGAGGGGCAGGACCAAGGGGGTAGGGTGTGGAAGGAGGGGTTTTCTTAGGGCTGTCTCCCTCACCTTGGGGGCCCCTGGGGCAGCTCCTAATGAACGTTTCCTCTCAGGGGCTTTGCTGGGGGCAGATCCCTCTTGGCCCCCTGGCTCGCTATCCCCATGCCTGGGTTCCTTGAGGTCATTTGTGATCTTCAGACATGAACTACTTGAGTGAGATGGACTTGGGACTTCTGGGTTTTAGCACTGAAAGCCCCGCGTACCGGGAACGCCCTCAGTCCCAGGCAAACCGGGAGTCGGGCATCCTAGACGGACAGCCCTAGGCAGTCACATCATCTCTGCCTTTGACCCCCACCCCTGCACCTCCTGGCCTCCCCCCACCCCCACCTTCCCCTCTTCCTGGTTCCAACTGCTTTGGGTTTTCCTATCTATTCACCAAAATTGTTTTGGGTCCTGCTTAGTGCCACTCTGTGGGGCCTCAGAGGTGAGCAAGGGTTTCCTTTGAGCACTCAGTTATTTTGTGGTTTGTTAAATGTCCCCGTGACTTCCTTTGGTCACTCCCCAGCACAGCTGGTCCTGGACTTGGACTGGTTCTCTTGGCTCCCCACAAGCCTTAGCACCGCGGAGCACACAGTAGGGCTTCAGTTCACCTTGGATAATTGTACTCTGGGGGATGCTGTATTTCAAGAAGCTGCCACAAATCCAGCACAGCACCATCCCCAGCCTCCCAGTTCCCCTGGATGCTCCACTTTATTTCTAACTGATCTGACCTGTCGTCTTCTGACCAAGGTCGCTGTGAGTCACCCTCTCCCCTGACTCCTGGCTGATCTGTGAATAAACCCTAAACACCCTGGAGGAGCTGCCAGTTGCAGAATCTAGCAGATGTTTTTCTGTGTTGTAAGGTTAAATTTTCTCCTGTGGGTTTCCTTTAAGAGGGGCCCACCTGTGTTTTGTCTTTGGCCAGCCTGTTATTCCATTTGGCACACAGTTACCCGTCTAGGCAGCAGGGAGAAGCCAGCCTGGAGTTAAACACTGGCAGTGGTTAACCCACAAAGTGGGTAATTGAATTGACTATAATTAAAATCACAGGAGCATCATGGAGAATGTCACTTTTCTCTTAAAGTCACCGTCCAAAGCCTTCGCTGCACAAGGAGCTCAAAACGTGCTTGGTGTTTTAAAGACAGCCTTCCCTCCGGTCCCTGTTGCCTATTTAATAAAAGGAAGTTGGCTCCCTTCCCAAGACAGCTTCCCCGGGATCACGGTTCCGCGCCTGACCGTGTCTATTCCGCCTTGCCCAATCCCCTTTGCCACTGTTGGTCCTTCCGGGGAAAGGGGAATGGGGCAACAACTAGAAGGGGGCCACCACCCTTCACTCCCCCTTCTCCACTTCCCTGTCTCCATCACCCCCACGTCATCCCAGCTCCTGCCTTGTTTCCTTTCCCAGTCTCCTCCTTCCCAAGAAATGCCCTGAATAAAGACTGAGCAGCAAAGTTCCTAGATGGTGTTTCTCCCAGTATTTGCTGCAGATTGTCATGCCACCTCTTTCCCCATTCAGCTGCCCACATTTGGAATACCCATGTCGGAAGGGAAGGAGGGATACCCAGTTGCTGTTGTTGAGGAGCACCCAGTCTGATGGAGGCAGGCAAGCCCCTCACCCCCACCCCCCTTTCTCTCTCTCTCTCTCTCTCTCAAGACACACACACACACACACACAGAAACCAGACTTGAGCACAGAGTAACAATAACATATGGTATGAATGGAACATATAGGGTAGAGAGAATGCAGAACAAAATAATGATCAGGGTGAAGTTATAATCAAGGAAGACTTCCTGGAGAAGGAGGACCCCTGATTTAGTCTTAAAGGTTGCATAATATTCCACCAGAATTTCTGAGTGTGGCTCTGAGGTCAGTTAAAAACCCTTCCCACCCCTGACTCCAGATCCTCTCCTTACTGCCAATGTTCCCCAAATACCATTGAGGCTATGTGACAATTATTGCCAACCCCTAGTCACCTGCTGGGGCAGAGGCAAGCCCAAGGGGTGTGCTTCGTTTTGCTGCAGAATGTCTTCTTTTCTTTTTTTAATCGAGCATCTGAAAAACATCCAACTCCACAAAACCTCCAGTTCTCCAGGGAGCGATTAAGTGTTTGCCTGTCGTGCAGAAATGAAGGGCTGCTTTTACTCTGTAGTGGAGGGATAATGAGCGATGATTTATTTCCCTTGGATTACATGCGTGCACATACACACACACACACACACATACACACTCTCCTCTGGGCCTTCTGTGAGAGGGTCGCTAATGCACCATGGGGAGAAGGTATAGTGCCTCTCATTTCCCCTTCATCTCTACCCCCATTGGCATGAAAGTTCCTCTCCCCCATGGCTGTCTTGTTTCTAGTGCCAATTCCCTCCCCTCCGTGAGTAGGGGGCTGAGTGAATGCTATTAAGGGGCTGTGGGTAAAGATGGGAGAGGTGGGTCTCCAGCTGGACAGAAAAGGGGAAAATCAGCTGGGCTCTGTTCTCTGGGTCCGGGCCACTCCTCCCCCACACGTCCAGGGGGCTGTGGGGGTGCGCTCTTTGCCCCACCCAATGCCCATGAGGCTTTGGCCTTAGCTGGGAAGAGTCTTTCTTGGAGACAGAGATGGACACTGACCACCCACCCTCCCAACCTCCCATCTCTGAAGTGCCTTGTTTGGAAACCTGATTCTCCTCGTGTAGAAGGGAGTTGAGGATTATTCATTCCATTCATTCACGCACTATTGGGTGCTGGGCTGGGCCTGGGGATCCAAGGAGCAAGTTTTTTCAAGCTTCTGAGGGCAAGCCACCAGCTGTAGACACAGCATGATGGGGGCTATGATGGTGGTAAAGCAGAGGGCTAACGGAGCCCTCACCTCCCATCTGGGAAGGCTTGTTGGAGACGGCCGCCGTGGGGATGGGGGAGAACGAAGTGCACAGGTTTGGAGGCTCCTGTGGGATGGACTTGAGAAGTGCACAGTGTTCAAGTTTAGTGTGGCTGGGGTGGAGCGTTTGAGGGAGAATGTAAAAGATGAAGCACCCATTTTTTTCCAGTTAATTTGTAAATAATTAAGTAAGCATCATACGTGTACCAGGCATTTGACTTAGGAGGAACGTGGAGCCAGAACCTGAAGGCCTTGGAAACCACAAGGAGTTGGGCGTTTCCCTGGGAGCAACTAGGAGCAATTGAAGCAGGAGAATGACATAACCAGATTTGCATTTTAGAAATTCTTCTCTGGTTGCCTTGTGGGAAATGGACTGGATGGGGCAGGAGAGGAAGACAGAGACCAGTAAGGAGGCTGTTGGCACCAGTCCCTGCAAGCCATGATAGTGGCTTGGATCAGGGTTTGTGTGTGTGTGTGTGTGTGTGTGTGTGTGTGTGGAGAAGGAAAGAAGTGAATGGATTTGAGAGACAGTTTGGAGGTAGAACAGACAGGATTTGCTGGTATGTTCAATATAGCAGGTGAGTTTCTGGGAGGAGTCAAGGGCAATTACAGGTTTCCCTTGGGATGGCTGGGGGAAGGAAGAGCCCTTTTCTGAGCTAGGGACCATCACCAGAACAGTGCTCCCCCACCCTGTCCCTACCTGGTCACACAGTGGCTACTGGCACAGGTGGGCTGGACACCAGGCCTCTTGGGTGCCTCCTGCCCCACTTCACCCTGAATTCACCCCTATGCTCTGGTCTCATGCTGGTGTGGTGGGGAGCCCCTGGTCGACAGTAACCCATGGTTGCCTCTCCACCCACCAGATCTAAAGCCGTGGGTCTCTAACTTCACCTACCCTGGAGCCCGAGATTTCTCCCAGCTCGCTCTAGATCCCTCCAGGAACCAGCTCATCGTGGGAGCCAGGTAATGAGGTGCCAGGAGGGCAGGGGTTGCTTTAGAATTGGGTGGAGGGAATATTATTTGGGGTAAGCCTGCTGGTGGGCAGGCCTGCAACCTGGGCCCGTGTTTGTCTCTGTTAGGCCCTCTCTGTGTGAGTGTCTGTCCCCCACCCCCGACAGAAGAAGAATGAGGACACTGGGTGGGAGTTGATGGGTGGGGGACATGACCCCTGGACCTCCTGATCTCAACAAGCCTCATATCTCAATGGTTGCAGTTGTTGAGAGCAGGGTCACCTGCTGGCCATCTCCCGCCCCCTGCCCCTGCCCCTGCCCTGCTGCCAGGACCTGCTATGGGTGTCCTCCCAGGGAGCTCTGGGAGAAGGGGCCTGGGAACCCCCTGCTGGCCGGCTGGGCACCTGCACCGGGGCAGGCCAGGCCAGGCTGACACTCCTTTTATGAAGGACCTCACTTCCCTGTTGCCTGATCTTGTTTAGAAACACTGTCCAGATCCTGTATTGAACAGATAATACTCTCTAGGTACAACCTTATGAGGTAGAGTAGGAGGAGGTAATTCCTCTCAAAATCATAGACCGTCAGCTCCAACAGGGTAGGGAGCTTAGAGATGGTCTATGCCAGTAGTTCTCAAAATGTGGTCCCTGGAGCTGCATCACCTGGAAATTTGTTAGAAATACACATTCTCAGGCTCTGCTTCAGACCTACTGAATCAGAAACTGGGATGGGACCCAACAATCTATGTTTCATTCAACACACCCTCTAGGTGGTGATGCACATTCAAGTTTGAGAATGGATGTCTAGCCCATTGCCCTCATTTAAAGCATGAAGAAATGGAGATCCTGAGAGGTGCCCTTCCCAAGATCACACACTAAGATGACAAGAGTATAGGACTAGAATACGGGTCTCCCAATCCTGGGCTAGAGTTCTTTCTTTTACATCCATGTTATTGACTCTGGCTGCACTGAAGCTCTCCAGCCCCCAGAGGTTCTGATTCAGCTGGTCTGGGGTTAGGGGATGGTGGCCACCAAGGGCGGCACTTCTGGGCCATCCTTGACTTCTGGGCTTTCTTCCATGTCTCGTCCCTCATTTGCTGTGTGAAAAGGAAGCAAGTCAAGGAGAAAGCTCTGGACTAGGATCACATGAGCTGGGTTCTTATCTTGGGTGATCATGACTTTGAGCCTTAGTTTCCTTATCTGTAAAATCTGGATTCTAGTCTCTGTGCTGTTAAGCCCACAGGGCTGTTGTGAACCTAGGGCTGAAAGCATTTTGAAATCTGTGAATGGTGGCCAGTGTTCATTCTATGCCTGCCGTGTGCTGGGCACTAGTTTTTGCACCATGCATGAAGTAAATCATCTCATCCGTGTAGTAAATCATCTAACCTTCATGATAACCCCAGGAAGTGGGTTCCATGGTTATCTCCATTTTATAGACCAGGAAACTGGCTCAGAAGGGTTAAGTCACTTGCTTCTGATCACTCTGCTCTCCCTGATCCTCCTGGGGCTTTCCCTTCACCGAATGTCAGCTGTGGTTATTACTTTCTATGTCTGGAAGCTTCCTGCCACAAGAGAGGAGGCTCACCTTTTCCTGGGAGTCTGAACCTGGCTATGCTCTCTGCTAACCGGGGGGAAAAATCAGTCATTTGGTCATTCATGCTTGGTGAATAGAGTAGCTTCTTCCTTCTCCCCCTTTCTCTAGGTCACTTTCCTTCCTCCTCTTCTGCCTGGAATTTATTTCCTGATTCAACCCCCTTGGGCCTCTGGAATTCAGGCTAGGGAAATGTTTTATTCATTTATACCCCATTGTGTTCCATAGGGGATTTAGGGTGGGTCAGGCTAAAGATATTTCTTTCTGTTCTCATCTCCCAGAAGAACAGACTGTGATGTGATAAATGATTTTTGATGGGGTAAAAATGAATTAAGTGATGCAATGTTTCCCCTAATTTTTTAAAGCTGTGAGTAGATGCCTGTGTTACCTGAGCACACAGCTGGGGCAGAGCCATAAGCCGAAGCCCATTTGTCCCCAGGCCAGGAGGTTGGGGTCAGGGGAAGTTCTCCTAAGGACCAAAGGAGGGGCTGAGGAGGGACAGCAGAGGCCTGGGGCCAAGGTCACGGCGTGAGGCCATCCCAGCCCCAAGACAGCAAGGAAGCTCAGTGGGGCCTGGGCCTGGAGCCAGAGCTGGAGAAGAGAAGTCTCCCAGTCGGCGGCCTCTCCTTCAGGCTCCTGGATTTGTTCAGGAGGGCCCCTCCTTTTCTTTTTGGGCCTCTCCACGACATTTTCCCTCATTTCTCTTCCCAGCACAGCTGAGGTAGGCCAGAACTTTCTAAAGTATTATTCCTAAAAATTAAAGGAATCCATGGAGACACAGCCAAAAGGAGAGAAAGAAGGAAAGAAAGAAAAAAAGGAAGGAATGGAGGGAGGGAGGAAAATTCTTTGGGGAAAACCAAAACTTTATATCTGCTTGGTATTCATACAGCCTTTTAATGTGCATTGAGCCATTTCTTCTTCCCACCATCCTGTGAATTGACAGGCATTAGTTTATCCACTTTATAGATGAAAAAACTGAGGCTCTCAGAAGGCCCCCCAGCAAACAGCTGTGTTGGAGTTCTCACTGTCTCTGCTGCAAAATCTACTCTGTGAACCTGAAATCACTTCCCTGTGACAGATGAGTTGAGTGGTTCTGTCCCGTCATAGCTCCTGAGTCTATGCAAAGTGGCCTTCTGGCTCCAGGGTCCATGCAAAGCAATTTCAGCAGTGCCTGACACTTAGGAGTGCTCAACAAGTATCTGCTATTATTATCATTATCATTATCATTATTATTTAAGATGTTTGAGCTGCAGTCTCATATGATGAAAACTGTGTTGGAGAAAGATTAATCTGGCAGCCCCTGCAGGCTAGAATGGGGAAAAGAGAATATGGGGTGGTGAATGGGCTAATTTGGGCAAGAGGAGACTAGGTAGACCAAGGAGGTGACCATGGAAAGGTCCAAACCAGGAGAGAAGGCAGGTCCAGAGTTCCTGATGCTGGAGGGATGGCAGGAGATGAGAGGCAAACAGGACTTCAGAGGCCCAAGAGTGGAGCCAGGAGGGCTGGAAGGAGAGAGGAAGTGGGTCGGGGCGATAAATGAGGGAAGTGGGGGATGGTCTAACTGGGCTTCTGAAAGAGCTCACTGAGGCTCCACAGTTACCAAGAGCAGGCTCGATGGCTTGGGAGGTGTGGGGCTGAGGGGTTCCTCTCTGGACCTGCTGGAATGACTGGGGAGTGGAGACAGCAAGGGCTTTGGGGAGTTAGACGTGACTGGGTTTTAATCTCAGCTCCTTCCCTTACTGTCTCTGCAACTTGGGTCAATTAGCCAGCCTCTGGGTGCCTGTTTCTTCATCTCCAAAATGCAGTTTTCTACATCTACTCCCAGATTTGCAGTAAAGATTAAATCAGCTAATGGACGTAGAGTCCTCCCTGGGGGTCGGACCCATGAGGCCTGAGCTGGGAGGCAGTTTCTGCCTGCAGAACCCTCTTGACATGTGATTTCCACTTCTGTTTTCACAGGAACTACCTCTTCAGACTCAGCCTTGCCAATGTCTCCCTCCTTCAGGTACATTTGCTTTTCCTCCTCTCCCCAACCTGTAATTTTCCTGGTGTTTGGGATCCAGAGGCAGGTCAGTACAAGGATTGAAATCCAGAATTCAGTCCCTAGGGTTAAAAACTTCCTCTTTTTGTTGATCGACTCACTGACTCAGACACTGGCTATCAAGGTAACTGCTGGAAAGATATTTGAGAGGGGGGACTGCAGCTACATGTACCTGTAAGCACACTGAGGGCTTCTGTATCATCCACAGGAGGTATTGATGAGGAAAGCAAGAAAGGAAAACCAGAGATAGGATGACCAGCAGTCCCTGTGTGTCTGGGATTGAAGACTTACCAGGATGCTGAACTTTCAGCGCTAAAACTGGGACAGTAGTGTGCAAACTGGGAAGGTTGGTCATTCTAAGTTCAGAGCCTAAATCCACAGGGGGGTCTCAGGTTGGGCCTCAAGGGAAAATGTGTCCCTTGCATCTTTTCTCAGGCTGACCTGAGTGATCCCAATCTAGCTCAGGATTTTCATTGAGCTGTGGTTGATTTATTATGTGCTGCCAAGAAGGACTCCCCAAGCGTAATTCCCTAAGTGCTCTGGGAGGCATTTTAATGAGATTCCTTGATCCAGAACATTTATCCCAGATTGAGAAACAGATGCCAAAGCATCCCTGCAGAGGCTGAACATTCTAGAGAAAGGAAGGCCATCTTCATCATCCTAAAATGAGGGAAGAGCTTCAGAGCCTGTCACGTCTGGGAGGCTTATTGTTCTCCCAATGATCCAGTATTCATTGAGCACTTTCTGGATACCAGAACTGAGCTGGGGGCTGAGGGAGGTATTGGGCAAATTCTCTGACCTGTAGGGCTCACAGTACAGTCAGAAAAAGATAATGAATGGCACATGCAACCTAATTATTGAGTGGTATAGAGTTCCTCAAGTGCTTGAATGTTTGGAATAGTTTAACTCCAATGGGCAGCCAGGGAAGGGGAGACCTCCTCAGCGAGCTGCTCTCATTTCTTCCCACTGCACCCGAGGCAATCCCCAAGAGGCACTGCAGCTCTGGGTGGTCGTCGGATGTGAGAGGTAAGGGAGCAGGAAAGGTGTACACATTGGAAGGGAAGGGCCAGGGGGAGCCTGGGCAAGTTGAAAGGAAACACTGTTCATCGAGTCATCTGTCTATCCTTTTCTCCATACCCTTATTAGCCAACCCACCATCCACCCATCCATCCATCCATCCATCCACCCACCCAATAAACATTTACTGAATACCTACTAAAGCCCAGGTCCTGCCTTAAGCCAAAAAGTGAATCAGGCCCAGTCCCTCACCTCAGGTAGCATGCATGTAAGAGATCCCATCTGAGTTCTTTTCCTGGATGAGGCCCATGTGGCATGTCCTGGGGCTTGGGCAGAGCAAGGCAGGGAAAGTTCCCAGAGGCAAGCTCCTGTGGCCTGACAGCTCGTCATCAGCAGCCAGTCCAGAGCCTTGTTTCCAACTGGCATCCACAGAAGATGAAGCCAGGTTGTCAAATCCTACACATCAGGCCTTGGGGGAAACCTGTGCAGAGGAGGCTTGAAGTGGGTGGGGGGAATGGATCCTGTGCCCTGAGCTCCAGGCAGCTGGCTTTTTATTAGGTTCCCATGGTCTGAAAATGAAGGTTGTCTGGGAGCAGTTAAGTAGCAGAAGGAATGAAGAAGAATAGATGCACAAATAAATAATGGCAGTGCTGTGAGAGGTGTGCAGAGAGGGTGCGTGCTGGCTGCAGTGGTGTCCCCGAGGTGCAAGGAAACCTCTGGGCTCAGTGTGGTCTGCAGAGGCTTCCCAGAGGAGCTGCCCTTGAGCTGGGGCTTGAAGGCTGGGTTTGCCAGGCAGCTGAGGAGGAGACACAGAGGTGCAAAATGGCAGGGAGCACCAAGGGGTTCTGTGTGACTGGATTAGGGGATGTGAGTGGGATTAGGGTGAAAGGTGAGGCCCAGGAAGCGAGCGAGAGGCCACATTACAGAGGATCTTGCTAGCTGAGTGGAGGGGTCCACATTTTATTTTGAAGACAATGGGAACCCATCCAATGGCTGTAAGCGAGAAGTGGCATGAATGGATTTGGTGTTTAGATCACCTGGCCCAGTGTGGAGAATTGATTAGTGGAGGAGCCAATTAGAAGACAATTGCTGTAGTCCAGGCCAGTGACGGGGAGGATTGAACTAAGGCAGCAGCAGTGCAGATGGAGAACAGAGGGAAGGGATCTTAAGGTGGCAGGCTCATCCAGCGTCACACAGCTCTATGGTCTTCTTGGAGATAGGGTGTTGGCAGCCCTGTGGGACTTAGCAAATGCTTGGGCCTAAGTGATGACATCTAGGTCACTGGCTTGCACAGCTGAGTACCGTAAATTTAGATGGGGAATGGAGTCACCCATTCATTAGGCCACTGAGTCTTCCTTGGCTGCCCACTAGAATCACCAGGGGAGCTTTAAAACACACTGCTGTCTGGGTCCCCTCTCTGAGATTCTGATTTAGTTGTTCTGGGGTATAGCCTGGGCCCAGGGATTTTTAAAAGCCCCCAGGTGATTCCAGTGTGCAGCCAAATTTAAGAATGACAACTCTAGGATGTCAGGAAGGCCTTGTCTGTAGAGATTTCAGGCTGATGCTGCCTGGCTGGTTTGGCCTCCCCAGGGCCCCTTGACAGCTGGCCCACAGGTCACAGGTCACCACCTTATCAGACGTTAGGACTCTTGCTTGATGAACAAGGCCTGAGATTTGGTTCCTCCAGCTTGGTGCCGACATGGTCTAAGCCCTGGTCTTACACCTTATACCAAGCCCATAACTCGTGGTTGGGGCAGGGGCTCAGCTTCAGGAGGGTCTCTGAAGGGTCCTGCAAACCAGCCACAGGAGCACCAGGAATTGGTTTTGCCATGTTCCTCATGTGTCTCTTAGGGGCTAGACGTCAGGAATTTAGATGGAATTCTCCATGACAGAACTAAGGTGAGAAATAAAAATATTTTGTGTTCACATTTCCACTAGTGGGTACCACCTGGCCACAAAGGGGAGAGAAAAAGAGAGAGAAGATGAAGCTGGTGGCAGGTGCTCAGGGCCTGCCCCCTGGTCTGGTTGCCATCTGGCCTGGTAGGAAGTCCTGACTTTTGACTGTAAAAGCCCGACTCCAGCGAGGGCCTCACCATCTCCCTGTCTGGGACTCCTGGTCCTCACTTATAAGCTTTCAGTCCTCAGCATCCCCTATCAGAAGTGGCTCATGACAACCAAGTGCTAAACAGGAGCTGCACCACTTTGTGTCGGGGAGGCAGGGACAAGGCCCCCAGCCCAGCTTCCTTTACTCCCCACTCTGCAGATACACGTGGGTTGTAACGCTTTGCTTCTTTACAGAGCCAGCAGATCCTCTCGCTCAGCCCCAGGGTATAATTTAACTGAACTTAAAACTCAACAGCTTTATTGATAATTTAAATAATTAACATTCCTTAAAGAAAAATACAAATGCAAACAGTTTATGCAAACCAGAGTCCATTAAAGCAATGTCTAAGCACCTCACCCCTATTAAACTATTTATGTAAACTACTATTCCTTAAGGAAAATCAAAACTCCAATTCTCCAAGCATTGAAGGGAGGAGAGAAGCAGCTTTAGCCAGGAGGCAGTGTGTGTGTGTGTGTGTGTGTGTGTGTGCGCGCGTGTGCATGTGCGTGTGCACATGTGGGAGGGGGGCCTGAGGAAAGGGTAGGGGAGACCAAATCAGGTCAGCTGTGATGGTTATTTATCAGTGTAATTTAGTAAACCGGTCTTGGGAAAGAAAAGGAGACAAATGGTCAACAGTGTCAGGGGCTGCTCAGAGGGCCAGCATGATAAGCAAAAGAGAACCAACTTGGATTTGGCAACTAGGAGCTCATGAGCTACCTTTGCTAGGACAGTTCCAGGGGGGCTAATTGCCATGGATTTACGATCTTGGGTTGCCAGATGGCCTGCAAGTGCAGAAGTGGGGACTATTCCACACACATGCATGAGGATGCATAGTGGGGCTTTGTTGGGGGCTGGACAGACATTGAGGCTGGTTCCTGAGCTCTCTTCCAGCTTACCCCCACATCTTCCATGCTAGAATCTGGCTGCCTTAGGGTTGTTTAAGATTTAAACTCTGCTCACAAGATGTTTTAATGTTGAGCCATCGTTTCTGGCTCACAGGTGTCTAGGGGAGTTGGTGAGCCTGCAAGGAAATCCTCCTGGTTCCTGGTGACTCACCTACTCTCTCCCATAGCACATGGCTATGCAGTCACAGTGTTACTAGGACTATGGTCCTGGACTTGCTGGGACAGGCCTATGTTAAGGTATTCTGTATAGCAGATTGCTCATCCATGTCTATCTCCGCTCCTCAAGACCCCACTGACAGGACAGCAAGAAATGAGAAAGGTACAGAGTCACAATGACAGAGAGAACAAAAGAGGAGATATCAGTGAAAGGAGATTGAACACACAAGCAGAAGGACCAGAGAGCAGCTGAGAGTGACATTTTGGAGAACAACTGCAGCTTAGAGAGACATTTTGGAGACGGCCGTTGAAAGTAGACTTTTGCTAGCCCGGAGTTTGCCTGGGAGAAACTAAGAGAACACCCCCAGATGCCTAGAGAGAAACGTCCTGGGAGAAAACCATTTTGAAACCAGAATCCCGGAGCAGATGCCAGCCATGCGCCTTCCCGCTGACAGAGGTTTTCCGGACACCATTGGCCATCCTCCAGTGAAGGTACCCTTTTGTTGATGCCTTTGTTTGGACACTTTTACGGCCTGAGGACTATAACTTTGTAACCAAATAAAACCCCTTTATAAAAGCTAATCCATTTCTGGTATTTTGCATAATGGTAGCATTAGCAAACCAGAACACTTACTATCTAGTGTGACAAGATGTTTCAGACTCACCTTGCACATTCCCTGCTCCAGACCTGGAATCAGCATTTCTCCAAGAAACCCTGGCTCTTCTCAATGGGAAATGGTTAGTGATGCTTTTAAAATATGAATAAATTGCCAGACATTTGAGAAAAACCTTCAAAGTGAAAGAGAAAGACCAAAACAAACAGGCAAACAGAATGAAGGAAGCTGTAAGAAAGTGACATTACAAGAAATAGAAGAAAATCTTAAAAGAATTAATTAGGAAAAAACTAGTGTATTCATAGATATTAAAATATTTTTATTTATAAAACAATAAATTCAAAATGATTGGGAAAATAAAAAATTGAATTGAAGGATCAGAAAACAAAGTTGAAGAAAAATCTTCCAGAAATTAGAACAACAATAAAAAAACAAGATTTGAAAAGGAAGAGAGAAAATATCAGAAAACTGGGGTATCAATCCACAAGAGCCAATACTGGGTTGAATTAATAAAAGTTCCAAAGAAGAGAGCAGAAGAAAAGGTGAGGAAGAAATTGACTGGAAATTGGTAAGAAAATTTGTCATAACAGAGGACAAGTCTCCAACCTGAAATGGCTGGCTGAGTCCCCCACAGAGACACATAATAAGGCATATCATTGTGAAATTCAGGACTCTGTTGTTAGAGAGAAGATCCTGAGATTTCTAGAGGCTAAAGAAAAAAGAAAAAGAAATGGTCACTACAAAATATGGGGAATAAGAATCACATCTGACCTCTCAACAGCAACTCTGGGATCTAAAAGACAATGAAGGAAAAAATGCCTTTAAAATTAGGAGTGAAAGATTTTCAACGTACAATTCTACATCAAGAGTATCAATCAAGTATGAAGACAGAATAAATCAGACATGCAAAGATTTTTTAAAAAAATTGATCTACAGTGTTCTTTTTTCTTAGGAAGATAATGGAGATGTGTTTTACCAAAATAAGCAAGTAAATCAAGAAAGGAGAAGACATGGGGTTCAGAAAACAAGAAAAGAGCGAAAGAAAGTCCCAGGTCAATAGTAGAGTGGAGTAACTAGTCCATCCTGGGGCAGGAGGAAGAGGATGGGAACTAACTAATCATGTGATTCATTTGAGTGTGTACTTAGAAAATGATATTGGGAGGGATTTGTAAAACTTGTTGGGCATTTGGAAAAAATTAATGATTGGTACATTACAAAACAAGTAACTGAAAAAAATCAAGACAATTATTCAGTCCAGGCAGAATGAAAAAAGAAGTCAAGAAAGGAAACCTCATCAGAATACACATATTTCATTGCTTCTCAGACGCACATTTTCACGTTTTTCCAGTCAGTCTATGGTCATTATCAGCCAGACTGCAGTTGTGACGACGTAGTTGTCATTGTCCGCACAGGCGTGACGTTGGTCAGTGCTCCTGGTGACCTGCCCAGACAGCAGCAGCGTCTTGAATTTTAGTCAAAGACCAATTTAAGGTCATAGGAGGAAGAAATATAAGTCCTGGTTTGTCTGAAACCTTGTGTGGACACCTTCTGTTAAGATCAAGAAAGTGCTGACATCCAAACTTGCAGAATGGGTTCAATAGTTTGAAGAAAATCCTGGGGACCAGAGTGGAGTGCTCTTTAAGAATTGATGCATCACTGACATCCTAGGTGTTCCAAGAGTGGTTCTGTAAAAAATTAAAAAATAAAAAATAATGGACACTGACAACTGCTAGGAAAGTAATTCGGAATAGATGAACTCTGAATTCAAAGAAGTTTTAAGGATATTTAACCAATTAATTTCACTTACATTTTTCTTTTTTGTATGCACAAGATTGATGCATAATAAAAATACTTACAAATAAGTCTATAGTGTACCCTCAATAAATTTATATTAAAAATGTAAATAAGAGAGCATTGTGTCAGAGTTTGGCAGCATATTTTCTTTCTTAGAGGTTCATAATACAATTGATGGAATCTTATATTTAGTGGAATCCTGGTGGCAGTGAATAATTTTTACATATTTATAATAATGTAAATACTGATGTTGATGTTAATTAAAAGTATGAAATAATTACAGTGGGAGGAGAGGGGAAGAGGGGAAGTATATGTGTGTTTCGGGTTGGGGAACAATGGGGATGGGTTAATGAGAACAATCTTCAACTCCCTACAGGAAGTCAAAAGATGAAGTCTTTTTGAGAAACTGGCTATCAAAACAAAATAAAACAGAAATAGATAAGAGTTAAAAGTGGTTGGTTGTCCTTGGATTAGGGTAAGGAAGGAGTGGGTTCCTTTTTAGTAAGTTTTTTTTTTTTCCATGCTATCTAACTTTTAAATTATGTGCACCATTACTTTGGTAAACTAAATTTTTAAAATAAATGAAAAATAAAATGACTCAAAAGACTTGTTCTGTGCCGTTTTCATTATAAATATACATATTCTTTTCAGGCCATATGCTCTAATTTTTGATTTGCGAAATCTATTCACTGCAAGAAGCTGCAGGATATAGCAGAAAGAGCTTAGCTCTGGAGCAGTGTCTGGGTTTGCTTCTTGGATCTGTTGCTTGGTATCTGTGTGACCCTGGGCAAATTGCTTAACCTCTCTGGGCTTCAGTATCCTCACCTGTAAAATGAGCAAAAGGCTATACCTAGTTCACCAGCTATTGTGCATTTCAAAGAGAGAAAGTGTGTCAAGTCCCTGGCACAGTGCCTGTCACACTGTTGCACCCAGTGTAATTGTATCTTACTCCTTTGTATTGTATAACCTGCCCCCCTCCCAATGTGAGTCCCACCCCATAGGAATGGGCCACACCCACCTCCACAAGCCCTGTGCTCACCAGCCCCAAGGTCCCAGCAAGCTCCCTTTGCACACACAGTCCCCCCAGAGCCTCCTACTACGACAGAGATAGGCCGGGACATCTGCAGTGTATGTGGATCATTGCTCTTTTTGGCCCCCAGAGGCCCCGAGGTTTCTTTTTTATGTCCCTCTCTCCTCTCAAGTCAGGCTCACCCGGGGAGCTGATGGAGTCCCGAGTATGACGATCATGCCATTGTTTCTGCCCAGATTAACCAGAGAACTTCCGTGGCCGGAAGCCAGGGGTCATTTGTCCTTCTCCCAGATGTGGGAGAAGCAGAGCCTTGAGCTCCAGGCCCAGCATCGTGGGATGCACCCAGCCTGCTCACGGGTCTGAATGACCAGAAGGATGACCAAGTGGTCAGCTGGCTCCCGAATCCAGGACCTGCAGGACTCAGTCCTCCTGCCCCACAAATCAGCCACCTCGGGGCTGCGGGAGGGCTGCAGTGTGGGGAGCAGACAGCAGCCTGCCGCTGCCTCTCCGGCCCCGTCCTCCCCTCCACCCCCAGGCCCTGAAGCTCTGCCAGCAGTGACTCCACAGCTAGGAAGTGATTTGTTAGAAATTAAAAGCAGGTGTTTTGTTTTTGTTTTTTTTCCCTTCCCGTTTGGATGGGAGAGCTGCTTGCTCAGGGCCTCCTCTCCCAGAACAGGTAGGCAGTTCATGTTTATACATGTGACCCAGAAATATGTAATGAGCCACCCACCAGGGCTGTTGACCTTGCCTGGACATGAAAAGGATCTATTACTCCTCCCTTCGGCTGGGATGTCAGAGAGGAGAGACAGAGCAGGTGGAGGGAGAGAGGGGCCCCTGGCTCGGGCACAGCCCTCCCCTAATGCCGGGGGACTCGATGACGTGGTGCTGTCCTCTGGATTCCTCAGCGAAGGCTGTGTCCCCAAGCACAGTGCGCTGTAGCAGGGCGTGAGCGGCGCTACAAGAGAAACAAGAAGAGTAGCACAGAATTGGGGTGGGGTGGGGGGCGGCAATAAGGAAAGGGGAAGCCCTGGTCCTAGGCCCCTGACACAGTGGGAAAAAGAGGAAAAAACACGCATCGCCTTTGGAATCAGAGGAACGCGTTTCCATTTCTTGGTCTAACACATACCGGTGGTGGGACCACAGGCAAATTACACAGAACCTCGGTTTCTG
This sequence comes from Choloepus didactylus, assembly GCF_015220235.1. Lineage (NCBI taxonomy): Eukaryota > Metazoa > Chordata > Mammalia > Pilosa > Megalonychidae > Choloepus > Choloepus didactylus. Next base: position 89,749,687 of record NC_051307.1, on the reverse strand, counting down.
CATCTGTTAAAATACAAAACAAAACAAAAACACTTTGTAGGGTTTTAGTGGGAGAATTTAATAGATCTCCTGTATCTAGGGTTTGCAGAATCCAGCCTTACCTACCCGCCCCCCCCTAGTTGCCCCTCATTTGAGCGACATCTGGCACATAACAAACACACATTTCCTGCCTCCCGCCCAGGGCCTGGAGTGGGATCTCGGGTCCTTCTGGCCTGCTTCCTGCTCCCTGGCCGACCTGGGGAAGGAAGGACTGATGGGTCCTAGGACAGAGCTTCAGGGCTTGATGAAGCATCAGGCAGCTGTCATTCCAGGCCTTTGACCCAAGTGGGTGGGGACGGTGCCAGGGATGAGGGACGTCCACTCATTAAAAGTCTCCAGGTATGGAGATCTGGTGGCCCCCTCAAGCCCATGCGGATGCAGTGAGAGGACCCTTGCCCCGCAGGTTGCCCCCGACCCTTTTGCAGCTTCCTGTCCCTCCAGACACGGCTGCTGCCTGCCCTGGCGGAGGGTGGCACCGCCACGTGACACCTGTGTGTTCCTCCCACAGGCCACGGAGTGGGCCTCCAGCGAGGACACGCGCCGCTCCTGCCAAAGCAAAGGGAAGACTGAGGTAGGTGGCCTGGTGGTCCCTGGGGCCTGCGTGGAGCTGGCAGGAGGCGGGTGGGTGTAGGGAGAGGAGGGCAGTGTAGGCAGGTCGCCTGCTGGGGCTCTTCGTGCAGGGTGGGGGTGCAGCCCTGAAGTTGGTTCCTAGCACCTAAGTGGGAGGTGATGCTGGGGGAGAGGGCCTGGGTAGGAGGTGGTGGTTGGTGCCCCCAGCACCCTCAGAGCCCTCACAGGTGCCACCCGAACTCCACCAAGCTGCTGCCTTGGGAGCAGGGCGGGTGTGGGGTAGAGGGGAGTGATTTAGGATATTTGTGGGCCACTGTGGCACAGTGGTGTGGGCAGAAGCCCCCTAGCACTGCATTCAAGAGCCGCGTCCCCTCTGTTACTTTCTCTTCCTACCTCAGGAGGAGTGTCAGAACTACGTGCGAGTCCTGATTGTCGCTGGCCGGAAGGTGTTCATATGTGGGACCAATGCCTTTTCCCCAGTGTGCTCCAGCAGACAGGTGGGGGCTGTCAGGGTGGGGGCAGGTGGAAGGAGGCACCAAGAGGTCCTCTCCCCAGGCACAGCCTTGGAGTAGGGTTGCCAGATTTAGGGGAAAAAATACAGGATGCCTAATAAGAGTTGAATTTCAGATAAACAAGAACTACTATTTTAGCATAAGTATGTCCCATGCAATATTTGGGATATACTTACACTAAAACAGTATGCTCCCTAATTTACAGGGTCCTGACTGAGGGACAGGGGCCAGAGGCAGATGGTGCTCCTGGCAGTAGCTCCTCCCATGATGCTGGGTGCTCCACGGAGGGATTGTGGGGTGGGCAGTGCGGAGGAGGCTGGAGGTGGGGAGAGGCCCAGAGAGACTGGGGGCTGGGAGGAAACATAACACTGGTTTGGAAAGCCTTAGGGCCTGTGGGAAAAGCACCCTCTTCTCTCCCTCATTCCCAGGTGGGGAACCTCAGCCGGATCATCGAGAAGATCAATGGCGTGGCCCGCTGCCCCTATGACCCACGTCACAACTCCACAGCTGTCATCTCCTCCCAGGGGGAGCTCTATGCAGCCACGATCATTGACTTCTCAGGTCGGGACCCCGCCATCTACCGTAGCCTGGGCAGTGGGCCGCCGCTTCGCACTGCCCAGTATAACTCCAAGTGGCTCAATGGTAAGACAGCTCCAGTCCTGGGTTGAGGGCTCCCCTGGTTCTGACCCAGCCAGCCCACCCTGACCCCCTGTCTGTCCTCCTTCCTGCCTGCCTGACCTCTGGAGGGGCTCACACTTGCATGATAGAGAAAAAGGCCCAGAGGAGGGCAGATGTTTGCTCAAGGACCATAGCATGTTGGAAATGGACAGGGTGGGGGTGGGGGTGGCAGAACACAAATGACCTGGCTCCCATTCATATTTCCTGAGGACCCAGAACAGATGGAGGGCAAGCTGTGAGGGGAAAGAAAGAGTTAAGGATTGATTAGGAAAAAAAGATTATGGGAAAGAAGGGATCGGGGGAGGGTAGTATGAGAGTTTCGGGGTTGAATCCCTGCTTCACTGATAAGCTATGTGACCTTGTAAAAGTTACTTAACCTCTCTGTGCCACAATAGTCTCATCTGTAATATGGAGATAATAATAGTACTGTCCTCTTAGGTTGTTGGGCAGATCAAATGGATCAGTCCAAACAAAGTGCTTGTAATAGTATCTGGGACACAGTGAGTCCTCAATAATACATATTTATTATTATAACAGTACTGGGCATTGTAGAAACAAGAGCAGGGGTAGTTAGAGCCCTCAGGCCAGCAAGCCAGCGAAGGATGTCAGGATGCCCATCTGGGAAAACCAAAGCAATCGACTGCTGACTCTTCCCTTTCTCCCAGCTAGACTGACCCTCCTCTTGTTCCTCTTCTGCCCCCTAGAGCCAAACTTCGTGGCAGCCTACGACATTGGGCTGTTTGCGTACTTCTTCCTGCGGGAGAACGCGGTGGAGCATGACTGCGGACGGACCGTGTATTCTCGAGTGGCCCGCGTGTGCAAGAACGACGTGGGGGGACGCTTCCTGCTGGAGGACACGTGGACCACGTTCATGAAGGCCCGGCTCAACTGCTCCCGCCCAGGCGAGGTCCCTTTCTACTACAACGAGCTGCAGAGCGCCTTTCACCTGCCTGAGCAGGACCTCATCTATGGGGTCTTCACCACCAACGTGTGAGTCCCCGGCCCTCCGCCAACCCCGTGCCCACGATGCAGGGACTCGCGCGGTCCTGGCTGAGCATGTCGGCAAGCCAACCTCCGAGCCCTTGTTTCTTCATCTGTAAAGTGGGGCTGCCATGCTTACTGCACGGGTTGTCTGAGGATTTTGCAACTTAAACTGCCTTTGGAGTAGTAAGCCCTTGTTCTGGGTCACTGGGAAGGGAAGGCCAGGGCTAGATATGAGGAAATTTAAAGGGGATGGATGACGGATGGCTTCATGAAGGAAGAACTTGCTGGTGATGACAGTGAAGTAGCCTGCCTTTGGTTGAGGGCTTGGCAGCCTTAGGAAGGTCCAGCAGCATCCACTAGGGATGCTTAGAGGAAGATTGACTTCCAAGGTCCCTTCCAAACTCAGGATTCCATGATTCTGCGAAATCTAACCAGCAGAGTCTTCGGCAATGCTGCTCTTACCTGCTGTCATCTCAGGGTCCTTGACTGCACTGGGGAAGGTTGGAGTTAGACCTCCTTGTGCTTCCTGGACGTGAGGAAGGGTAGACCTCCTTCCACTGCCTCCTTCCGTGTAAAGGCCAACCCGATCAGGTTAGTACAGGGAACAATGGATGGGCAGCAGAGACCAAGGAGAGCATTTGTAGTAGAGGATGTGCCATTGTGTAGGGTTCTTTGTAAGCACATCAGAAGTATATGAGACGTAGAGTGGTGTTTGCTTAGCTTGGACTCCAGGTACCAGCACTGGATGAAGCCCAGGATAGCTATAGGAAGGACAGCCCAAGGGGATGGACAGGGATGAGAGTAAAGCCAGGAAACAGAGGCAGGAGACCATGCAAGCAGGCAGCACATGCAGCACAGCCCACACAGGCCACGAGCTGAAAGTTGGGTTGACCAGGATTAAGTCCGCACAGCGGTCAACACCACAGGATGGCCATGAGCAAAGGGCAGGAACAGCTGGAGAGGCAGCGTCATCCATGAAAAATGATGACCTCAGTGCACACTGTAAAAAGTTTATTAAGCAAGTATTTATTGAGTGCCTTCTCCATGCCAGGTGCTGGGTGGAGGATGAGGAGATACCAGTGGGCAAAAACAGAGTGGCCCTGCCCTCAAGGAGCTTACATCCTAGAGAGGGTAATGGATACTAAACAACAATTTTAATTGTGATAAATTCTATAAAGCAGAAGGGCAGCATACAGGGAAGCCAATAACAGTATGGAGGGGCTGGTGATCCGGGAAGACTTCCTATAGGAAGTGGCATCTACAGCATGAGTAGGAATTAACTGGGAGAGAAAAGCATTCCAGCCCAGGCAAAGTTTGGGGAACTGAGCAGAGACCACTGTGGCAGGAGCCTCACGGGTGAGGAGAAGAAAGATAGGAGTGCAGGCTTGAAGGGACCGGGTGGGCAGGCAATGTTTATGAGGTCCTTGTAGACTGAGTCAAGGGTTTTGATCCTAAGAGCGAGAGGAAGTTATTGAAGGGTTTGGAGCAGGGACCAGCTTGCATGTACATGCTGCAATGATCGCTCTGTGTGGAGAATGGATTAGAAGGGACGAGATGGCTGCAGGGAGACCAGCCAGGACAGTGCAGCATCTGGGTGGGAGACCAGGATGGGGCCTGAGACTCGGCGGAGGGGGGGACACATTCAAAGGCGGGATTAAATGCAAAGAACAGAACTGGAAACACTGGGTGTGGTGGTATGAGCTCTGCAAATTGTTCACATCAGACTCACAGAAATGTGTGATTCTGTGGCTGGAATGGCCCTTAGAGGTCACTGGCTCAGGGTGTTGTGGGCTACAGAATAAATCAGTGGTGTGGCAACCGGCTTTTTTTTTTTAATAAAATTAAACAGAATAGAAGGGAATAAACAAATCAGAGTATAATATATACTTAGTAAGGGTAAGTAGTGTTTCATGAAAATTCATTGGAGATATACACACACACATACAAACACACATATATATAATGCTGAGTTGTGACATAAAATATTTTTCTTACTCTGGGTCCAAAATATTTGAAAACACTGACTTTATTCCAGCCACCCACTTGATAAGGGAGTAGCACGGAAGGACCCACCAGTGTGTCTCATTTCCAGAGTGTGAGGACCATGTCTCTTCCTTCTGTGACTATCCCGTGATGCAGAGGGCACCAGGCTCATCATAGGTGCTTAATAAGCCTCAGAGCCGTGCCCTGCATGGCAGGACCTCTGGCTGTGGGGTCTACGAGGAGGGCGCCACGGGTTACAGGGAGGGCAGCATCCCACCTTCTCTTGCCTTTCAGAAACAGCATCGCTGCTTCTGCCGTCTGCGCCTTCAACCTCAGTGCCATCTCCCAGGCTTTTAACGGCGCTTTTCGCTACCAGGAGAACCCCAGGGCTGCCTGGCTCCCCATCGCCAACCCCATCCCCAATTTCCAGGTACAGCTTCTCCTCCACTTCCCTTTTCCTTACACGCCAACTGCCCCCCAACCCCTGCCTCAGCCCACCCCCAAGTCTACCGGCCACAAGCTGATTCCCAACTTCTTAGAGAAGACAAACATCAAGCCAGTCCCTGCTGGCCTATGCCCAACTCAGGGGTCTGTGATGGTTCCCTAAGAGGGTGGTAACATCTAAGACCGTGGAGTGAGAAGGGCAGAGTGGGTGGGAGCAGAGCAGGGGAGCAAGCACTGAACAATCTCTAAGGGTGACTCTATACCTCAAGGGAAGCAGGGAGATAGGACCTCAGCTCTACACAATATAAGGAGTCAAGAAAACATGCACAAGAATTCAGAGATTTTAACTAGTTTGCTCACAGTCTGCACAGCATGGGTACTAGTGCCTAGAGGATCTGTAAATGCCAGGAATGGCCAGGGCCCAGTCATAGGTGGTGGAGCATCCCCAGTCCTGTGATGGAGAAAGGGAAAGGACAACGGGACAGAGGATGCTACTGACCAGTTGACTTCTGCATGCATCTAACTTCCAGCCCAGGGGGCAGTGTGGAGCCAGGAAAAACCTCAGGCTTTGCAGTCCAACAATCCTGACTCACATCTGGCTCTTGGGCAAGTCACCCAACCTCTTTGAGTCTCTTTTTCCTTACTTGGAACACAGGGAGAATATCAGCCACCTCACAGATTTGTGCAAGGGTTGGTTGATGTGCACCTGACACCATGCTTGGAATGTAGTAGGTGCTCAGTAAACGGTGGCTCCCTTCCAGCTTTGGTTTAGGAGAAAGCATAAGAACTTCTGATCTGGAAGGGGCACAGGAGATGGAAGTCAGGGGTGGGCCCAACGTGGGGGAGTGGCACTTAGGCAACAGCATAAATTTGCAGGACACAGTTATCCGCACTCAAGTGATCCATTTATCTGAATTTAAATACTCCACCCACACACAAACACCCCTTTGCACCTCCTCCTCTTCCCCCTGCCCTGGCAGGCTCCTCCTCCCCCATCTTCCCACCTTCATTCTCCTATAATTCTCAAAGAAGAGGCATCTCTCCCTGGGAAGGGGTACAGACGATCCAGCAGGGATGTTTCCAGTAGGGGGAAAGGGAGTTGGAGAGTTTGCCTGTGGCCACCTGGGTTCCAGTAAGGAAGGAGAGCGGTAGGGACCACGGCAGCCCGGGCAACTGGGCACTCCTCCCCACTGCAGTGTGGCACCCTGCCCGAGGTGGGCCCCAAGGAGAACCTGAACCTGACGGAGCGCAGCCTGCAGGATGCACAGCGCCTGTTCCTGATGAGCGAGGCCGTGCAGCCGGTGACACCCGAGCCCTGCGTCACCCAGGACAGCGTGCGCTTCTCACACCTCGTGGTGGACCTCGTGCAGGCCAAGGATACGCTGTACCACGTGCTCTACATCGGCACCGGTGAGCACCCGCCTCCCCCCTTCTCCCTGGGCTCCGGGTGAGGAGGAGGTGGAGGGGCGGGGGCTGGGCTGCGAGGTTCCAGGGCCTTTAGGCCACTCCGTCTGACCCTTCCAGAATCGGGCACCATTCTGAAGGCACTGTCCACGACGAGCCGCAGCCTGCGCGGCTGCTACTTGGAGGAGCTGCATGTCCTGCCCCCCGGGCGCCATGAGCCCCTGCGCAGCCTGCGGATCCTGCACAGCGCCCGCGCGCTCTTCGTGGGCCTAAGCGACGGGGTGCTGAGGGTGCCACTCGAGAGATGCACGGCCTACCGCAGCCAGGGGTAAGCAGGGGCCAGGCCGCTGCTGGGGTTGGCGGGTGGGTGGGCCTCCCCAGCCTCCCCTGGAGACTTGTCCCCACCAGCCACGCTTTGGAGGTGCGAGGTGGCGCTTAAGACATGGACTTTGGAGTCATGCAGACCTGGGGTAACATCCTGGCAGTCTCCAATTGTGTGACTTTGGGCAAGTCACTTAACCTCTCTGAACCTTTGTTTCCTCCGGGTGAAATATCTTGCAGGGTTTTGGTGAGGGTTAATTTTCAGCTCCTGGGAGGAGGATGTGCTTAGTAAATGGTGGTGGCCACTCTTATTCCTGTTGTCAATCCTGTCAAGTTAGGGCCTGTCTGCCCTCCCTAGCCCACTTGATTTATTCCAAGTCCCTTCAGTTCAAAGAGCCCTTATTTTTGAAACAGACACCCTTATTACCCAGATGTGGGGGCAGATGGAGGATGATGCTTAAGTCAGCCCCCAAATTTTGCTCCTCTTCTTTCCTTCCTTGGAAGAGGCAGAGAGGGCTTGGGAGGGTGGAGTGCAGGGTGAGGAATAGTTGCACTCGCTTCCCAGCTGCTTCTGGGATCAGCTCTTGATACTGTAGCTTTATGGATCCACAGTTTGGCATCAGTGACACCAGTATTTAAAAGGAGCAGGGAGACAAAAGTCTATTTCAAAGCTAATGGAAATATAACCTGCCATTTGAGGTTCCCAGGCTGCACCCCCTTCATCTGTGCAATAAGCAAAAGCTGGCTTTGGCTAGCATAGCCACAGCCACATGGCTTCCCATGCTTTGCAAGGCCGAGTCCTCCTGGCTGTGTCCATCTGTCCTCAAATCTGGTTGACAAATGTTACTGCTGCCAAGGGGTTGCTCTCCTGCCTCTGAGGGGTGTGCTGGGGGCCAGACAGAGGTCTGGAGGGCAAGAGAGGAGGCAGGAGGTCACGATGTGGCAGCTGTGGAGGGGAGGGCAGTGGGCAGACACTCAGGCTTCCCTCGGCTCCAACACGTGGTTCCATCATCCAAACACCAAACATGGACTAAGTCCTACCACATTCAGGGCGCGCTGCAGGGCTCTTGGTGTGAGAGGAGGGAAGATGCAATAGAAGCACCGTCATTTCCTTCGGGGCTTTTGATGTCTGGTTGGGGAAAGAAACCTTGGCCTATGACGGACATGTGGGAAGAGATAGGGAGTGAAGCAGGACGGCTTCAGTGGTAGAATCGGACACATCTGGGTTTCCATCTCAGCTCCACCATCTGCTAGCTGTATGGTCTTGAGCAAGTTACTTAACCATTGAGCTTGGGCTTTCTCATGAGGAAAATGGAGAAATTGGGATGGAGCAAATTCTATTCAATTTAGGCACAATCCTTGTAAGAACTGGGAATGATATTCATAAAGTGCCTAGCCCCACAGATCATAAATGGTAACTGGTATCCTTATTCCTTTTTTATTTCCACAAATGCGTTTAGAAGCTCCCCAGCCCAGCCTCCTGGACTCTCCAGAATCTCAGAATCTGCCACATTGGATGCAGACAGCTCTGCTTGGCAATGAATCACAGGCTACCTGCTGACAGCATTTACCCCATATTTTCTTTATCTCTTGTGTTATTATTACACTTTTCACAAGTGCCTTGTTCTCCAAGAGATTGCAAATCCTTGAAGGCAAACACAACAGTGTCCCTGTCTTTTCTATACTCCCCCCAAGAGCCATGCCCAGACCAAGGCCCATAATGACCTTCTGCATATGATTGATCCTTCAGTTGACTGATCATTTGGACTGGGAGGAGGAGGATGCAGGGGAGGAAGGGGGAATGGGACGGGAGTTGGCTTGAGGCCAGCTCAGAATGTAAAGAGAGGCTTTCGACTTGAATCTTGAGCTGCAGACACTGGGTGGTTTCTGAGCAGGGGAGTGGAGTGACAGGCAGCATACAAAGGATGAAAAGGGCACGTTACAAAGATCAGTCCCACTGGTGAGCAGGATCATGGTGGGGCAGACCGATGGTGAAGGTGGGGTGAACTGGTGTGGCTTTAGGCCAGATTTGAAGTAATGAGGTCTGCAGTGGGATGTGAGGAAGGAAAGATGCCTGGGAAATTTCCCCACTCACATGGTTCTGCAGAGAGGGGACCGGAAGGTTGCATTGAGTGGCCATTGCACCTCTACCCTGGAGCCAGGCAAAGCAGCAAGGTGGAAAGACAGACAGTTTGGGGACTGATACATTAGCCCTATTTGGCTTCCTGAGTTTGGGATAGGAGCACTTGATATGTACAGTAAAGCCCTGTCATAAAGCTGTTTATGAAATGTAGGGTCACATTATTGCCAGGCAGCCATCAAACAGTGAGCTCTGGGAGTTTGGGAGCAACTGCCAATCACATTGCATCAGAACTTGTGTTTTTTGTGGGGTGTATTGTCACAGGGTTTTGTTGTGTCCCAGCAGAAGCATTTCATGATTTTTTACACATTCTTTCCAAAGCTGGCAGGATGCGGGTGGTTAAGCAGAGGCCCCCTCCTCTGGCCAGGAGCCAGGGGCATGTCTCCAACCCCCTCCTTCCACTCAGGTGAATCTCAGCCCCACAGGGCACCACCAGGCCCCTGGCCTGCCCAGAGAGAGACCAGGGCTCACGCGGAAGGAGCTGAGGGAATGGGTCACTGAGCTGGCTCTACAAAGCAGGTGTTTTATGCATGAGCTGCCCCTTCCTTCTAGCATGCCTTTCATGCTGCCCTTGGCAGGCTGGCAGTGGTGTGGGGGGTGGGAGTGGGGGATAGCATGATGCTCTAACGCAGCTCACTCACCAATCCTCCCTTGAGTGCAGGGAAGGTTCATTCTCTTTCGGAACCTTGGGAGGTGGCTCAGAGGGTATTCCCTCCCGACACCCTCCCTGGCAGGGTCCTTCCCTCTAAGTAATGGCCAGAGCTCTCATTGAAAGGCTATTGCTACACGGTGCTGGAATCTGCCTGCTTATAACTTCTGCCATCCATCACTGTCCTGCCTCTGAGCCCACGGCACAAACCTGTTTGTTCCCTTTTGTAATGGCTGCAGTGAAAAAGACATAGCGATATATTATAGGTCTGAAGGACCAATTATGAAAAGGACTCTAAAATGCCACCCGTTCCTAAAGGCACCTCCTCTGTCTGGAGCTTTAATTTTCTTAAGAATATTCCCTGCTCTGTAGGCTTTGGAGTGGCCTTTAGTCAAAAGCAGCAAACATGGCTCCACCTGGGCTGGGATGTCCAGTTGTCCCCGTTAGCTGTGCACGAGAAGAGAGCTCAGGCACTGGCCCCTTGGTAGTCTCGGCAGACCCCCTGGGGTGGGCAGGGCAGGACAGAAAGGCCTGGATATATAGGCAGAGTTTTCATTTTGCTTGTTTGGACTTTTAAAAAAAATCTCCAGGAGATTCTAATATGCCATCAGAATTGGGAGCTACTGCTCCAGAACTGGCTAGGCCCCAGATGAAAAAAGTAGCATGAGACAAACGGCGTCCTCCAGAATCTTCTGCTTTTGTCTTGTTGTATAAGCTGATGCAAATTTTCTCCTTTTATTCATTTTCTTTGCTGGCAGACATAAGTTTTTGATGGATAGAATCTTATTTATGATTAGTATTAATCACTGGTAATGGCTAATTCTTTTTTTTTTCCCGTTGATTTATGTTGCTCATAAGGTTCCACATCAACTGCATGTAGAGTCTGAAAGCCAAAAGAAATAAACTCCAGAGCAGAAATAAACTCTGATTGGTTGAATTTGCTAGCAGTCCGTTTGGTCCAAATGTCAGCCAGTGAGCAGAGCCTCAAAACCCCAGGTTGCTAGGACTATTTTTGTGCACATACTGTATTTATTCCCAAGATGTCCAGTTTGATGGATTTTGTCAGTGAAACACCCCCAAATCAAACCATTGATCCCAGGTGGAAATATGGATTCCCAGTTTTGCCAGAGTGTGTTTACTGGGGTCAGTTAGTGAGGACCTCACTCACTGCAGCTCCAAGCATCACCTCCCTTGTAAGGAGTCATGGTCGACCATGGGTAGAAAAAAACACTGTCTTCATCAATTTCTTCCAGAGATAAGGGGAGCCGTATCCTTTTCTTTGTAGGTTTTATGAAAGACAACCTATTTTCTCTCTGGGGTCTGACATAGCCTGCTAAACTCATTGAAAAATATAGAACTCACATGGCAAGTGACTCTCTCCTTGAAACTTTAAAAGAAAAATTCTTTCCTGGAGACACCAAATGCTGTAATCCCCTGGCTCTTTTGTGTGTCCCTTTAGTCCTCAGCATCCTCCAGTATGTGCTGGAGATCCTCTTTAGCCAATGGAACTTTATTCTGCAAACTGACATAATGGTGTGGAGTTCCCCCAGCCACCCCCCCCCCACACACACACACACTCCCCACTGCAGCCTCTCCCACCCTCCTTACAGTTCAGCCCCTCCCTCATCCGAAGCTGCTTCTGCTTTCTAACCTCCAGTCTGTAAGCCCCTGCCCTCACTGCTCTCTAGACCTTCTCTAGCTGGCCTGCTGCAGCAGAGAAGCCAGGGCCTGGCCCAGGGATTAGGGAAATTGGGCAGAAGGGATCCAGGGCAACCCCTAGGACTGGCAATGGACTCTTTGGGTGCTAAAGGAGCCCTCCTTCAGGCCCTAGGATCTGATGCTCTCTTTACTTAGCTTTGGACAGCAAATCCTGATTAGATAATTTCCAGTAGATGCTACTTCTCTCCCTTGAAGTCCAATTAGTAGAGATTTAAATTTGTGTTAAAAAAAAAAAAGTAAAGGATACAATGAATAAATCAGAAAGAAAAAGGGAAGAGAGGAACTAGAACATGAGAGGTGAAGGCACTGGGACATGCATTACTGTGTGAACTGTCACCCTTTCTGGGTCATTGCAGAGGGACCAGCCCTGAGAGCTGAGGAAATGAAACTTGGGATATGACCCCCTCAGCCTGAGCTCATTCTCATGATGCTAAATCTCTGGGCTGCAGTTCCTGCCACTGAGCAGCACAAGCCGTGTGGATGAACCAGGTGACTGACCAGGTGGCCCCGACCTGGCACCTGTGTTTTTAGGGATGGGCCCCCATTTGCTCAGCGTGTAAAGCCAGAGCCAGCCTCCTGGGTGGCAGGTGTGTGAGGGCAAAAGCCCTTTCTGGGTGTAGGGAATCCTAGAGTCTGGCCCCAGCTCTGCCTTATACCATTTGTGTGATCTTGGGGAAACCTCTTTTTTCTCCTCTTTCTTTCCTCTGTTGTGCAATGTTACGGAGGATCCCAGAGATTCTCAATCCGGTTCCCATTAGAATCACCCAGGGAGCTTCTGAAAGCCATTCACCACCCCCCAGAGATCCTTGCCTGGGTGGGCCCAAGTACCAGTATTTTTAAGAAGCTCCTTGGGTGATTTCTAACACGCAGCTAGGGTTGAAAACTGCTGGGACAGATGATCTTCAAGGTCTTTTCCGTGTCTGACATTTTATGACTGACAGGAAGGCATTCCCCCATGTGGGTTTCCATTAACTGTATCAGCTTCTGTGACCCTAGAGGAGTGGGGGTACCCAGATTTGGGGAAGGCAGGACACTCTCTTGGTTAAGTGTGTAGGCTCTGGAGGGTGAGAGTTTGAATCCATTGTCAGTTCTCTGAGTTTCTTCATGTATAACATGGCGATGATAACCATAGCCGCTTCGTTGGGTTGTTGTATTAACTCATGCTTGTAAAGTGCTTAAAATGATGCCTGGCATACAGTAGGTGCTCGATTTACTTAGTTATTACTATTATTGAGGGCATGTGGATGGGGATAGAGGCATCCAAAGGGGAGTGGCCAGTGTGTTCTTGGGATGCAGGGGAGGCTGGGAGGCTGGTGGGCTTGGACCTCAGGACCTCTATCTGGCAGGGCATGCCTGGGGGCACGGGACCCCTACTGCGGCTGGGATGGGAAGCAGCAACGTTGCAGCACGCTCGAGGACAGCTCCAACATGAGCCTCTGGACCCAGAACATCACAGTGTGTCCTGTGAGAACCCTTTCTTGCCTCTCCCCTCAGCCTCCACCCCCAATTCAGGCTGTGACTCCCCATCAGCTGATCCTCAGAGTCCTCTGGCCCTTCTGTGATGGGGGTCCTGCCCTCCATGCATGTCTGCAGGTACGGAATATGACACGAGATGGAGGGTTTGGCCCATGGTCACCATGGCAACCATGTGAGCACTTAGATGGGGACAACTCAGGCTCTTGCCTGTGTCGGGCTCGAGCCTGTGACTCCCCCCAACCCCGCTGTGGGGGCCGCGACTGCCTGGGACCAGCCATCCACATCGCCAACTGCTCCAGGTATGCAAGGATACAGGGCTTGCACAGCGGCTGCTTCAGATGGGGGTTGGGGAAATGGGACATCCCCAGGTGTTTGCACTGAGAATTGGAAAACACTTCAGGGCCTGGAAGGGGATTGGGCAGGTAGCTAATGTGTGAGGCAAGAAACATGAGTCCTGGGTAAGTTTCCACTCTAGTGGGAAGAGAGAAGTTTCTGCCCTGTGGGAGCTCTTAATGCAAAGAGGAAGGCTGGGCAGGCATGGGAATCAACTCCCAGACAGACCTCAGTCGCAATAAGCCTTGCTGTCCTCCAAATAGCATGGGACCTGTTGCCAGTCCTGGCTTGCTCCTGTCTGAAGGCTCAACCCTAGCCAAGGCAACCAACCACTCTGAGTCTCTCTAAGTGAGAGTAATAGTACTTACCTGAGAAGGTTCCTTGCAGGGTTAAATAAGATGATGTATGTAAAGTGTGTGCACACTCCCTGGAACACATGATCTCAATAAACAGTGGTTATAGTGCAACTAACGCTTATATAACCTTTTTGATGTATACTTATTAATTTAATCCTCGCAACCACATCATGGGAAGTAGGAATACAATCACTATCCCCACTTTGCAGGTGAATGTACTGTGAGGCACAGAAGGTTTCTCTGACTTTTTCAGGGTTATTCAGCCAGTAACTGGTAGAGCTACAATTTGAAACTGGGGTCAAAGCAGACAAGAAGGAGTAGTGTCTGAGGTTGGAGGAGAGTAGGTGCAGTGGTAGAGCAGGGGAGAGAAGTGCGGGTTTGGGGTGCAAGGATTGGTCCAGTTGAGATTGATCAGGTGACTGGGAACCTTCTTCTCTAGAGAATGTGTCCTTTTGCCCCCTGTGATGGGTGGCCGTGTCCTATCCCTGTGCCCTTGGCACTGAGCATAGCTTGATATATGGAAGCCTCTCACTACATGTTTGAGGAATGAATGAAAAAACAAACGAATGAATGGGTTAGCCTAAGATGGTACCGTTAGAAACCAGTATTTTCTGTGTCACTGTCTGGCACTTTCGACAAAACAAAACCCATCTGCCCACAACTAGACTAGATCTAAGAGGCTAGGGCTCAGAAGGTCACCTGTCTGTCCCTTCCTCGACCCCACCAGAAACGGGGCATGGACCCCGTGGTCGTCGTGGGCCCTGTGCAGCACGTCCTGTGGGATCGGCTTCCAGGTCCGCCAGCGAAGTTGCAGCAACCCTGCTCCCCGCCACGGGGGCCGCATCTGCGTGGGCAAGAGCCGCGAGGAGCGGTAAGCTAGGGCGTGGCCCCAGGGGGTTGCCGAGGACAGGCTCGTCCTGAGATCGCGGATTCTCCAGGTGATCCACTGGACTCGTCCTTCCCATCTCCAGTGAACTGGAGTTAGGGAAGTTAGTGGACTCCAGTTAGGGAAGGGGGTACCCACTATCCCCCTATCATCCCCTTCAGGTTCTGCAACGAAAACACTCCTTGCCCAGTGCCCATCTTCTGGGCATCCTGGGGCTCCTGGAGCAAATGCAGCAACAACTGTGGGGGCGGCGTGCAATCGCGGCGTCGGGCCTGCGAGAACGGCAACTCCTGCCCGGGCTGCGGCGTGGTGAGGATCCCCTAGGGCGTGGGGAGCGCGGGTGGGACTCGGACCCTGGGCCAAGTGCAGGGCTGACAGAGGCGGGGCGGGGCGCAGCGTGGGTCTGGTGCCTGCGGAGCTTCTAAAGTACCACCTACTTCCACCCCGAAGGAGTTCAAGACGTGCAACCCCGACAGCTGCCCCGAAGTGCGGCGCAACACGCCGTGGACCCCGTGGCTGCCCGTGAACGTGACGCAGGGCGGGGCTCGGCAGGAGCAGCGCTTCCGATTCACCTGCCGCGCGCCCCTGCCCGACCCCCACGGCCTGCAGTTTGGCAGGAGGAGGTCGGAGACGAGAACCTGCCCCGCGGACGGCTCAGGAGCCTGCGATACCGATGGTACAGCCCCGCAACCTCCCCGCCCTCCACCCTCCCAGGCTCCGGAGGTGAGGTTGGCCGGGAGCGGGGACTCGGGAGGGGCGGGAAACTCGTGATTTGGAAGATCGCGCCCGTCCTGGGGGGCGGAGCAGTTGGGCTCCGGGCGCAGTGGTGGCTGAGGCCGCTCCCCTCCCCAGGCCTGGTGGAGGATCTCCTGCGCAGCGGGAGCGCCTCCCCGCACACAGTGAGCGGGGGCTGGGCCGCCTGGGGCCCGTGGTCGTCCTGCTCTCGGGACTGCGAGCTGGGCTTCCGTGTCCGCAAGAGAACCTGCACGAACCCGGAGCCCCGCAATGGGGGCCTGCCCTGCGTGGGCGACGTCGCCGAGTACCAGGACTGCAACCCCCAGACTTGCCCAGGTAACCTGTTGGGTTAAGGAATGCTTGGTCCAGGGAAACCCCAGCCCAGGAAAAACCCATCTAGGAGACCCCCAGGCCTCCGCAGGCCACTCTCAGCCCAGGGAACCCCCTTGCCCAGTTGGCCTTTTCTCCCCGCCAGCTCTACAGATGGGGCCTCGCCTCAATTTTCTGCCCCAACCGTGGGCACAGGTGGCTGTTCCTTTAGAATAGGGACTTGCCTTATGTTCTCATTTTTTTTTTTCCTCCTTTAATGGGTTAGCCAGATAAAGAACTTGACTTTTAGGTGGAGTTGACTTCTTACCTCCTGGGACCTGGGTTGCTGCTTGCATTTCCCCTGCTGCCCCGAGGGTGGGGTACACTCCCTAACAGTGGGGGAGGGGGAGGGTGTTGAGGTCATTGTGGCCCACAGCAGAGTGGCCTGCCCTGGGTTGAGGTAGAAGACTGTCGTGGGCCCTGCCTGCACCCCACGCACACAGCCCACCCCCTTGCAGTGCGCGGTGCTTGGTCCTGCTGGACCCCATGGTCCCTGTGCTCTGCGTCCTGTGGTGGGGGCCACTATCAACGCACACGCTCCTGCACCAGCCCGGCACCCTCCCCTGGCGAGGACATCTGCCTGGGGCTGCACACGGAGGAGGCTCTGTGCGCCACCCACGCCTGCCCAGGTAATGAGTGCATTCCACTGGGGACGGGCCCGGGAGCACCGTGAAGCCCTCTGATGGAGTCCCAGGGTAGTTAATCTCTTCCCACCCCACAACCCACAGAAGGCTGGTCGCCATGGTCTGAGTGGAGTGTGTGCACCGAGGACGGAGCCCAGAGCCGCAGCCGGCACTGTGAGGAGCTCGTCCCAGGGCCCAGCTCCTGTCTGGGAAACAGCAGCCAGAGCCGCGCCTGCCCCTACAGTGAGATTCCGGGTAGGTCCTCCTGCCAGCAACCCTTCGCACCCTGAGCCCCCATCGTCCCTTCCCTGCTGAAACACATATCCGGGGGTTGGCGGGCAGGATGAAACACCAGGGCAGGAGTCTCCAGGAGAGAACTCCCCGCCTCGCCTCACCACACACACTTGGGCCTCTGCAACTCCTCTTCAAGTAGAGGGGTTAACCGTTTCTAGAGGTGGGGTTCGGGTAGAGAGAAAGGGAAATGAAAGCCCCAGGTCCAGTCCTACAGCTCAGTGCTGATGCAGGGGTCCTCCCAGAGGCCTGAAGGGACCCCTCTCCTCTCCTCTCGCCTTAACCCCTCCTGGCTTGTCTTCTTGCAGTGATCCTGCCTGCCTCCAGCATGGAGGATGCCACTACCTGTGGAGGTAAAAGGAACCGGACCCTGCCTTGTCACACCTTCCTTCTACCTCTCCTACTCAGGGAGGATACCCTCCTGTATTGGTTAGGGCTCTCTAGGGGAACAGAACTAAGAAGAGATATCTGCAAATATAAGATTTTATAAAAGTGCCTCACGCAACTGTGGGATACACGAGTCCAAATTCCATAGGGTAGGCAGCGAACTGGCAACTCCGATGAAGGTGTTCAGTGAACTCAGGAAATGCTTCGCTGGCTAGCTGAAGAAGTGAAGGTCCTCTCTCTTTCTCCCTTAAAAGTCTTCAACTGATTGGGTTAAGTCCAGCTGATTGAATTCTCTCATTGCAGAAGACACACCCTTTGATGATGTACTCAATCACAGGTGCAGCCAATTGACTGATGATTTAATAAACCAGCCTTCCGGTTTACTAACCAGCCACAAATGTCCTTGCAGTAATGGTCAGGCCAGTGCTTGCTTGACCGGACACCTGGACACCATCACCTGGCCATGTTGATGCATGAACCTAACTGTTACACCTCCCCACCCTGAAATCTGGATTCTTCCCACATCCTGCTCTAGGCAGCCAAGCCTTGTGGGGATCCCCCCACTGCTTTGAGGCTGAGGATGTCGGGGGTCTAGGCAGTTCCATCCATGCCCCCCAATCCAAGGAAGTCATCTGACTCTAGACCCTCAGGTTTCCTCCTCTGGCTTGAGCTATGGACTGTCCTGTGAGAGAGCCTCTGCCCCATGACAGGCTACCCAGCCTCCTTATTTCCTTTGGTTCTGGCTTCAAAGCCTTTTCCCTTATGTCTCAGAGGCTCCTATTGTTCTTGCTTCTTCTGTCCTGAAAGCCCCCAGGGAGCACCTCCCTGCAGGGACCCTTTTCTCACCCCCTGCCTCTCCATCTCCCAGGGTTCACTATCATCCACCTGGTGGCCACGGGTGTCTCCTGCTTCCTGGGCTCTGGGCTCCTGACCTTGGTGGTGTACCTATCCTGCCAGCACTGCCAGCGCCAGTCCCAGGAGTCCACACTCGTCCATCCTGCAACCCCCAACCACCTGCTCTATAAGGGCGGGGGCACCCCCAAGAACGAGAAGTACACACCCATGGAGTTTAAGGTGGGAGCCCTCTTCTGGCCTAGAAGCAAAGGGTGGGCAGAAGGGCAGGGCGAAGCGGACAATGCTTCTGGCCCTAAGTTGGGCATAGTTGGGCATTTGGAAGGGAGCAGGGGTGGTGTGAGCGGAGCACTGAATCAGCTGTCAGAATGTTCTTTGCTGACTGGCTGCTGGACTCCTTGCCCTGACCTGTCCCTTTCCCCCATCACTTCCCTCACTCCTTCCTCTCTGGTTCCTTCCTTCTCCCACAGACCCTGAACAAGAATAACCTGATCCCCGATGACAGAGCCAGCTTCTACCCACTGCAGCAGACCAACGTGTACACGACCACCTACTACCCCAGCCCACTGAACAAACACAGCTTCCGGCCCGAGCCCTCACCTGGACAACGGTGTTTCCCCAACAGCTGATACCACCATCCTGGGGACTTGAGCTCATTGCCTTCCCAAGGCACAGAGCAGTTGGAGATGGGACAGTGGAGCCAGTTTGGTTTTTTTTCCCTCCGCACTAGGCCAAAAACTTGCTGCCTTACCTTATGGGGGTCCCATCTGGCTTCAAAGAGCCCCAGCTGGTGGTGACCATGGGGGAGAGGGCTGGCTCCAGGCTGGCACCAAGTTGCAGCTCCAGCTCAGCCCAGGTCTCTCATGGCCTCCTGTGACCCACCATCATGCAAACCTACTCCCCTGCCATGTCTGGGCTGCACACCTCCTAGGCATGTGGGGAATTGGAGAGTGGAGCTGGCAGGAGGGCAGGCTCTTGAGGTTGGAGTTGGAAATGACTTCCTGTGGCCACCACAAGCCAAGTCCGCAGCTTTCTGGCTGGCCCCAGGAAGGGCCTGGGCTACATCCTGATTATCTCTGTGAAGGGAACCAATCAAATGGTCCCAGTTGCTCTGGATTCTCTGCCCAGGGCTGGGCCATTGTGGTGCTGCCCCAGTGTGACGTCGGGGATCAAGGTCGGCCCCAGGTTGTCCACTCCTGCCAAGCAGTCTGCACTTTGCCCAGGGACATCCCTCCAGTCAGAGGGAATGAGCACTGGCAGCTGATCTCTGCTGAGAAGGTCTTTAATCTGGGCTCACATCAGCATCAGTCTTACCCTCTTCAGAATGCACGAAAGATGGCCCAGGAGAAAGGGAAGCTCAAAACTCTAGGAGGCAGGAGTCCGGTATCCATGCTTCTCTGGAGACTGCCTTCCAGTTGCTGCTCTACACAGTTGTTGGCTGAGACATGCTTGGGAGTCTCTGCTGGCCCCTCATCTGTTCAGGAACATACACACACACAGTCAGAATCTGCTACAGCACAAAAAAGGAGCTGGGCTGTGGCATTATTAATTAAAGATGATATCCATTCTCCAAATGTAACTTTGTCTTTGTGCATGTGAGTGTAGGCTCCTCTTGGCATGGTGTATTCAATCAGAGCAGCGCACGGGAGTAGCAGATGGTTTTGCTGGGGTGGAGGAAATGACCCAAGTAGAGTTCGACTTTAATAGAGGCTGCCTGTCCCTTTGTGGGTGTATGTACACACACACACACACATTGCCCTATACCCTTTTTTGGAAGAGTTTGGGATATACAAATTTACAAGTAGAGACACAAGATGCACAGAAAGCAGTGCAACAGGAGAGATTTCTGCCTGTGCCTTTAGCAGCCCTTCCAGGTAACAGCTCCCATTCCAGAGTGGAAACAGTCCATGTGTGAGTCTAGCAGGGGAGTATCAGTGAGAGTTATTCTATGAGATATTTACAATACTAAGTTAATAAAAACAAAATCGACAGAGAAATGAATAAGCCTGTTAGGTGGGGGGAAGCCCGATGTGGTTTATTCTGGATTTAAAAAAAAAACAATCTCAAAGACTCAGGCCATCTGATCAATGCTACCATTTTGGATGGAATTGATGGACGTGTTAAATTTAGAGAGCAATTTCCTGACTTAATTGGCTGGATCAACTCTCATAGGATTTCCAGCAAAATCTAATTGTAGTCAGCCTGTAAAAGCCAGCAACCCTAGTGATAGACAAGGCAAAAAATCTTGGGCAGTGGAAGAGGAGTGAGTGCTCGGAGCTTGAAGGTGCATGAAAGGGAGGAGGAAGAAAACATTTCTGGATTCCAAGTGCTGGAATCCTTGGTGCTCACCCAGGACAACTGAAACGGTGTCCTTAGGCTAAGTTGGAGCCCAATCAAAAAGGGCTCAGATACTCAGGCTCAGGAAGCATACATGCATTTCTGCAGCTTTGGGATTCCTGACTGGGTAACTGTCAGCCCTACTAGTTGGGAGCTTGTGGGGTTGTGGGGACATGTTAGATCCTGGGGTCTCAGATTCCCGTGGATCTGGTAGAGCCTATGAAGTTCAAAAAGTTCCAGAGCCCAGGATGCCTGCTTCAGAAGGGACACTCATGAATGTCCAAGTGGAGGGGCTGGACATGTCTGTAGGAAATAGTCATGGAGGTTTCCCAGATAATGGCCACCTCGTAGTAACTGGAATGTTGGCTGTGGGAATGGAAACCCTTTGCACACTGCAGCAGACACACACACACACACACACACACACACACACACACACACACGCCCTGAATTCTCATAAAAACCTGTGGCGGCGGGGTCATTTGGAATGGCGTGAGGGGATCCATACCGCATAGAGATGAGCTGGCATAGTTGGCAAAAGCTACTTGATAACCATCCCTGGCTTGGAAATGAGGAACTCAGGAATGAACCTCCCTGATGAGGAGGCCGTGGTGTTGTCTGGCATGTGCTTGGGGCTCCGTGGATGGTGCGTGTTATCAGGGAGCCAAGGAAGGAAGGGTGAGGGAGCGTCTTTGTGAGCCCAGCTAGCTCAGTGAGAGAGGGAGGGAGATACAGGGTTGGGCTGCTCCAGGCCTTCTAGGGCCCCTTGTTTTTAAATAACTTTTATTGTGTTTGTGTATGTGTATGGTGTGTGAAATTTATTATTAAAGTAATACAGGTTCATTTCAGAAATTTAGATGATACAGGAGACCAAAAATAGAATCAAAGTTATTTTAAAAGCCAAGGCAGAGATTTCTGGTTTTAAAATGATGGCATGAAGACACTTCTGTTCCCTTCCCTCAAAATCACTCCAAAAGCAAAAACAACAAAAAGTGAAAGCTTTATCACAATTTTCAATAAAACTAGGATGTATCTGTAATCTCAAGCTACAATGCATTAAGAACAGTGGAGTGGATGTGAGTCACACCTAAGCACCCCCCTAGGGCACAACTGCTAAAAGCAACTTCAGAAAGAATAGGAAATTGGAGGAATCAGGGGTCAGGGAAAGTGAGATTAAGGCAGGGGCTGAAAAGAAGAGGAAAAAAAACAGTTGTGTATAAACTTCAGCTAAGACCTAAAGTCCTCTTCAGTCTCAACCCTTATAGCCAGGCATCCCTTCCTCCACCCCCACATTGGGCAATAAGTATATTCCTTTGAGACACTGGACCAGAGAGACCTTGGACTTCAGGATACTGGACACTAAGGAAAGTGTGTGGTGAGAGGCTAATCTATATGATTAGCAGTGGGATTCACCAGTTGCCTTTTCCAGCTAATTCCAAGAGCCTAGCAACCAGGCTTCGACTCCTCCAGGCAAGATACTGGAAGATGATTCTTCAAAGTAACAAAAACAACCCAGGAAAAAGAACTTTGGATTCTGAAAGAATAAGCCAGCTGGCCACCCATGGACAAGTCCCGCAGTGAAGCATGCTCACTAACCACCTATGTGCATAGAGCATGCAATCAGTTGTTTAGTGATTCACTCTAAAATATGAATGGAAAAAGCCAAGGGTTACAGACATGGGATGGGTGAGTGGGAGGTCCAGCATAAAAGAGAGACAAAACAAATCAACAGATAAAGAGGAACTCACTGACAACAGAGGTAATATAAAGAGAAGAACACTTCAAAGACACCACCATTCTTCAGAGATAGGTGAAGATGTTGCATTCCTGAAATAAGAACAGAATGCAATAAAAAAGGACAATTTCTTAAAAAAAAATTAAAAATATGACAACATAAAACATTAGTAGAATCATCAAAAGATAAAGTCAAGGAGATTTTCCAGAAAATTGAACAATAGGACGAAGAGATGGAAAATGAGAGAAAAAAATACGCAAATTAAGGATTAATCCAGGGGGTCCAATAGCTCATTAATAAACTCAGAGGAGAAAATAATCAAAGAAAAAAGAATACTGGAACATTTGCCAAAACAAAAAGACTGGGTCTTCGGATAAAAGGGTCCACCTAATATCTAGCACCATGCATGAAAAATATCTACACTGTGGCACATAGTTGTGGCATTTCAAAATACAAGACTTGAATACTCCAACAACAGAAAAAAAATGAGGACTATGAATGGCATCAAATCTCTTACAACAAGATTTGAAACTAGGGTACAATGGGAATATGTCCTCAAAATTCTGAAGTTAATATAATGTTTAATTGTGAATTCTAGTTTGCTAATGCTGCTGGAATGCAAAACACCAGAAATGGATTGGCTTTTATAAAAGGGGGTTTATTTGGTTACACAGTTACATCCTTAAGGCCATAAAGTGTCCAAGGTAACACATCAGCAGTCAGGTACCTTCACTGGAGGATGGCCAATGGTGTCTGGAAAACCTCTGTTAGCTGGGAAGGCACGTGGCTGGCATCTGCTCCAAAGTTCTGGTTTCAAAATGGCTTTCTCCCAGGACGTTCCTCTCTAGGCTGCAGTTCCTCAAAAATGTCACTCTTAGTTGCACTTGGAATATTTGTCCTCTCTCAGCTTCTCCGGAGCAAGAGTCTGCTTTCAACGGCCATTTTCAAACTGTCTCTCATCTGCAGCTCCTGTGCTTTCTTCAAAGTGTCCCTCTTGGCTGTAGCTCCTCTTCAAAACATCACTCACAGCTGCACTGAGTTCCCCCTGCCCAGCAGCTCATTTATATGGCTCCACTGATCGAGGCCCACCCTGAGTGGGGCCACCTCCATGGAAATATGCAATCATAGTTATCACCCACAGTTGGGTGGGGCACATCTCCATGGAAACACTCAAAGAATTCCAATCTAATTAACACTGATAACATCTGCCCACACAAGATTACATCAAAGATAATGGCGTTTGGGGGACACAATATATTCAAACTGGCACATAGGGTTAAAAAAGATGTCAAGGAAGATCATCTTTTTTTTTGAGGCTTTTTCCCCTTGCAATTTTATTGCGATATATTCATATACCAGTCATCCACCATGTACAATCAATTGTCCACAGTATCATCATATAGTTAATTGTGCATTCATCACCACAATCAGCCCTTGAACACATTCATTACTCAAAAAATAATTGATAAATATAAGAATAAAAATAAAAGTGAAAAAAACAATCAAAACATCCCATCCCCCCATGCCTCCCTATTATTCATTTAATTTTTGTCCTTTTTCTACCCATCTGTCCATACACTGGCTAAAGGGAGTGTGAGCCACAAGGCTTTCACAATTACATAGTCACACTGTGTAAGCTATATAGTCATACAATTGTCTTCAAGAATCAAGGCTACTGGATTGCAGTTCAACAGTTTCAGATATTTTCTTCTACTTATTGCATAATTTAAAAAACTTTTATAAGAAGAAAACACATAGATACAGAAAAACTATACACACAAAAGTGTAGCTTAGTGAATATAGGGCAGGCAACATTGTAACAACCGCCCAAATAAAAAAATAGAGTTTTGTCAGCCGCCCCAGAAGGGTCTATGCCTCGTCTCTGACGCAGCCCCTTCCCTCCCAGAATGAGGTAATTTAACACCAGGAAATCAAAAAAAGCATACAAGAAAGAAAATGCAATCATTGCTTGCCACTTGTTTCAACCATGAGCATATTTTTATCATCATAATAATTTTAAAACTGTAATGGATTTGGTCATAACTTTTAATATAGACGTGGTTTTTTTTTTGTTAATCATGGGAGAGACATCACCAGAGATTCAAGGCATGAGCTTTTAGTGACAACTGAATATTGGGGTGAATATTGGAAGAGAAAAGAATAAAAACCTCTTTTAAGTAATTTTTTCCTAATTATAGCCATGATGCATGTTCATTAAAGAAATTTTGGAAAAGTAGAAAAGAAAATTCAAATGTCCTCAAGTCCAACTAGGGGGCAACCACCATCATTTTAGTACGTCTTCTTCCAGGCATTTTTCTATGGCTGTGTGTGAGAGCGTTTTATAAAATCAACACATACTATGTGTATGGGCTTAATTCTTATTTTAACACTTAACATGATATCATTATTTTCCCACATTGTTAAAAACTCTTCAGTGAGCCTCAGGACCCTTTCAGCGGTTGTCCAAGAAGTGGGTCGGGGAGGGGAGAGGTCCTGTTGGCCCAGAGCGTCTGGTAACATTGCCCCCTGTAGCCCCCTAAACACAGAAAGTCCAGTTTTTTATATATTTCATTTGTTTCTACCACTCAGGAAGATTTACTTTGGAAAAGTTTGCAAGAACATGGACAATCCTGACATAAAACATTCTATTGTATAAATTCTATTTATGTTACATAAGTTTATTCTATCACAAACATTTTTTCTAGTCTGTAAATTTCTCATTATATTATGTAAAGTTATCGTAATTTATTTAAGTCATTATCATTTGTTTTAAAATTTTCCTTTCCAAAGAATACTAGTATGGACCTCTTAATATCTATCTCTGACTACATATAGCCTTAGGATAAATTTCCAAAAGTGAGGGCTTTTTTAACATTTTGGCCTTAAGAGACTGATATCAGTTTACACTCCAACCAGCAGTCTTCTCATATTATTCTCATATTATTATCTGAGCTATTATTATGGCTCAATAATATTCTCATATTATTACTAACCTTAATAGCCAACGCTGATGAATACTTATTACCCACAAGCACTCATGCCAGTGCTAAGTATTGATTATCTTATTCTGTTCTCTGAACAACTGTAAGAGGAAGGTATTATTAGCATGCCCAGTTTATGAATGAGAAAACTGAGGTTTGGGGAATTTAAATAACTCTCTGAAGGTCACATAGTTAGTGAGAAAGCTAAAATTTCAACCCAGGTACTCTATATGCTTCTTAACAATGTGACAGTTTTTTTTTTAAATATGAAATTGTTCAAATTTTCACGTTTAAATAGTAAACAATCACTTTCCCCATATACATATTGGCCATTTGCCTTTCTTCTTTTTAAGAGGATATTCTGCATCTTTTCTCTTAGGGTCTCTTATCTTTTCTATATAGCTTTACAGGAGCTCTTGTATACAAAAGATATTAACCCTTGGTCAAAGAGACAAATATTTTCATAATCGATCCTATGTCTGTGTTAGTATGCAGATGTTCGAATTTTTTACATAGTCAGATCTATTGTTTGTTTGTTTAATGAAAATTGTCCTGCTTTTGATGAGTGATCATGTGGTAATGAGGCTTCTCTCTGTCCACCGTAACCTCAGGGGTGGAAATTTTGAGGGACAGTTTCTTTTCTTCTGCTTATTGTTACCCCAAACAAGTAAAGGCAGGTCCAGGCTGGGGCTTGTCAGACTGGGATTTGACTTATGGGGACTCACGTCTTTGTACTCTCTGGAGGAAGGAGGATGCCCAAGAGTGAGAAAAAGAACAGGGTGTGGATTGAGAGGCTCTTTCTGCAGGAGAAGGAAATATCAACGGGTCCCCTTCTTCCTGTCAGGGCAAGTGAGGTATAGAGGAGAAATAAAAGACAGGGCTCCTCTTTCTGGAGCCAGAGACAGGCCCTGGTGATGGACAGTTAATTGACTCCAGCATACAGGGTGCCCTTGACTCACAGCTGGGGAAACCAGAGTCCCAAATATCAAGGGTAAGAGCCTGTTCCGGTTTGCTGAACTGCCTTTATGAAAAATACCAGAAACGGATTGGCTTTTACAACGGGGGTTTAATAGTTCACGAACTTACAGTTCTAAGGCCATGAAAATGTCCAAACTAAGGCATCAACAAGAGGATACCTTCCCTGAAGAAAAGGCCAATGGCATCTGGGGTTCCCCTGTCACATGGGCAGGCACATGGCTGGGGTCTGCTGGTCCTCTCCCAGGGTTAATTTCCAGTTTCTGTTGCTTACTCCAAAATGTCTCTGGGTTTCTGTCTTAGCTTGTCTCTCACACGGCCTGTGTGTCCTTGCTTGTTTCTCCCAGGGCATTTCTCTCTTAGCATCTGGGGGTTTCCTCTTAGCTTCTCTGGGGCAAACTTTCATCTCTTAGCTTCTCTCCTGGTTCAGGTTTCAACAGCTGTCTCCAAAATGTCTCTGGGTGTTTTCTCTCTAAGTGTCTCTAAGCTCTCTTCAAAATGTCTCTGCCTCTTAGTCTTCTCATAGAGGACACCAGTAAACTAATCAAGACTCACCTTGAATGGACAGGGTCACATCTCCATGGAAACAACATAATCACAAGATTCCACCCACATTAAGTCTGCACCCACAAGATTTGTTTAAAAGAATATGGCTTTTGTGGGGTACATAATAGTTTCAAACCAGCACAGAGCCCATTGATGATGCAAAGAGATCACCTCCCCACATGGCTGGGGAGGTGGTACACATGGGAGTGGGGGACCAGGACCTCTCTGTATGGAAACTGGCTTCCGAAGTCCTGTTCCTGTTCCAAAATCATAAGGCACAATTCAAGTCCTCATTTCTCAAAGTTAAAAATTTATGTGACTTTTATGTTTCCTTTTGTGACAGGGGATAGTAGCCAAAACTTGCATTGGCAGTTGGCAGTGGACAGGCATTTATTCCTATAGTACCTGTTCTGAATGTTTATTGTGTGGGAGAATGGATACTGGACAGTCAGGAGGCCAGAGTCTAGCCCAGGCTTTTCCCACTCACCAGCCATGTGACCTCAGGCAAATTCCATTCCCCTCTTTGGGTTTCAGTTTTCTGGGCTGTGTAAAGACAGGGGTAGGCCTGGAATCCCTGCCAGCTCCGGTGGATCGGTCTAAGTTCTGTGATCCCCTGATTTTTAGGAGACAATTCATACCTGGCATGTCTCCCTCTTTGACTGCCCTTGGAGCCAAGAGCTCTGGTGTTGTTCTGGCCTGGGCCTTTCTCTGCCACTTATGACATCTCAGGGCTGGGTCATCTTTGGGGGCAGTTAGACATCCTGAACCCACCATCCTCACCCAGGAAACTGGGAAAACATCTTCTTTGGATCCCCAACTGGACAAGCATCGTCTCCCCAAACTGCAACATTCCAAAAGGGGGGCTTCTGGAAGACAGGAGATGACCAACCATGAATGCCAAACAATGAGACACTTGCCTTGGTCCAGAGGGCCACGAATTCCTGAGATCTGGTACAGTCCCCGGGAAGCAGTCTCAGGTGGAGGTCAACCTGCCCTGGGCTCCTTGCATCCCTGGGGCTCCTCAGAGGGCACAGTTGCTTCTGTCCCAGCCTGGCCCTGTGCTCCGGCCACTCTGCAGCCCCTAGTTGGTCACTGCTGATGATTCACTAGAGAACCCCTGCAGGCCAACCCCAGCAAAGCTTCTCTCCTCTTCCTGGGCTGCTAACAGGACACTCACTGGGTCGTTGGGAGGCTGTGCCTCTAATCAAGTGGCTGTGTTGACTGCATGTGATTGCAATGGGGCTCAAGCCTGCACTGTAAGGTCTTCCCAAATACCCCAAAAGGGAGATGTTTTCCCTAGCACTGCACCCAATATCCAGGGGCTTGAGGGACACAGATCACCACCATACTTGGGACATTCCTAATCAGCTCTGCCAGTGTTGAGCATTCTCAAGCACAGAGGACCCACTGCCACCACCCAGGTCAAGCTCCCTTACTGGATTCCCAGGGGCACTGACTGTAAGCATCTGCTCATGGCTCACGGATCTCTCAGCCCAATGCAGCCTTGACTGCAGTATTTCCTTCTCTGAATGTGAGTTCACTTTTGTTCAATATATAGTATTTTAATTAATCTCTTTAATGAGCATAGCAGATATTTAAAAGGAATATATGCATGGGATAAAAAAAAATCAAACGTTATAAAAGGATATACAGCGAAAGGTGAGTCTCCCATTCCTGGTCGTTAGGTCCTGAGTTGCCCTTCCCTGAGGCAGAGAGAGGTAGAGAGCAGATACACACCCATCTGTGTATAGTTACGCATGTATATAAAACACACTGAAGTGTGGCTTTGGCCCTGATATTCAGTCGGAAATATGCGAACTGGCCTTCAGCCTCAGCTTTTGGAAGTCTAAATAACTGAATGCCTGCTTCAGCTTCAATTATAATACCTGACCTTGTGTCTGGTACAAGGGCATGAGGCTGCAGCAGTTACTGTTATATCTAATCAGCACATCAACATTAATAATGTATATAAGGAATGTCTGTTGTTAATATGTGATCCTCGCTGTCGAATACCTAGATGAATCTTGAAGAAAAAATCTTTTATGCATTATATGTTAAAATTTTATCAGTCAGTTGAAATATAATGTATATTAAATATTGAAAGAGTAAAATGCCACAATAATAAATGATGATTGTAAAAGCGGATAATTTTATGTAAAAAAACACAAAATTTTCAAATAGTAAATAAATATGAAAAAAGACTGAGCATTAAAAAGAATATTGAGAGAGGATGTTAGCTAGGTTACTTTAGAAAGAACATCGTCTTCTTTGTGAGTCAACAAATGTTAAATAACTTCAAATAATACAAGGCAGAATAATAGAGGTTTGATTACATCATAATTCTAATCTTTGACAACTGCTTTGGTGTCTATCTAGCACTCATTATTTTACACAAAATAAACTTTAAGAATTATGCTTAATTTTTGGTATTTAATTTCATTTAGTTTATGAGTCTTTCAAGAATAAATTCTATTTGGGAAATGACATCCTATGAAAATGAATTTTTAAAAAGTCAGCTTTTCCACTTCAACATTTCACAAGCAGAAAAAAAGTACCAAATCATGTACAATATCCACAATAAATCACCTTAATCCAAGCATAATAAAGAATATAAAGAGAGTGGAGAAAAGAAGAAAGTGCTGGAAAATGCTCCAAAAAATATCTGGCTTCTCTACTATTTCTCAGTTGAAAGTGAGCATCTGTTCAATGTCACAAAACTGCAGTGAAACGACCGCAGGAAACATCTTCCAGCCTACCGTGCTGAGAAATGACCATTCTTGCATTATAATATCAAACTAAAAACTTGACCATTAACAATTTTATTTATAAAATTATAATAATAATTACATTCTTTGGAATAAAATTTCAGATTTATTCTTGCATCCAGAAGTTTCATTCTGTGATGGGGTTATTCAGCTTTGGCCTCAATTTTAACTGAATATTGATTTTAATATTTGCCCAAGTGTGTATTCTGTGTAACATATAAACCCATCTATACATGCTGTTCTGCCCCAGCTTTTTTCACTTAACATACATGTCATATATCCCAGAAAGTGTTCCATATCTGTCTTTTGTTTTTTCTAATGGTTGCACCATAGTTTATTTAACCAGACCCCTAATGACGGACTTTTAGGATGTTTTCAATCTTTTATTAAAATGTTGCAAAGACTATCCTTATCCATCTGTGCGTATGTGTGCAACTATATGTGCTGAATGAATTTGTAAAAGCAGAATTACCCAGAGTGTATACATTTAAAATGTTGACAGCTTGTCCAATGTATTTTATCATATTACACCTTCTAGTTCATCTGTCTCTCTCTTTCAGAGGTGATTCTCCAGTTTTAGTGGCAGGGCTCACTCTGGAGGAAACAGGCAAGTCAGCCAAGGTGACATCAGTGTCCCTCTGCCTCCGAGGAGCTCCTTTCTTACCCTCATGACCATCGCTCGGATCCTCCTTGAAGGTCCCACCACATCTGTTCTTCATTGGTCATGAAACCTAGTCTGTCCTGATATCCTGGGTTACCTGGATTCCTGTTCTCTAAAATACTGTATTGATAAGCCAATTCTAGCTTAAATGTGACTGGCTGACAGTGTGTTATAATGATACTGAACAAAAGGGGTGGGGTCTCTGCCGATGCACAGAACAGCCAATCTATGACACTGGGGTTTCAAAGAGAGAAAGGATTTAATACTGTGCACCCTGAAGCAGGAGCTCAGATGGCCTATTGGCCCCAAAATATGTCTCCCCAAGTCTAAGGAATTCAGGGTTTTTATGGATTCAAACAAGGGGGATGGAGTTGATTTACATTACAACGGTAAGTGTACACAAGGTTGAGACTAGGCTATAACAACCATTACAATAGTAAGTATAAACAAATATGAGACTAGGCTAGAGTATCAACAGGGCTGAGACTAGTTGAGTTCCAGTAATTTCAGGTACTACCTTCTACCTATTCTACAATATAGAAAGAAAACATCTATGTAATGATTCAGTAATCACAATCATTTGTTAATTCTTAATTTCTCAGTTACAATTCTTCCCTTTTGTTTTTGTTCACTCCTCAATCTTGGGGGATATCTGGGTGATGACAGTTCTAAATTCTTCATGCTGAAAGGGGCTGTCAACATTATGGGGTAGAGGAATGAACTGGTTGTCATTCTTGGAGAGACTGGTACCTCTGGGTTTCAGGGCTTAACTGGCTTAGGAACAATCTGGAGACTTTAAGTCTCTGATAAATAAACTTAATAAGTAAATTGGAATTATAGATTTAAATAAAAGGAGTAGAAGGATTATAATTAGGAGATTTATAGCCATGTTACATTGGGAAAATAACTTTTTATAGATTCTAGGTAGAACCCAGGGTGTTCCTTAGGGTTTTCAAGAATAGTGTTGGGGAATATCTGGCTGAGACATGTATGAGTAACCTCCAGAATGATTTCCTGACTCTGTTTGAAATCTCATAACCATTGAAATTTATTTCTTTTCCCCCTTTAGATCACAAATCCATTGCTAATCCCAAAGTGTCAGGGAAATTTATCCCTGGAAGTCATGTCCCACATAGGGGGGAAGGTAGTGAGTTTATTTGCAGGGTTTGGGGGAGACAGAGAGAGAGACAGAAAGAAGGAGAGAGAGGGAGAAAGGCTCCACATTTGAGCAACATGGAGATTTTGGGGGAGTGACACTTAGGTATTATGTCATATCAAGCAGGGCTCATATATTTTAGAGTAAATTAGGAGCCCCCATTGCTTGAATTCCCCAGGTGGGGAAGTTTAATTGTCCCATGCTTTCTTTTCCCAGTCTCTCAAGGGACCTTGCAAATACTTTCTCATTTTATGCCAAACACTCTGAAATACATCAGGATATGACATCAACTTGTACAGAATACTAAGATCTCATTACCTATTCTGGGTTCCATGCCACATAAAGCCGAATTAGGTTGCTTAAATAAATTGGTCAGACAGGTTAAATTATATAGTGTGCCACAGAAAATGCAAATTTTGGACAAAATAAATTTCTCCTCCTGTGGTCTCACACAGAAATTAAAGTTTTAAAATGCAGATAATATCATCTTTTACCCTGTATTCTGATTTACTTTAGTCCCAAACACATCAGCCTCATTAACAACCCTAACTGAAGTCTAATCCTTTTCAGCTTCTTTAACAGTTGATGTATGGGGTAATGTTTCTTCTTCAGTACTTTTAGAGCTAGAGAACTCTGAATCTGAGTCTCAGGTATCACACAGAGAACCAAAATTCCGGGGAGCTACCAGGTTATATACAAACAACAAAGCATCTCAGAATTTAGAAATAACAGTTACAGCACAGGAATAAGTGTGACTGCTGTAAGATCTCACAATCTAGGCCCTAATTTTTTTAATTAAATTCAGTTTTATTGAAATATATTCACATATCATACAATCATCCATGGTATACAATCAACTGTTCACAGTACGATCATACAGTTAAGCATTCATCACCACAATCTATTTCTGAACATTTTCCTTACATCAGAAAGAATCAGAATAAGAATAAAAAATAAAAGTAAAAAAGAACACCCAAATCATCCCCCCCCATCCCACCCTATTTTTCACTTAGTTTTTGTCCCCATTTTTCTACTCATCCATCCATACACTAGATAAAGGGAGTGTGATCCACAAGGTTTTCACAATCACACTGTCACCCCTTGTAACCTACAGTATTATACAGTTGTCTTCAGGAGTCCAGACTACTGGGTTGGAGTTTCATAGTTTCAGGTATTTACTTCTAGCTATTCCAATACATTAAAACCTAAGAGGTGTTATCTATATAGTGCATAAGAATGTCCACCAGAGTGACCTCTTGACTCCATTGGAAATCTCTCAGCCACTGAAACTATTTTGTCTCATTTTGCATCCCCCTTTTGGTCAAGAAGATATTCTCAATCCCACGATGCTGGGTCCAGATTCATCCCTGGGAGTCATATCCTGTGTTGCCAGGGAGATTTACACCCCTGGGAGTCGGGTCCCATGTAGGGGGGAGGTAGGCCCTAATTTTCTTATAAGCATTTTCTAAATAAAGCTATTTCCAGAAATAAAAACATTTGACAATTGACTTTTATTGGGATCATTAACCACAAACCATAGCAGATGTTTTGTCCTGTCTCACCTTTACACATTACCAGGGTTATGTTAATTAACAGGTAAAACATAATTTACAAACTTGCCTTGCTTCTCTTTTAAAGTCCCTTTTTGTTGACCACATGTACTTTTAGAGAAGCATTAGAGCAAGGTAGTGTAACTGACAAGTGAATTTGGTTGTTTCTATGATCTGCATCAGTATCAGGATATAACATGGACGGTGAGAACATTGTCAAGTCTTTAAGAATTTTATACAGTCTCTAAATATATGAATAACATTTCACCCATACAAATTTAGCTAACAGAAGGATAGGAAATCCCTTTTACTTACTGTAATACTTCCTAAACACTTCCCATGTACAAAGTAAAAGAACAAAGCCTTTGCAACAGTTTGAAATAAAAGACATCCTTTAGGGTTTGATTTTTGGGGGACAAAATGTCAAAAGTTGTTAGGCTTGAACACTATGCTAAGCAGGAAAATTGGTTACTGTGAAACAATATTTTATTTCTTATTTAACCAAAGTAACAACAAAAAGTCTTCTAAAATAAAGGATGAAAAGATCAATATAAACATCACTAAGGATATTATACTGATACGACATAAAATCTTTTTCTTTTACAAAGAACACTTAGATGGTTAAGAAAAACTTTTTATAACCTTTAATTAAGACCAGACCAAAATCTGCTTTGTTTTAACAGAGATAAAACTAAACTTCAATTTTGTATGAATACACAGTTTGACACAGAATCTCTTACAAAATATTATAAACAAACTATCAAATTTTTGGTCAGCATTGACTATGACAAACAGAATTCACTTTCACAACCCCTCTACAATTTTCCATATCCATTCAGGTCTTGTCTTAGATATTAAAACTAGCCATTTACAAGACTACACTCCCTTAGACAAGTGTTGCAGTTTGCTAAAGCTGCCAAAATGCAATATACCAGACACGGCTGGATTTTTTCAATGGGGATTTATTAGGTTGCAAATTTACAGTTCTAAGGCCATGAAAATGTCCAAATTAAGGTATCCAGAGTAATGTACCTTCTCTGAGGAAAGGCTGCTGGCATTTGGGGCTCCTCTGTCACATGGAAGTCATATGGTGATGTCTGCTGGTCCTCTCCCAGGTTTAGCTTCTGGTTTCCATGACTTTCTACAAAATGTCTCTGCCCTTCTGTCTCTAAGTGTCTCTGGGCTTCTGTCTTAGCTTCTCCTGGGGGCAAACTTTGGATTACAAATCTTAGTTTCTGTGCCAGTTTGAATATGTTATGTCCCCCAGAAAAGCCATATTCTTTAATGCAATCTTGTTGGAGCAGACTGATTAGTCTGTTGATTAAGGTGGAAGCTCTGACTGAATTATTCCCATGGAGGTGTGGACCCCGTCCATTCAGAGTGGGTCTTGATTAGTTCGCTGGACTACTTAAGAGAGCTCCAGAGCCGATGCTGATGCTTGCTGATGCTTAGACATGCTTGGCAACATTTGGAGATGCTAGCCCAGAGTTTGCTCTGCAGAAACTAAAAGAGGACCCCCTGAAGCTTAGAGAGAAATGCCCTGGGAGAACAAGCAAGAATGCACAGGAGCTGAAGAAAAGCTAAGAGAGGACCCCCCAACCCCCGCCCCAAGACACTTTAGATGCACTGGAGCTGAAGAAGCTAAGAAAGACAAGCCTGGAGACATTTTTGAGAAAGCCACTTGAAACCAGAACCCAGAAGTGAAGAATCAGCAGACGCCAGCCATGTGCCTTCCCAGTTAACAGAGGTTTTCTGGATGGCATCGGCCTTTCTTCTTTGAAGGTATCCTCTTGTTGAAGCCTTAGTTTGGACACTTTTATAGCCTTAGAACTATAGACTTGTAACCCAATAAATCTCCTTTATAAAAACCAATCCATTTCTGGTATTTTGCATAATGGCAGCATTAGCAAAGTGGAACAGCTTCTCAGCAAATTGTCTCTCTCAGATTCTCTCTTAGCTTCTCCTGGGGCAAAAGTCTGGATTTCATCTCTTAGCATCTCCAAATGTCTTTCTGTATGCATTTCCAAGTGTCTGGGTCTATGTCAGCTCTGAGCTCTTTTTCTCTCTCCCTAAGCTTTCTTAAGGACTCCAGTAAACTAAAAAGACCCACCTTGAATGGGTATGGTCACATCTCCATGGAAACAACCTAATCAAAGGATTCCACCCACATTAAGTCTGCCCCCACAAGAGTGGATTAAAAGAACATTGTCTTTTATGGGGTACATAACAGATTCAAACCAGCATGACAAGCTTATTGAATTTTAGTCAGTGTTGACTACAACAAATGAAATTTACTTCCACAAACTTCCACAACTTATCATATTCACCCAGGCTTTGTCCTATACATTCTCAAG
This sequence comes from Choloepus didactylus, assembly GCF_015220235.1. Taxonomy (NCBI): domain Eukaryota; kingdom Metazoa; phylum Chordata; class Mammalia; order Pilosa; family Megalonychidae; genus Choloepus; species Choloepus didactylus. Next base: position 89,714,876 of record NC_051307.1, on the reverse strand, counting down.
AATAAACTGTACTCCTCTCTCTAACAAAGCACATCCTGTAGACTTTACATATCCACATAACTTAAGTTACCAAAAAGATCTTCAGTACTGTCTTTACACCTCCTACAAAGCATATTTATTTTTAAAATAGTTTGCCAAAGTAATAATTTAATTTCATTAAACACAAACTTATACTTTTTTCACCGTCTTAAAGATCTAATAGATATTATGCTCTTTTTTCTATAGGAGGTTAAAAAAAATCTCTTTGATTTCTTAATATCCTAAAATTATAAACAACCTCAAAAGCATCAAACTCTGGAAAACATACAGTAATTGTTTTATTTGTCCCAAACACAAATCCAGGAAAACTTTTCCATAACTCTCAAGGACATTTTCTCTTACTGATATTTGGCAATTATATCTCACTCAATTATCCCATCCCAAGACTATTTATATTTCAATAATGATTTGTTTATTGTGATTAGTGTTGCAAAGGTATTACTGGAAAAATTTTTAATTGGGGAATTCTCTCAAAACAAACATGGCCTATTTCACAAATTTTCTCTGTGCCTACCATTTCCAATCTCCAGGCCCAGTAGAAAAATTCTAAGCCAAGTGTTCTAGTTTGCTAATGCTGCCAGAATGCAAAACACCAGAGTTGGATTGGCTTTTATAAAAGGGGGTTTATTTGGTTACACAGTTACAGTCTTAAAGCCATAAAAGTGTCTGAGGTAACACATCAGCAATGGGGTACCTTCACTGGAGGATGGCCAAAGGTGTCCAGAAAACCTCTGTTGGCTGGGAAGTCATGTGGTTGGTGTCTGCTCCAAAGTTCTGGTTTCTAAATGGCTTTCTCCCAGGATGTTGTTCTCTAGGCTGCAGTTCCTCAAAAATGACAGTCTCAGTTGCTTTTGGGGTGTTTGTCATCTCTTAGCTTCTCTGGAGCAAAAGTCTGCTTTCAACAGCTGTCTTCAAACTGTCTGTCATCTGCAGCTACTCTCTCAGCTCCTGTGCATTCTTCAAAGTGTCCCTCTTGGCTGTAGCTCCTCTTCAAAATGTCACTCTCAGCTGCACTGAGTTCCTTCTGTTTGTCAGCTCATTTGTATGGCTCCAGTGATTAAATTTAGACCCACCCTGAATGGGCGGGGTAACACCTCCATGGAAGTTATCCAATCAGAGTCATCACCCACAGCTGGGTGGGGTGCATCTTCATGGAAATACCCTAATCCAAATGTTTGAACCTAATCCCCACCAATATATCTGCCCCACAAGACTGCATCAAAGAATATGGCCTTTTCTGGGGGACAGAATACATTCAAAGGGGCACATTCCACCCCTCCCCCTTCTTTCCACACCCAACCCTTCCCCAATAGCTGCCTTGGCTGGTTTGTACCTGGATGCAGTGATAGGTGAGACAGAGAATGAGGCCTGGTTTTAAAAGTTTTAAATGAGGGTGGTGGCATTTAAGACCGCTAAGGAGGTCTTTGTATTGATGGGAGTGCCTATGCCCTCTTTTAATTGCCTCCAATTATTAGATCTATTTCACCTAAATTGGGAAATTTCAGAAGATGATTTCTTTCTAATTTCCAGGTTTGTTTATAGTAATTACAGGTACTACGGCTTTGAAACCTGGTGCCTAGAGGATTTTTTCTTTCTTTCTTTTTTTGGGGGGGAAGAGGGGGGACTCCAGGAGCATATATATGCACTTATTTATCCTTAAGCAATTCAAATAGAGCTCTTTTAAGAATTTTCATTTGCCAATTTGGTATTGCCATCTGGAGGTAGGAAAAAATACATTGCATAGACACAAATAGAAAGTTTGAAACCCCCAAATACCCCGAAACATAAAAACATAAAACTCACTAATTTGAACCCTACTTTTTCATCCTTTTCTGGTATGCTTGAATATTAGCCCAATTTGGGTTACAGTCTGAACTAAACTTTCTATTTTCTCTGGGCCTTTGCTATAGAGTGGGGTATTATTTTCCCATTATCTAAATCCAATGTGGAGAATGGGATATGCATATAAACAAATCCTCTCAGGCCTCCTGGTTTGTCTCCTCCTACAGGCACTTGTCAGGGGGGTGGAAGTTTTGCCAGTGGCTCTGCTGCTGGTTTTAGGGAGCAGCCCTCGTCAAATCGAGTACTCTGGTGGGAGTACCCTGGAGGGGGAGACCATTTCCATCCCAGGGTCCTTTACCACCGATAAAGAGGGATACTAAGGAGGATCAGGAGGAGCTTGGGGAACTTCCTTCTTTCCTGATCTATTGGCCCCTCGGCTATAGGGTGCAGGTGGAGCTGATGACAGAGTTAGTAAAGTTTCTATTAGATCCTCCCGATTTAAATCAGGGAGGATGGTTTTCTTTTCTTCACTAATCTTTACAGGTAAAATTTTACATTTGCTCATCAACATTGATTACTAGGAGAGACAATTAAAGGACTTATACATTATCTCATCCCATTTCTGCTCTCTCTTGTAGAGCAACTCTAACTTTCACACAGTGCTCTTCTCTACAGAGTCATTCTCAGGCCATTTATCTCTTGATTCTAAATCATATTGAGGCCCAACTGTATTACAGAAGTAAAATATTTTTTTATGACTCATAATTAAAATTTTCCCAATTTTTCAAAATATAGCCAAAAGGTCTATCTTTAGGAACACTATTAGAATTAGATTTTCCCATTTTAAAGAATTTCCATAATCTGTTACCAATTAGGAACACCTGAACAATAAAATGTAGTAACACACCAACTAAAAAATTTAAACAGATAATTAACAATTACTATACATTTAAGTAACATGCCAATTAATAACTAGACTGAACACACCAATGATTAAACAGGCATTAAACACTATATCTAAGTAACATACCAATTAACAGTTAAACAGGCATCATACACTTAATTTCATTAAATGCCAATTAATTGTTGGATTACTTATTTTCCAGGAGTATACTCAACAGACAAACTCAGTTCCGGGTTTCGAACCCTGAATAAACACAGGCCAAGATCACGAACCTGTACAGACAAACAGGTCAGGGTCTTGACCCCCATGCAGAATGGTACCTAGAAAACAGACAGGTGTTGAGGTCAGAGGAAAGGGGGATCATTCTAGAAGGGGGACCCAGGGCCTCAAATCCAGGTCCAGGGGACTTGAACCATAGTACTAACTTCCCGATCCACTTCTACCTTGACAATGCATTCATCCAGTCAGATGTATGGACTTGGAATTGCAAACTGTTTCTCTCTTTGAAGCTTTTTAAGGTGCCAGTGGTCTGGAGTGCCAGCAGAGCAGAGAAAAACCTGGTTGCTGAGCCTCTATACTACAAGAGTCCAGCAGTCAAAAAAGATCAATTACCACATTTACTTGTCCTCCTGGGGCTTCAGTACTTTGGGCAGTCAGACTCTTTGCTTCTTAGGATTATTTGTCCCTTCTGGGATCACCAAATTGATACTGAATGAAAGGGGTGGGTTCTCTGCCTTATGTGCCTAACAGCTGATCTATGACACCAGGGTTTCAAAGACAGAAGGAGTTTATTGCTAAGTGGGAAGCAGGAGCTCAGATGGTCTATTGGCCCAAAAGTCTGTCTCCCTGAGTCTAAGGAGTTCAGGGTTTTTATGAATTCAAACGAGGGGAGATGGAGTTGTTACCATTACAACAGTAAGTATACACAAGGTTGAGACTAGGCTATAACAGCCCATTACAATAGTAACTGTAAACAGGGCTGAGATTAGGCTATAACAACCATCACAATATTAAGTATAAACAAGGGTGAGGCTAGGATAGAATAACCATCACGAAAGTATCAACAGGGTTGAGACTAGTTGAGTTTCAATAATTTCAGGTATTACCTTCTTTTTATTCTACAATATAGAAAGCAAATATCTATATAGTGATTCAGTATTCATAATCATTTGTTAATTCTTAATTTCTCAGTTGCAATAATAAAGGCTTTTGAGGACTAGTCTCAAAGAACTAAGAGAAGCTGGGGATTTCAGCCACTATAAGTGGCAGGCGGGACAGACATCTTGGGCAATGATATTCCCAAAGTCCTCTACATCAAATGAAGCAGACAGCTGCCTGGGACATTACGATCCCCCCTTCCTCCCATCCTTTCCTTTGTAAAAAGAAATAAAAGAAGATAGGGTTACTATGGCTGAGAGATTTAAAATGGAGTTGGGAGGTCATTCTGGAGGTGACTCTTATGCAAATCTCAGCCAGACATCACAAACTGCCACAGTGTGCAAAGCCTCAAGCAACAATGCTCCTCAAAATCCTAAAGACATCCAGACACCATAAACAAGCCATGAGATAAGGATCTTGGTAACCTATGAGGGACATTTGGAGCAACTAGAATATCCACCAATCAAAACCAATTTAATCTTTTTCTTTTTCTTTTTCTTTAAAAATCCTTGCCTGGACGTGCCAAGAAGGGTCATAATGTTTGCTACCTGAATCTGTGCTTTGCAAATTGCAATTCTAAGACCCCAAACAAACACCTTTGTTGCCCTGCAGCTTAGTTCGTTATTTCTCGGTTGACACCTTATTTCAGGAGTTTGGAAAAGGCTCTAGGTTCCTGGAATTCCTCCCTGGCTCCCTTCTGACCCTCCATTTTTAACACTTTTAATCTAGTAAAGAGCAGAGTCCTTCTTGCAGCTTAGGGTGTCTTTTTGGACTTAAAATGTTCCTTGTTTCCTTGATCTTCACTTTAATGTCCTTATGGGAATATGATCCTAAATGGTGATATAAAGGCCTTTATTTCTACTTGGTTTGTGGAGGGGGGCTGGGACAAACAAGTATTGGGAAAATCCAACTTCCATCTTAATCCCATAGAACCATATGTACTCTCACCAGGACCCGTCAAGGCCAATATTAAGGAATCTCTGGCACAGACCCTCCTCCCAGGACCAAATCCCTCCCACTAGACATGTAATGTTTCGTGTCTGCACAAGAATGGCCACTGTTTGGCTGCCTGAGGCTGGATTGCTTGATGTCAACAAAAAATAAACTAAGCTGCAAGGCCAAAAAGGTATTTATTTGGGGTCTTAGAACTGCAATTCAGGGAGCACAGGTTGAGGTAGCAGTCCACATTCTGTCCCATCTTGGCATTTCCTGGCAAAGTTACACAAGTTGTTTGTGATTAGTGGATATTTGGGGTATTCTAATTGTTTTTCAGACTAGTTTACTGAGTCCTTTTTGTTGTGGATTACTTCTGGTGTCCAGAGGTCCTTAGGGTTTTGAGAATGTTGTGGGTTGAGGCTTTGTATACTGTAGCAGTTTGTGATATCTGGTTGAGATTTGCATAAGAGTAACTTCCAGAATGACCTCCCAACTTGTTTCAAATCTCTTAGGTATAGCAGCTCTATTTTTCTTTGTTTTAACACTGACTTAAAGTGCTCTGCCCAAAGGCCCAGAGAGTAATCAGCTAAGCCAATCAGACCAGCTCCCTGTGGGATTTGGGCTGGAGAATGAAGAAAAACTTAGAGGCAAAGAGAGAACGAGGAGGAGAGAGGGAGAGGGAGAGGGCTGACTGAGAGAGAGTGGGGGTGGGGGGTGGGTAGAGAGAGATTGCGAGATAGAGAAATAGACTTAGAAATAATAGCTGGCCACTCTCTGGGCTCCAGCCCACATACCCAGTACATATCACTGACTTCTCAAGGTGGCTGGAAGTGACTCGTAACCACTGAGCACAAATTTCACGGACATCCATGGGCATGGTTTAGAACTCACTCTCCTGGCCCATGTTCCTTTCAAACTTCTCCCTCTACCAGATACCCTGCCGAGGAGATTTTAAATTGGCTTGGCTTATGATCTTTACCTTTACATTCTCCTTCAGGGAAAAGACTAGTACAAGAAGTCTGTGTTGGCCTGATGGGGCCACATCCAGGATGAAGTAGTGCGTGTGCTGAGGCAAATCCAGTTCGCTGAGCATCCTACCTCCCTCATCGGAGGAGCGGGCCCAGAACCCAGGAAGTGCCATGTGTGGACCTGCTAGTTCTTTAGTGTGAGGTAATGTGGTAGAGAGCAGTGGTATTATTATAATTATTATAATTACATATCACCACATACTTTCTGAAAGAATTTTGAAAAATTTAGGCACCCGTTCCCAATTTTTTTTTTTTTTTATGTTAACATCTAAAATTTTTCATCCTAGTTTTAAAGAGCTGCAGAGGATATAATTTCTGGCATATTGTAAATACTGCCATTTAAAAATAAAACTTCTTTTAAATGAAGCCAATAGAATCTCACAAAGCAAAGCTTTTACAAAAATACAGGAACAACTCTTCTTTAACAATTGAAAAATTTACATAGTTCCTTTTACCGCTTGAACTTGTATATTATTCCACTTCCCCCACAGAATCTTATCCTAATGTAATTTATTTTTTCACTTGGAAGTCTTTTGTTCTTTTTTTAACTTGTGATTTAAAAAAATTTTAATATGGAAGCTTTCATTTAACCTCATTAAATTAAAATTTTTTACATTAAATAAAAATTTTACATTGAAATTTTTCTTTGCTAGATTAGGGCCATAACTTCTGGGATCTGTTGGCATGTTTTTGGCTACTAGGGCAAGAATAACATAATAATTAAGAGCATGGGCCAGTCTACTATCTCTTGGTTGCATTATCTTGGACAAGTAACTTAGCTTCTCTGTACTTCACTTTTGTAACCAAGAGGTCAAGATTTAAGAAATGATTATGAATGTGATTGGGAAAGCCATATGGACCACACTCCCCTATGTCTGGTTTATGGATGGATGAGTAGAAAAATGGGGGAAGAAAAAAAAAAAATCATATGACCATAGAAACTCATTGCTTTGCTGAATTCAAGTTAACCTTTTAAAATTGGATCCAGTCAGATGAGTTTAAAATATATCTACCTGTGAAAATATGGGACCACTTAGAAGTTTTGTGGTCTCTTAGTTTTGTGTTTTCGTAATTACAAAATCAAGGGAAATTTAAGGATGCAAGCTTATTTGGAATATTCACTACCAGATCAGGTCCTATCTGAGCCTATCTTAAGAAATCTTGTCACTGCTATGCAACAGCCTCTACTGTTAAAAAAAAAAACTAATTTAATTGTCCCTTACAGGAATTTTTAGCCTTTTAAATTTCATTATTTATACCTTATATATTCTGTAACATTCTGTTAGTGTGATGATCTCAGTTGATTTGTAGATCAGGGATTCCCAACAATGAACTTACTACAGAGGAAGTAAAGAATCACCTTGAAGACAATTAATTATAACAAACAATTCAGTTATTGTTTTTATTTATAGTATTTACATATTGTACAATAGCTGGAATGCCATTCTACACTTATTATACAAAGAACAAATGAAATTAGCTTTGACATGGTTATTCAGATTTACACTCTGCTGACTCCAAAATATGACTGATGTTTTCTTTATTTTTCTTTCATGCAATTTCAAATAATATATGGAAATTTACTTTTAAAAATGCCAAATCATGCCATAAGCTATATGAAAATATAGTTTCAGTTTCTGTGTATGTTTCTAAACCATGTATGTTTCAACTAGTCATACACTAGTTTTCAACTAGTCAGGAAAAAGTGTCATTTGTAAAATGATACATCAAGTGTGGAGTGTTACCTTTTTCTAAAATAAAGTGTGGTATTACTGTAAGATATCCTAATGTATAGACTTATATATGCAAACTGTCAACAGTACACAAAACTCAAAGAAATTATGGAAAAGTGTCTGCAAAAATAAATCTCTTGTTCACAAGGGAATATGTTTATGAAGTTAAGATCTATTTCTCTATTGGTTTCCAAGGCACTTCTCATGGTTCTTGGTGTGTTGTTCCTTTACCACTCACTGCTGAAAATAAAGACACTTATTGTATAATTATTTGGTGTCATATAACTATTCCTATAAATTAAAATTATGTCACATTTTTACAAATATGAAAAATCTCAGTGTCCATATATGTTTCTCTGTTACAAAGAAGTATAATCCATTTTGTTTTGGAAAATAACTTAGTTATACAGTTATGTGTCTGCCATATAATTGGTACTCAATTTGCTGAAGGAATGTAAATCATAAATAAAAGTGGATGTTTATTAATGTTTAAAAAAAGGACAATAAACTAGCTCATAAGCAAAAAAAAAAAAAAAGAAATGAAATGATTATGATTACTGAATTATTTTATAGATAATTCTTTTTACTTTCTAGTATATTAGATTAGCCAAAGGGAAATACCTGAAATTTCTGAACTGTAATTCAGCTGCCGTGATCTCTGATAATGATTGTGTAATTATATAGCCTGTATCTTGTGATTTTAAAAACCTTGTGATTGACCCCTACTTGTACCCCCTTATCCTGTTTTTCAACTTTAGAGTCTTATGATCACTAAAGATAGCCCCTAATATTTATTAATGAAGGGCCTTGAGTCAGCCCAGAACTAGCGCACCCTAATTCCAAAACTATCTTGCTAGACAGAGTTGTATCTAACCAAAATGGGCCCACCTGACATGCACAGCAGCTTAAACTTTAACCCACAAGTGACCTATACCTCATTATAATATAAAAATCACACCCATCATTATATTAAGGCCACCATTTTTTTACATATGTTCTGTAACTAAGCATGTAATCAATCTGTGCCTGTTCCACAATTAGATTATCTCTAATCTTGTCATCTTACTGTTGTGCTTATTATCCTAAAACCTGCCCATCTTTTGATACCATAAAACTATCAGACTTACTACAGTTTGGGGAAATGGATCTTTGGGTCCATAGGTCATCTGCTCTTCTGCTTCGCTGTCAGCAATAAACTCTTTCTCTCTTTGAAACTCCAGTGTCTCAGGAATTGGTCATTTGAGCACATCAGGTAGAGAACCCACCACTTTTGATCTGTGTCACTTTCTTGTCAGTAAAATGAGGATGATAGTAATTGTGCCCACTTCATAGAGTTGTCATAAAGATTCAGTGAGATGATCCATACAAGAGCTTGAAAGTCTTCTGTCATTTTTCTCTGCAACTGAATTACATGTATGAATTGTAATTCTAATTTTTTAGAAGTCCCTGTGACCATAAAATCTAAGTTTTAAAATTTTATTTGGGATTGAAATATAATTATGATTATTATGAATATAAAACATTATAGAGATATTTTAATTTTGACAATTATTAAATATAAAGCACAATTTCAGAGAGTGGGGGTTTAGGATGAATGTTATTTGTTAGTAGAAGGAGAAAAATTAAGAGAAAATTAACAGTGGGAAAAAAAGAAACAGTGTTAGGACACTAGTAATTTCAGTATTTGCAAAGCATGTATTAATGATTGCTGTTAAGTGTATTATTTACAGAAGAATCCACAATGTCTGTTAGGAATGAACAAAAATATATAGAAGTTGGCTATAATAATGAGGAGGCAACTCTTTGTGCTTTGATTACAGGTGACAGTAGGAGACAGGTTTTGAAAACACTGACGCAGAGAGGAATATCCCAAATGACAAAAGCTGGTTTGATTTTTGGATTTCACTTCTGTTTGTTTCTCTACCCATGCCCCAAGTGATAAAATAGGAACAAACCTTGGCACAGAGCTTAAAATTATACCAGAAAGGAAACAGCTCCCCTCTTTGGGAACTTGCCTTAAACTGGCCTGATTTGTGCATTTTTTGCAAGATGCAGCAAGAAACAATCTATAACAGAATCTAAAGGTTTTGTTTAATTTTACCTCCCACACTAAGAAAAGTACGGGTTTCCCTTCCAGTCATTATGCTTTCCTGTTTATTTGTAAACTTTTTTAAAAAAAATTAATCTGTATCTTATCCTTATCAAAGCTTACACCTCTGCAGATGCAGAATCACAAAGGGACCTACGTGATACACAATCAGTAGCCAAGGGAACAAAACTATGTTTTGAAACAGAATCAGTCACTTGCAGAACTGCGTGAGCTATGAGGGCATGAACCACGTCACAGCCAGAGGAACAAACACATATTGTGGGAGACCAGGGGACACGCACCTCCAGGGATTGTTTTGCATTTCCATTTGCACATCTGTTGTCTGAGTCGGACAAGTGTATTGAGCTTCCATGTGAGGTGAATATGAATATCCTGTTTATCATTAAAAAAATTATCAAAGTGATTGGAAAAAAAGAAGAGTACATACTGTACATTTATATACAATTCTAGAAAATGAAAACTGATCTATAGAGACAGAAGGCAGACAGCAATTGCTGGGGATGGGATATGGATGGGGGAGGGATAGTAAAGGGGTGATAAGTTGTTTACTATATTGATGGTTGTGATGGCTGCATGGGTGTGTACAAAACATCAGATTGTACATTTTAAATATATGCAGCTTATTGAACATCATGTATAACTCAATAAAGTGGTTAAAAAAAGTTCATGAAAACATTTCTCCTACAAAGTGTGAATAAATGTTCAAGAAAATATAAAATACTAACTTAGCTCTTACAATGTCCCTTTTATTCGAAGGTGTACTGTTCATCAGTCATAAGTGAAAAGGGAACTTCCTACCTCCTCCTCCTCGAAACACTCTCAGGTTGTCCCCTGGGACACAGAACAAGGCATGGGTAAAGGAGAGCACCCCCCAAGCTTTCCTCAGTACTGAGAAGATGAGCTTCAAAAGCAGCCTGCTTTATTCCATCTTGCATACTCTAAGACAGATACAGTTAGGGAAGACCTGAAGCTTGACGTAAGTGTCACATAGCAGATATAAGGTCCTGCCACCTGGTTGTTTCTCATGGATGTTTTCCTCACTTTGCTTTCTTGGAGTCCACCCTCAGGAATTTTGAGATTGTTGCCAAAGTTTGGATTAAGGAAGAGGTGAGGTTACTAGACAACAATTGCCATCCTTCCTGCTACCCCGCTCTACAAAACAACTGTATTTGGAACATCCTGACATGAGTTCAAACACCCCGTTCATGCGGCCACATTACTGCAATGGAAATATGTGTACAAAATGGATAGGTATGAAGCCCCACCCCAGAGTTTGGGTTCAGGATAGCTTGTTATAAGAGCCATTGCCCCCCACTTTTTAAATTGTCCCCCTTTTCTAGGCAGTCAGGTGTTTTTTACATCTCAGGCCTTCATTAATAATACCACTCAGTGTGAGAGATGTGCCTTTAATTTGCAAAGTGGGAGAAGGGTGAAAATGAAAGAGGATGTGGGGAAGGAGACCACAGCCTTGACCCATGACAGGTAGGAGCCATCTCAGAACAGCTTTAGGAAAGGCAGTACTTGGTTCCCTTAAATCTCTCCCGGCTGTGAGCCTCTTGAGTGCACATGCCCTGATTTGAAGACCACTGAAACAGAAGGATAATCCTGGATTTTTGAATTCCAGTCCCACTATTTACCAACTGTGTGATCTGTGAGGTGCTTGTAGTGACCCCCACTTCTTGGAGTTTTGTGAAGAAAAAGTTGATTATAGAAAAGGTCATAGCACAAAGTCAGGCAAAAACTATGTTCCTGCTCCCTCACCAGACCTTGGAAAGGCTCCTCCACTCCATTGTTTGACAAATCATTGCCCAGCACCTCCTACTTGAGAGGTCGGAGTGGGGCTGCACAGCCCTGCAGCCTCAGCTCAAACCCCAGCTCCATGGCTCATCAGCTATTTGACCTTGGGCATTTTGCTCCTTTTGTGCAAAAAGAGTGAATAATAAAACCTATCTATGGGGTTGCTGTGACAGCTGAAGGAGATGATGCATGGAAAGTGCTTAGGACAGATTCAGGAGCATAGCAAGCACCCAATATTGTTGTTACTTGAGCTAAGCACTGGGGTTAAAGTTTGTTTCTGCAATCTCAGACACTGGCATGTCAAAGTAAATATTGAACGTATGATCTTGAGCTTCATAAAAATTGCTTCTTTGACAAAATTCCAAGATATGCCCTTCCTTTGGGGCAACAAATAAAACCAGTCCGGTAAATTATGCATGAAACAGCTCTCTGAGACACCACTTAGTCAAAAGCTAGTCTCCCATATAGGGCTTTCTCATATCCATTTATCCAAACTTCAGAATTTCCTTCTCCCCTCCCTCTCTCCATCACTTCCTACCGTGCCTTATTACTGCCTTTTACCTGTTAGACCTACAAACTCAAAAGGATCTTAAAGATCATCAGGTCCACTGTTTTAACATAAGAAAGAACTAAAGGGTTGAGCCCAGCCGTTCACACAGGAGTGTATGGTTTATGAGAAGGGAAAAAACGAACAGGAAGGGAAAAGAGAGGCCCATGTGATTTACCTTTCTGTCACCCCTCCCTGTCATCTCTCCCACCAGAGCAGAAACCCTAAAACTGACTCATTCACTGGTGGACCCCAATGGGGCTGGATAAAGAATTAAAATCTGGGTGTATATGTCAGGAGTTGAAAGTCCTCATACCTGAACCAAGTAATTCTCCTTTTTTTTTATTTATTTATTTATTTATTTTTTTAATCATCATTTTATTGAGATATATTCACATACCACGCAGTCATACAAAACAAATTGTACTTTCGATTGTTTACAGTACCATTACATAGTTGTACATTCATCACCTAAATCAATCCCTGACACCTTCATTAGCACACACACAAAAATAACAAGAATAATAATTAGAGTGAAAAAGAGCAATTGAAGTAAAAAAGAACACTGGGTACCTTTGTCTGTTTGTTTCCTTCCCCTACTTTTCTACACATCCATCCATAAACTAGACAAAGTGGAGTTTGGTCCTTATG